>NC_041227.1:56668374-56703904 GCF_002837175.3 Physeter macrocephalus | reverse complement strand
GGGATCTTCCCGGACCGGGGCACGAACCCGTGTCCCCTGCATCGGCAGGCGGACTCTCAACCACTGCGCCACCAGGGAAGCCCAAGATTTCTTTTTTTAATTACAAAGTCCAAAGGCGATATTTGATGCTTGTGTTCTCTGGTGTTCTGCTGAGACCAATTTTCCCAAATAGCTCTACATGGTTGAAATGGCAGGTGGGGGATGGGAAAAGTTAAAGAAAGGAAAAAAGGGAAGAACTTTTAAAATGAATAAAAATACTAGCTCAAAAAAAAAAAAAAGATCCCTTCATGGTGCTACATGCTGGGGATACATCAATGAAAGCGACGGACTTGGTTCATGCCTCAGTGGGACTTACAATCATGGGACACAAGATTAAATGTTTGCAGAATGGATGAAAGCGTTGAACAAATAATCATTCAACTTCATCTCGCCTTCTTGTACAGAGTACAGTGAGGTTTAGCTTCTTACATTTCCCTAGTGTATGCTAATATTTTACAATAACTGGCCAATGAACTCCTTGGGAACAGAGACCGTTCTGTAGTCACATGCTAAATAGGACCAGATGTTACATTTCCAAATCCCTGAATTACAGAAAGAAAGGAGCTCTCTTTAAACATGAATGAGTGTGATTTCAACAAGCAAACAACAAAAATAAAATTAAATAAACAAAATAAAAATTAAATTAAATCGAATCGAATTAAATTAAATAGATGGGAAGGCTTATTTGGGAAGAATTTATCTCAGGAACTACCAACAATTCCCACCCTTTTCTCCCCAGAGTTGGTAGTGAATGAAGGAGACATATTTAATGGTCCACGGGTATTCTAATGACTAGAATGAGTAGAACTGTTTAATTTTCCAATTTTAAAATTAGAATGGAGCTTGGAAACTAGAGAATTCAGGTTCTTCATTTTTCACACGAAGAACCTGAGGTCAGGTGGTTTTGGTGACCAGCCCACTCGATGTTCTGACTATTAAAGCCTCCAAGAGAACATTGATTTTCCAGAGGTATTTTTGAACTTGGCAGTTAACCCTAAAGGTTGCCCAAGTCTCCCCTTATTTACTGAATTGAAATTTTTAGAAAATGAGTCTGGTTATCAGAGACTGCAGAGCTTTCCACAGCAAACCATTTTTTAAACAGCTTCTCTACTGGGTGGTAATGATTGTGTTAATGAAATGCATTTCATCATTCACAGCCCAGTCACATTATGCCTTTAATAGAGAACCCTTGAAAGAATGTTTATTATGGGATTTGCATTTCATTTGGGCGGGCAGACTCTGGACTCCTGGGTAACCCATGCATTCGCTCAGTCTGCCCTCACTGGACCTCACAAGACCATCTGTGACTCAGATAAAGCTTGTGAACTCCCATGATAGTCAGAAAAGAAGGACCAAGAAGAAGAGGGGCACATCAACCATAGCCAGGACTGGGGAGGGTACCCCAAGTGAGATCCTTCAGAGTCTTTAGAAGATATAGGGGTGTTCCCTTCCAACTAAGCTATTCTTTGATTCTTGCCATAGACAAGCTCATTCCTTCGTTCAACAAACATTTCAGGAGTTCCGGCTTTGTGGAAGAAAGTGTTACTCAAGGAGTGTCAAATAAACTTGCAGACTGCAAGTCTAATTCCAAATGCACTGCAAACATTTGCTATACCAAGAAGCCCTGAGTCAATGCTGGACAGAATCAAGGAATTCTGCTGGAAGATTCATTTATGATTTCCCCCAAGAGCTATTGGGTGTTGAGGGGGAAGGAAACACTGGGCCTAAGTTGAAGAAATGAGTTGTTTTGGGTAATAGGACCAGTTCAAAAAGAAAAAGACGTCTGGGTGGATTTTTTTTTTAATGCAAAAAAAGAATCAAGTATAACAGCAGATGCTCTTCATCACCTAAATGCAAGGCTCAGAAAGGGAGGTGGGCCACTGAATACTGCATGAAGGCTTCTGCAGTTACATTGGCACAGATGCCCTGACTCTTTCTCTCCTAGGCAACAGCTCCCTTCCCTTCCTAGTAATATCTGAGTGTATCTGAACACGTTTAGGATGTATGTGCTCTGCAAACACACAATACGGAATAGAAGAAATCTGTGGTCATGGGTGTAGATGAGGGTTGAGGTGGGTGGAGAAATTCAACAGGAAACGTGGGAGATTACTATGTAAAGTCTTACGAGGCTCGGAATTTAGGCAGCACAACCTGTGCCCTCAGAATTATAAGCACCCCTCAAACCCTCTTCAAATGGTTCCATTTGGAAATTGTGGGAGATTGAGGAACAAGAATTCCTAAAGATGGACTTCTGGTTCAAACGCTAAGCTCCAAGTATGTGCCTGGCCCTCTGTTGGGCACCAACAGGCTTGTTTTATGAATCTGATGTCCGTAGACCGTGGTTCCGACAGCAGCCTAGACATGTGATCATGTCTGTGCTTTGGTTTCTGTCCTGAGTTTGTAACAGAATTAGGATATTTCATACTGGAATTGATCAGCACATGTCTCCTGTCCCATCTCCAACGAGGAGCTTGGCAGTGGGGAGAGGAAATAGGATGAGAAGCTGATTATAAAAGAAGGCATGGGGTCTGGGAGTCTTCTGCCCACCCCAAAGCTTGACTTTGCTGTGGGTGCTGCTTCCATCCTATAGAACGGGGCCATGAGTCATTGGTTTAGGAGCCCGGGTCATCGTCAGACTCCCTCATGTACAAATCGGGGCAATGGACTGAACCCCAACCCACCCAGGGCTGTGGGAAGGGAACAGCAGGAGCATAGGCTCTGCAGTGATAAAAACACAAGTTCAAGTTGCCCACAGGCTGCTTGATTTGGAGCAAGTTAAATTAGCCTCCCCGAGTCTCAGTTTTCCTAATCTGAAAATTGGGGCAATACTTATGCCTTCCTCTTTGGAGCACTATGAGAAAATGAGACAGTGTCTATAAAAGGGCCAATGCAATGTCTGGCACTTGATAAGAACTCAGGTAATAGGAGCTCCAGGCTCCCCCCTACCCCCCAACACCAGAAATGTTTACATCTGGAAAAACAGAAGTTCCCTGTGATAGGAATGTGCAGGCTTACCGACTTCTCCGAGAGGCTGGACTGTGTGGGTGGTGAGTGTCACACTTAAAGGGCAGGGGGTCTGGAGACCGAGTGTCCTGGATCCTAAGACCAGGTTCCCTGAGGATTCGCCAGGGCAGACAGTTGATGGCGAAGGGGCTGAGGTATCGGTATGATCCAATGAGTATCCACGTTCTCCTTCCCCCCCACCCTGCCCCACACAGCAAGGTAAGACTTGACCTGGGGCCAAGAGAAAGCAGCTGAGGGGCTCTGGTCCTTAGTAAACTGTGTCCCAAGTAAAGAGACCCAGAATACATGAGAGAGAGACAGAGAGAGAATGAGACAGAAAGAAAGAAACAGAGAGAAAGAGAAATAGAGAGAGATTTTGAAAGATAGATGATAGATAGATAGATGATGGATGGATAGATACATGATACATAGATAGTAGATGGATAGATAGATGATGGATGATAGACAATGGATGATAGATAGATAGATACATAGATAGATGATAGATAGATAGATGAGATAAGAAAGACAGAAAAAGGAGTAGAAAAAAGTACGGGATAAGGAAATCTAGAAGGAACAGAAAAGTACAGGAGAGAGAGAGAGAAGAAACAAAACAGCACTTACCGACAGCCTTCAAGGAGGCGTACTTGTTGAGCTCTTTGCCAGGAGGCTGCTGTTCGTAGGGGTTGGAGATCTGGCCCAGGCTGGGGTAGGAATGTGGATGGCCCATCTGCTGGAGCAAAGGGGAGGTGGGCACTGCGTTGTTCATTTGGGTGGTGTCTAGAAGTGAAGAGAACAGACGGAGATGGTCACCAATGGGGCAGGACCTTCTACCCACCCCCACCATGGCCACATCCCTTGAGACCAAAACTCCACGCCCTTTGGGGACAGGAGAGGAAGGGCAGCCGAGGATGGGCAGGTATGTCGGCAACAACCAACTCTGCATTGGAGAGCAGCCGGGGATGGATGGGTAAAGAGCAAAAGATTCCCCTAGAATACTTCCATCTCCCCCCAGATTAACATAAGGTCCTATCACTGTGGGGGCTACTTTTATCAAAGGAATATACATATAAAAAGATGACCAACTTCAATAACAGTCAAGGAAATGCAAGTCAGGACAAGGGGAGGCCACTCCCCTGCTAAGAGATTGGCAAAAATTAAAAGGACTGAAGGACACCAATCTAGCAAAGATGTTGGAAACTGAACAGTCTCATAAACTCATGGTGGACATATGATTTGCTGTATCTGCAGAAAGGAATCTGGCAGTGTGTATGGAAATTTAAAATGCATGTGTATGTTGACCGAATAATACCACTTCTAGGGATGGAGCCTTCAGAAATACAAGCAACAGAATGTGAGGATATTTGTTCAGAGGTGTTCTTTGCACCATGGTTTGTAAAGTGAAAAATAAAAAACACACAGAAACAACCTGAACTCTTATCAACGTAGGAATGCTTAAATTATTGTACATCTATATTAGGTACATAATATGTACATACATATGATGGGCTATCATTCAGCTGTTAAAAAAATGAGTGAAAAATCAGTTAACTATACATGTCAGACTGGAGAGTTTCTTATGGTTTATATTGTTAAGGCAAAAAAAAGCAAATGTCAAAGTAATGTGCATAACAGGGCATTTGGTTTAAAGAAAAGAAAATCTGTGCATATTTTTGTGTGCTGTGGTTTGCAGAGACTGAAAAAAATAGGTAAAAACACACCAATAGAATATTGGCTACTTAGAGGGCCTGGAATTCATGGGGGAAAAGGTTCAAGAAGTTTTCTCTCAGGAATTATTCTTTGAGCTGTTAAGGGTTTCTGTCTTCACCCTGAGAACAATGCGATGGACGGACTGAAGGCAAGAGTGAAATGGGAGTCACGGAGTCCAGGTGAGAGAATTATGGCTCAGTTTCAGGCAGGAAGCAAGGGTTCCCTCCATCTTCATGAAGCACATCTGGAGATCCAGATCAACATGGCAGTAGTTGCTGGCAGTGCCTTGAAAGATCCCCTTTATCAGCATGTGCACCCATTTCCCAGCCACTGTGTCAGTTGCTCAGAACTCACAGGTGCCCCTAACATCCAAAAAATTTTTCTCGGCTGATGGGAGCCACCATCCTGGGCTTCATCTGCTTAATGTTCCTCACCCTCAACACCCAGGGTGGGTGACAACCAATGCCCAGCTGACACTAAGGTACCAAGACCAGCCCTTGCCTCAAGGTGGGGATAACTTTATGGAGCAAGGGGGCTCCAGAGTTCCCATAGTTGAGACAAGTTTAGAGCAGGGGTCAGCAAGCTTTTCCTGGAAAGGGCCAGAATGTAAATAGCTTAGGCTTTGCAGGCCATCCAGCCCAGAGACTCCTCGACTCTGCTCTTGTAGCAAGAAAGGTGACATAGACATTATGTCAGCGTGGCTGTGTCCCAATAAAACTTTATTTTAAACTTTATTTACCAAAATAGGTGGCAGCTGAATTTGGTCCACGGGCCATAGTTTGACAACCCCTGGTCTAGACTTTGTCTGAAACTGAGAGCCCCATCTCTGTGTGGCTCCTTTATCTTTCCTATTTTGTTTCCCTCACAACCTTAGAGAGGTGTGTGTGTTTTACTCCCTCAGAGTCTCATACGCCTGAACCCCTCTCTCAAGCACTGCTTCTAGGCAATTCAACCCATGACATATATAGAATAAGCTTGGCTTTAGAAACCAATACACTCTAACGGAAAGAAGCAGGGTTACCACAGCTGAGACACAGAGATAAGGAGAGTATTTTTATCACTGCACATGCATGGGCCATCCCACAAGCCCAACTGTCTAATGGGAATATTGCCAAACATAAGCCAAGTCGCCCAGCCGCTGGCCAGCATCTGAGGAGGTGGGCACGTCTCTCTGCCATGATAACTTTTTGGCTGAGATTCAGCTGGGGCAGAAGAGTCCTAAGATTAATGAAGTCATGGTGGAAATGTTGTCTCATGTAAATTACAGCTCTCCCTGTAGCCTGGACCCCACATCCTCTGACATTTTCCTCTCCAGAGCAACCTGCTGGGGAGGTCTGTCCGCTTCCCCTGGGCATGTCAGGCCAGACATGTTTGTGCCCAAATGTTGGTGTAATAGGAAGTGATTTACTGTAAGTTCTCATTGTTTGCTGCTCTGTGGGGTTTTTTCCCCAACACACACACACACACATATATATTTAGTGGACAGCTACTGTTTTGTGTATTCAGAAGTACCAGTTCCAGGCACTCTGCTTCATCCCCATTTGACTCATGTGATGAGCTGCCAATCACTGTAACTCTCTTAGTTTGGGTTTTCCCAGAAGTCACTGAGATAAGGACTCAAATACAAACATATCTGGGAGGTGATGTCAGGCAATACTGCAGACAAGGGGTGAGGGGGCGAGATGGGAAAGAGAAAGAGGCAGATAAAGAGTGCAATGCCCAGCAAGGGGCAACTGTGGAGAATGGGAGTTTAATCCCACTCTGGCATTCTGGTAAATGGCATAGAGTGCATGTCTCAGAATTCTGTCAGCCCATGGGCAAGTGAGCCCCTGAGTATTTATGTGCCAGCTCCCATCAGTCGTTGTTTGAGGGCTGCTTCTGGGAGACAGTAATTCCTCAGCACTTGTAACCTACCATGTTCATGGGCAGAGTGAGCTCTGGTAGCCAGAAAAACTCTTACTCAGAGATATAAGTAAGAGCTGGCAGTTGGAAATCAGGCCAGTAACTCACCCTTCTGGTCGCACAGTGAACATGTGATCCAAGTCAGACCAATCACAACACCTCCTTCTCCTCACAGTGATTGGGCCAGAAGTGAGCATGTGATCTAGGCTGGGCCAATCAGAGTCCTTCCCTGAATTTTTTCTATTGGGAAGCTTTGGAGTCAAGGAGCCAGGAGGCCATGAATTCAAATGAGTTTGAACCTACCATGTGAAGAAAATCTTTCTTCATTGTGAAAGAATAAGGAAAGAAGCAGAGGAGATAGGGAAGCCCCTTTCTGAATAAGCTAGTGTGCTTTGGGGTTACTGTCACATGCAATGTAAGTTCTGACTAGTGCAATTGTTGTCTGAAATCCCTCTGGGAGGCTGGAACTGACCAGAAGGGAGGCTTCCCATGGGGCCTGCAGAGTGCACCAAGGTGGAACAGGCATTGGCCCTGGATTTTCTACAGAGCTTCAGTAGAAATTTCAAACAGCAAATTGACTGAGTAGTGCATAGAGAATGCCCAAGGACATTCATAAGTTAATTAACTAATATCTTAATGGCAAGTATTTTTTTTTTCTGGAAACAGACCCTTAACTAGTTACAGAGCTGACACCACCTAAGCCCATCATCCAGTGGGAGCCCTTACTCTCATCTCTTTGTCCCTCAGTCCCAGATCCCATCCACTATTTTCAAACTCTGTTTCCAGTCCTGCCAGGGGAAATGCTAAACACTTCATTAAAGAAGAAAAAAAAGTACAGAGATATTCCTTACCACTTGGGATAGGCTTTTATATTCTTAAAAAGAATACTCCATTATAAAGCATGTGCTTTTGGATGATTTCTCCCAAGTCCTGAGCTAACTCAGGGGCAGCGAGTAGTTACTTAATGCAAGTGGGTAGGACTGAGATGGCCCACCAAAGTGATCCATCACAAAGGAAAATGAGGCTGCCCCAGAGTCACATTCCTACTTTCACATTCAGAACAACAGGAAGCAAATTTCTGGCAGTTTTAGATAGCCATTTTTTGCTAGCTTCCAGGCATTGATTATTCAGAAATACTGAAATCCAGGCTCAGGGCAGCAATCAAGAATTATTAAACAGACATTGGTGACTGGGTTTCTTAAATGTTATTTTCATTTTACTGAGCAGGAGGATGGACCAAACCTGGCAATCCAGTTTTTCTGTGAGTTTTCCACACATAATATCCAGCTAAGGAGGACAAACAAAAGAGTAGATGGGAGGTAAGCTCAGGTTGGCATCCAAGAAAAATAGAATAGGGTGAGTGAAGAGAGAAGAGTAGGTTATAATGTGCAAATCCTGACCTTGTCAATTGAGAGCAGAAGCATAAAGATAGGAGATAACTATTTGAATGTATGTATAAATGTAGTATGTATATATGTCCATGCACGTGTATGTATTTATATACATATGTACACAAATATATAATATAATGTATATTATATAATATATATTATATATTTTATATATTATATAATATAGTATATAATACATACACTAAGTATATATACTATGCAAAAGAAATTATATATATAATTTATGTATTATATATTATACATTTTATATATAATTATGTTTTATGTATTATGTAATATAGTAGGTATTTGTATATGTACACACTTATATAATATAATTATATATTATCAATCTTATATATTATATAATATAGTATATAATATACTAAGTAAATATACTATGCAAAAGAAATTATGTGTATACATAATTTATTTACTATATATATTTTACATATAAATTATATATATATGTATATATATATATATATATATATATATATATAAAATTTCTTTTGCATAGCCATGACCATAGAGGGAATCCAGTAGGACCAGCCATGTCTTGCTCCCTGCAGTATGGTTTCTCTTCTAGATACACCTCAGCCCCAGAGATATCTTATCCTCCTCCCCTCTGTAGAAAGGTACTTTCTACCCAAGGTCACAAAAAAAACTTTCCCTGCCTCATTATAATTTTGCAACTCCTTCTGATCCTTAGAAATAACTGACAAGGACTTGCTGTTCTGGGATGCTGCATTCCGTCAAGACCCTCAGTCAGCAAACAAGAAGTTGATAACGTCCCCATGTTCTCCTTCCTAAGACAGAAAATGGGCTTCACATATTTGACAATCATTTTCAAAGAAAGTTAAAATACACTTACTCTATATAGAAGTGTCTGGCAGACTTACACCAAGGTAACCACCATGTAAGTACTGTTATGATGTGGTATATCTTAGTTACTAGACAGACTAATGAATGCAATCCAGATGGGGTCATTAAGGTAAAAATGCTCAATTACAAACCCTGGGATGGTGCTCTAGTTTTCTCAGAGCAAAAGAGGCAGACACCAACTATCAGGAAGTAGACCAGTTTGGCTCATCTTGGAGGAAAGGCAACAATAGTAAGTTTTTCAAGGCATATCACAAGGAAGAATTGCACAGAAAGGCACAAGATGGTCAAAGAGTGCTGTTCTGTGGAGCATATATTATGTGCCGGTAGCTTGGTAATGAACTTTTCATGCGCTATCTCCTTAAATCCTCATATCAATCCTGTGAAGTAATGATACAGGAACAATATATCTTTTAAATAATTTTTCATTGTAGAACAATTTTAGATTTACAGAAATACTGCAAAGATAGCACAGAGAGTTCCAATATACCCCGGACCCAGTTTCCCCAATAGGGTACATTTGTTACAATTAATAAACCAAGACTGACATATAACTATTAACTAAAACCCATACTTTATTCAGGTTTCCTTAGTTTTTGCCTAATGTCCTTTTTCTGTTCTAGAATCTCATCCAGGTAGCACATTAAATTTAGTCATCATGTTTCTTTAGGTATCTCTTGGCTGTGAATTTCTCAGACTTTTCCTTATTTTGATGACTTTGACAGTTTTGAGGAGTACTGGTCAAGTATTTTGTAGAATGTCCCTCAACTGGAATTTGTCTGATGTTTTTCTCATGAATAGACTGCAGTTATGGGTTTGGGGGAGGAAAACCATACAGATAAGGTGACATTCCCATCATAACATATCAAGGATACATTCTATGATGACATCATTATTGATGTCATAAATATCAATATTGCTGCCTGAGGCAGTGTTTCTCAAATCTCTCTACTATAAAGTTACTCTATTTTTCTCTCTTTCCATACCATACTCTTTGGAAGGAAGTCACTATACATAACCCACACTTAAGGAGTGGGAAGTTATGCTCTACCTCTCTGAGTACAGAGTGTCTACACAAATTATTTGGAATTGTTCTTCATAGCAGATTTGTCTCTTCTTCCCCATTTAATTATTCACTCATATATATATATATATATGATATATATTAGTGTGGACACATGGATATGTATTTTATACTTTGGATTATAATCCAATACTATTTTATTTTGCTTTTTCACTCAAATTTCCCCAGGTTTGGCCATTGGAATCTCTTTCAGTTGGCTTCTACATTTCCCCCTGCCCTTTCTTTGGAGAACTTTCTTACTTTCTAGCAATGCAAGATGCTCCAGGTTCATCTTGTTTATTTCTTGTCCCATCCTAGAATCCATTCCTCCAAGGACCCTGGTTCCCTTTCTTGGAGAATGGTGTTAGAAACCAAAATCTGGGTGCCAAGTGTGCTCACGGCTTCTAGTCCCTCTCAGCTGACTGAGTAAGGAAATCTATGTGTGTATACTGACTCATACATATATACATACCTATAAATATTTATATATGTAATCATCTGTGTCTATATTAAGCTTAACATGAATTCATCCTGATATCTCCAACTCTAATCCATTATCACACGGATCAGTCTAGCCTTCCCCCCTTGCTCACTTATCACCTCCCACCCCAACAATGAGAAGCCTGGCTCCCATCCTCCACCATCCATTTACTTAGCTGTTTAATTCCAGTATACATGTCTAGCAATATCAAAATTGTTAACCCATAGCCCTATGGGAAAACAACTGTACCAACCAGACTGCAGTCTTAAGGACAATGTATTTTTCAAATTATTAGTGTGCTTTTCTCTTTTGTCTTCCTGAGTATATGAGGTTTACCTCAGATGGCCCATGGCATCCATATACCTAGGTAAGGCTAGGAAATTAGGATTTATTAAAGAAGGAACACAAAGAAAAATGGTGATGATATTGATTAATGATAAAGAAGGTGAAAACACAGTTATATACATAATAAACAGAGAGGTGTTATTATTTCATATACAAACTAATGTACTATTCCAAGAGTCCCTATGAGATACTATTACTAACCCCATTTTGCACAGAGAGGTTTTGTGATTTACCCAAAGTTACATCACTTGTAAGTGGCAGAGCCATGCTTTGGACCTGGCAGTCTGACTCTGGAATCTGTGCTCTTAGGCACTTCCTTACTCCCTCTAAAGGAGCTAAATGCAAATTTCTGACATTCAAAAAATGACTGTGCAGCAAGAAAATAATAAAAATTTTAAGTCACAATATTGACTTTGGAAGGTAGTTTTTACTAAATTCCTTTATCTCTACTCTTTGGCATATTAAGGACCAGTCTTGGTTGGCAAGACCACAGAAGTTTTTGGCAAGGGTGGACCAGAGAGGAAAGGGATGGGAAGGCTCTGATTCTAGGAAATTGTGAGAATGAAAAAAAGGAGAGAAATAAGGGGGTTTAAGATCATGTCTCTCAACTTTCCCCCTTTGGTCTTCAGACCCAGGTGAAGGAGAAGAATGATGGATGAGTTGAGGGTGATGCTGAGGGCAAAGACCTCTCGTCCCACTCCTCTGTTTGGGATTTTGGCAGAAACTCATGGTGAAGAAGCTCTGAGCTACCAGGGGGTAGCTGAGCCTGTTAAGAAATAAAGTAGTACAAAAAACTAAAACTAGAGTTACCATATGATCCAGCAATCCCACTCCTAGGCATATATCTGAAAAAGATGAAAACTCTAATTCAAGGAGATGTTCAGCACTATGTACAATAGCCAAGACATGGAATCAACCTAAGTGTCATTGACAGATGAATGAACAAAGAAAATGTGGTATACATATACAATGGAATATTACTCAGCCATAAAAAAGAATGAAATAATGCCATTTGCAGCAACATGGATGGATCTAGAGATTATCATACTAAGTGAAGTAAGTCAGACAGAGAAAGACAAATATCATGTGATATCACTTATGTGCGGAATGTTTTTAAATGACACAAATAAACTTATATACGAAAGAGACTCACAGACATAGAAAACAAATTCATGGTTACCAAAGGGGGAAGGGGGGAAGGGTTAAATTAGAAGTTTGGGACTAACAGATACATACTACTGTACATAAAAGAGATAAACAACAAGGACCTACTGTATAGCACAGGGAACTATATTCAGTATTTTGTAATAACCTACAATGGAAAAGAATCTGAAAAAGTATATATATATAAACTGAATCACTTTTCTGTACACCTGAAACATTGTAAATCAACTATACTTCAATAAATAAATAAAGTACCAAAAAAGAAAAAAGAAAAAGAAATAAAGTGGTATGGTCTGAGTACAAGATTGTCTGGTTGGAGTTCTTCAATGACCCTCATGTACCAGAAGGCCTGAGAGCAGGGGTCCTGCTACAGAACTTGTCAGTGTGGGGCAATGAGTCCCATACAGTGGCATCGAGTGAGTTTCCTTCCACTTTCTTTTACACTTTCTTTCCCAAGTAGATGGTTAGCACAGCCCAGCTCAGACAAAAGTCATATACTCAGAAAGGCCAAATAGAAAAAGCACATTAACCACGTGAAAAATTTACCCCTGTTTCTCTAAGTATTACAATCCTATTTTACAGATCAGGAAACAGAAGCTCAGAGAGGTTGAGGTGTTTGTCCAAAGTCACACAGCATGTTAGTAACCATCCGGATTTGATCCCAGGTTTGTCTAATGGCAAAATTGGTGTTTCCTCCACTAAGCGAGGCTGCCTTTAGCATGGACTAGGCTCAGCATTAAGCCTCCCCTATGAAGAGAGACGCTTCTGTCTTGAGTATCTTTCCTTGTAAAATTTCTCACTTAGATGAGTAAACCACTGGTCTTTTTGTTTCCTCTTTTATCCAGAGAATAGAACTTACTGTTATACCTAGGGAACAAGCTGGGCTCGCCCATCCTGAGAATCCCCTACTGCCTTGTGGAACCCACCTGTGCTCTGACCTCTCCCACTCGGCTCATCCATCTATTCCTCCTCTTATATTTGGGTGTCTACGGCGTGCCAGGCATTGTGTTTGGTGGACAAGTTCTAGCTCTTACACTGCTTACTAACTAGAGGAGCTCATAACATTTTTCCAAAGCTTTTTTCACACTTGAGAAGTACCACATTTCTGCTTGGCCCACAAGGCCATGTTGATCCTGCCCAGGGTCCTTCTTCACCCCTACTCTTTCCAACACACTCTCTGTGCCCCGTAATGTAGCCTCAGCAGACTCTCTCCACAGACCACACCATCCAGAACAACATAATGAAAGAAGAATGGAGTTTTGAGTCAGTCAGCTCTGCATTCAAATTCTGGCTCTTCCATTTCCCAACAGCAGCTTTGGGAGGTGTTATGCAACTGACTCTGTGAGTCTCAGTCTTCTCAGTTCTAAATTGAGGACCAGAACATAAACCCTCTCAGGGTTCGCTGTGAGGTTTAGAGACTGCACATATACCATGCTCAGCATACACGTGAAACATAGTAAGCATCCAACATAGTGTAGCTAAAGCTTTATGGCTTCCAATAGTCAGGGAAACCAAGACAACGTGATGGGTGGCCATGAGAAGAAGAGGGTGTTAGGTTTCCCTAAGGCGCACTCTGGTCTCAGAATTCTTGGACACATTCCAGATTATTCAGTTGTCTCAGAACTGGACAAATGAGAGAGAATAACAGGAGATATTCCTGTGGGAACCAATTGCACTGGTAATTCTCCTAACAAAAAAGAGAATAGACATTCAGAAATGGTAACAGAGCTCTGGCTTCTAGCTCTGTTTTCCTTTCTATCCTATCCAAACCTTTACATCCAGCATCCTATTTTTTTTTGGGGGGGGTACGCGGACCTCTCACTGTTGTGGCCTCTCTCGTTGCGGAGCACAGGCTCCGTCGTGCAGGTTCAGCGGCCATGGCTCACGGGCCCAGCCGCTCTGCGGCATGTGGGATCTTCCCGGACCGGGGCACGAACCCATGTCCCCTGCATCGGCAGGCAGACTCTCAACCACTGCGCCACCAGGGAAGCCCTACATCCAGCATCCTTTTTAAGAGAAAACCTGAAAATTATAGTTTGAAACATCATGTAGATTTTTCTCTGGCCACAAGCAAGCAAGCAAAAAAAAGAATCAGATCAAACTCAAAATTACCCTGAACTTGTCAAAAGAGAACATAGCAGGCTAGCCTCTTACCAGAAAAGGTTGATGTAAAAAGAGAATTAAATTCATATTATTGAATCTTGGTGGCAGAGAGTTCAGAGGGAATTTGTGATAGCGAAAAAATCAACATATATAATTGGAAAAGCTTTGGCCAATTGGGCATGTGTGTTACCCAAGGGTTTATATTTTTAAGCATGCAAAAAAAAATTTTTAATTTTGAGCATCTAGGATGTGAACATTTTGAAACTGGAGTTGTTAAATATTTATTTACTGTTCACTTCTGGCCATCTTGTGTGCAGACTCTGAGGGACAGAGATTCACTTCAAATCTGAGGTTGTGCTCCAAGGAGATGCAAGCCTAGGATAGGAGGCAGATCAAGAACAACACAGGTGAGAAGGAGGAGAGTTAAAATCAGCATGGTTAGTACTCTAATACAGCAAAACACAGAGTTCTGTGAAGGCCCAAGGGAGGGGGTACCTAACCCAGGTTTAGAAGGTACTTTTTGAAAAATACTCTCAAAGACAGTAACAAGAAGAGGACTTTTTAATTTGAAGTAGCATTGTGTCTGTTCAAGAAACTACAGTTCATCGGCATCACTTCTGAAATAGGACATCTGTAAGGTGGTTGAACTCACCACTGATGGCTCAGCATCATCATTAAAATATCAGAGGTGGTTGTTTTATGCTCCAAGCAGCCATTTCCCCAGAAGTCAACTTGATGAGCTAGTGTAATGATGGATGTTTGTCCCTTCACTCAGGACAAACATCCATCATTACACTACTTCATGAAATTGACAGATAAATGGACAGATAAATGGATAAAGAAGATATAAATATATCCCCCATCATCTTTATCCATTCATATATATGTATTTATACACACACACACACACACACACACACACAGGAGTTTGGGATTAACATATACACACTATTATATATAAAATAGATAAGCAAGGACCTACTGTATAGCCCAGAGAACTATATTCAATATCTTACAATAACCAATAATTGAAAAGCATCTGAAAAAGAATATATATATGTATAACTGAATCATTTTGCTGTACACCTGAAACTAACACATTATAAATCAACTATACTTCAATTTTTTTTAAAGGTTAAAAAATAAATTTAAAAACAATTTTTTAAAAAGATTGGGCTTCCCTGGTGGTGCAGTGGTTGAGAGTCTGCCTGCCAATGCAGGGGGACACGGGTTCGTGCCCCAGTCCGGGAGGGTCCCATATGCCGCATAGCGGCTAGGCCCGTGAGCCATGGCCACTGAGCCTGCGCATCCGGAACCTGTGCTCCACAACGGGAGAGGCCACAACAGTGAGAGGCCCGCGTACCGCAAAAAAAAAAAAAAAAAAAAAAAGATTAAATGAGGTCATATGGGTGGGCCCTACTCCAATCTGACTGGTGTCCTTATAAGAAAAGAACATTTGGACACAGAGATGCACAGGCAGAGGAAAGACCATGTGAGGACATGGCAAGAAGGCAGCCATCTGCAAGCCAAGGAGAGAGGCCTCAGAAGAAATCACAACATGCTGACACCTCGATCTTGGACTTCCAGCCTCCAGCACTGTGATAAAATTAATTTCTGTTGTTAAAAAAAAGAGCCCCCGAATGGAAAGGTTGTTTCATTTCTGCTCCTTTTCTCCTCCCTCTGTGTCCTCCTCCTCCTAAGTCCACTGATATCAGTTTTCTTTTCTCCCCCATCATGGTCAGTCTGTTTTATCAGCTGCACGGCGAGTAGCAGCCAGCTGTCTTGGACTTTATTGTTTCTAGTCCTAATGTGTTGTGGGATTTGAAACGCGATACCCACGCTTATTAGGATAAATTGTAAAGTAACCACTAGCTGCATACCAAAATAGTATTTCTTCTGCAAAATACTCTCCTTTTTTTTCCTACATATTTCCCAAGCTATCTCTGAATCATCTTCCCCGTCTCTGCTTAAACATCATGTCCTCCAGGGGACCTCCCCAACCCCATCCTATCCTAGTTACCACTGGAGGTCTCTGTATTCACTCGCTAGGGCTGCCATAACAAAGCACCACAAACCCTGAGGGCTTGAACAACAGAAATGCATCATCTCCCATACAATGCAATATTACTCAGCCATAAAAAAGAATGAAATCATGCCATTTGCAGCAACATGGAGGGACACCTAGAGATGATCATACTAAGCACAGTAAGTCAGAAAGAGAAAAACAAATCAACATGATATCGCTTATACGTAGAATCTAAAATACTACACAAATTAACATATCTACGAAACAGAAACAGACTCACAGACATAGAGAACAGACTTGTGGTTGCCACAGGGAGGGGGGTTGAGGAGGGAAAGACTGGGAGTTTGGGATTAGCAGATGCAAACTATTATATATAGGATGGATAAACAACAAGGTCCTACTGTATAGCACTGAGTAACTTTGCTGTACAGCAGAAATTAACACAACATTGTAAATCAACTATACTTCAATAAAATTAAAAAAAAAGAAATGTATCATCTCCCAGTTCTGAGAGCTAGAGGTCTGAGATCAAGGTGTCAGCAGAGCTGGTTACTTCTGAGTATGGTGAGGGAGAATGTTTCACGCCTCTTGCCTAGCTTCCAGGGGTGTGCTGGCAATCATTGGTGTTCCTTGGCTCCTAGATGCATCACTTTGATCTCTGCCTTCATCTTCACACGGTGTTTTCCCTGTGTGCATGTCTGTGTCCAAATTTCCCTTTTTTATAGGACACCAGTCATATTGGATTAAAGGTCCACCCTGCTCTAGTGTGATCTCATCTGAACTCATCAAATTTGTAATGATCCTCTTCCTAAACAGGGTCCCATTCTGAGGTACTGAGGGCTAGGACTTCAACGTATCAGTTTAGGGGAGGGAGGACACAATTTGATTAGTGACATCCCCTTTCCTTCCTTTTTTTATCCACATGAATACACTGATTTATTTTCAATGCCTGTTTTCCCACACTTCTGAGGTCAGTGAATACAGTCACCTCCTCCATCCCTCCATTTCCAATGCCTAGCCTAGCTCTGTGCGTGGAACTGAATTCTAATACAGGAAAGGATGAGGGAAAAAAAGAACGATTTTCAGGGACCTGCTATGTGACAGGCAGCATGCAAGGTGTTTTACCGAGAAGTCAACTATTTGTCTAAGAAAAATTCATTGAATGTATTGGCTTAGCAACAGCCATTTTAGTTGCCCTGAAATTAGTTTTTGCTTTCTGGAGTGTATATGCAGTGGATAGGTGTTTTGTTTATGTACCATTTGATGCCTGGACAGCAAATGACAACCACAACAAAGTAAAGCAATATAACAGATGAGAAAACTGGGCTCAGTTTAACCAAACACTATGGATGCTACACTGCTCAGGTGTGCGTCTTTCAGGTGATAACGAAGGACATATGCCCCGGATGGAGGATGAAGGATGTTCTACACCAAGTCTCTAGTAAAGGCAATTCCACACAGGGGTTAAAGGATCCACGAGCCAGTCTCACTTCAGGGGCTGTTAGAGGAATTTTCCAGTGCACCAAAAAGACCTTTAGCTCATGCTGTGGTTGAAGATTCAGAAAGCCAATGTATGTGGCATGATACTCTTTGATTTCCCTATCACCCACACATTTTGTCTACTCAAGAGCCCACTTGATTGGGGTGCAAATCTCCCCCACTTAGGGCCTGTCACAAAGAATATAAGTGACTGGTTATGAAATTCACAGTAATGGATACTACCATCTTTCTCCCTCTTTTCCAGATCTTCTAAAGACCCCTAAAATCACCTCCTCTCACTCAAAATGCCAATCCCTCCTCTTGAAAAGTATTTTAGAGCAAATGAGATTATGGAGAGAGAACAGATCATTTAGAGACAGAAGACTTGGATTCAAATGCTGCTCTAGCAATGTATCAGCTGTGAGGCCTTAATCAAATTAATTGACCTCTGGCGCCTCTGTTTCATTGCATATGAAATGGGGGAAATGGGAAACTAAGTATTAAATTACTGAATGCAACACACATGCCAACAAAAGAATTAAAACCAGGATCTTGAAGCGGTATTTGCATACCCATGTACCTAGCAGCACTCTTCACAATACCCAGGACGTGGAAGAACACACGTGTTCATCAAAGGATGAATGGATTTGAAAATGTGGTATATTCCTACACTGGAATATTATTCAGCTTTAAAAAGGAAGGAAATTCTGGGACTTCCCTGGTGTTCCAGTGGGAAAGACTCCGTGCTCCCGATGCAGGGGGTCCGGGTTCGATCCCTGGTCGGGCAACTAGATCGCACATGCATGCCTCAACTTAAGAGTTCGTATGCTGCAACTAAGAAGTCCACATGGGACTTCCCTGGTGGCGCAGTGGTTAAGAATATGCCTGCCAATGCAGGGGACACGGGTTCAAGCCCTGGTCCGGGAAGATCCCACATGCCGCTGAGCAACTAAGCCCATGTGCCACAACTACTGAAGCCCAAGTGCCTGAAGCCCGTGCTCTGCAACAAGAGAAGTCAGTGCAATGAGAAGCCCGTGCACCACAACGAAGAGTAGCCCCGGCTCACCGCAACTAGAGAAAGTCTGCATGCCGGCAATGAAGACCCAACGCAGCCAAAAAAAAAAAGATAAATAAAACTAATTTTAAAAAATAAATAAGAAGTTAAAAAGATTTAGAAAAAGAAGTCCGCATGCCGCAACTAAAAGATCTTGTGTGCCACAACTAAGACCTGGCGCAGCCTAAATAAATAAATAAATAAATAAATAAAATATTTTTTAAAAAGGGAAGGAAATTCCAATCCATGCTACAACATTGATGAACCTTGAGGACATTATGCTAAGTAAAGCCAGTTACAAAAAGACACATACTATAGGAAGCACCTAGAGTAGTCAAGTTCATAAAGACAGAAAGTTGAATGGTGGTTGCCAGGGGCTGGGGAGAGGAGGGAATCAGGAGTCAGTGTTTGATGGGTATCAGAGTTTCAATTTTGTAAGATGAAAAATTTACAGAGATGGATGGTGGTGATGGTTGCCCAACAATGTGAATATAAATTACACTACTGAACTATACACTTAGAAATGGTTAAGGCGGTAAATTTTATGTTATGCATTCTTTACCACAATTTGGGAAAAAACCACACATGCCAAGTCCTTTACCCACACCTCCTTCAAAATACCCAAACCCATGGCATAAGTTAGGCATTATCATCTGCTTATTTTGCAGACGAGAAAACTGATGCAAAGGGAGGCTTTGGTCAAGGTCACAAGGAAAGAGACAAAGTCCAGCTCTGTCTATCCAAAGCCAGTGCTTCTTTCTGTATACTAAGTGATTCTTTGCGACAGAGTTCAGAATGCAATAAAACAAGATACATCCTGAACACACTCACCTTAGTGCTTGGCACACATGAGAGCCTGTAATGTTAGATCCTTTCCCCCATAACATTTCCATTTTTAAAAAATTTAAGCCCCTAGAAAAACAATCTCGCCATTTTCTTCTCTGAGAATGCTCAAGGTGGTGATTTTTTTTAAACTTTATTTATTTTATTTATTTATTTCTGGCTGCGTTGGGTCTTCACTGCTGCACGCGGCCTCTCTAGCTGCAGCGAGCGGGGGGCTACTCTTCGTTGCGGTGCGCGGGCTTCTCATTGCAGTGGCTTCTCTTGTTGCGGAGCACGGGCTCTAGAGCACAGGCTCAGTAGTTCTGGTGCACGGGCTTAGTTGCTCCGCGGCATGTGGGATCTTCCTGGACCAGGGCTCGAACCCGTGTCCCCTGCAATGGCAGGCGGATTCTCAACCACTGCACCACCAGGGAAGTCCAGGTGGTGATTGTTGAATAAACCAAATCCTTTCTAATTACAGGTGGAGCAAATTCATTCCCTTATGAAATAATCACCGTGTGCCATTCCTAGGCCAGGCATCTTTCTGGGTACTGCAGAAAGAGAATTGGATAAGACTCACTCCAGCCTTTCAGAAGCTCAGTTCAATGGGGTGAACGAACAGGCAAACAACTTCCCTATAACACATGTGATTACAATACTAAGTGGAATAAGTCAGAAAGAGAAAGACAAACATCGTATGATATCACTTATATGTGGGATCTTTAAAAATGATACAAATGAATTTATTTACAAAACTCACAGACATAGACTATGTCTGTGAAATAGACTCACAGACATAGAAAACAAACTTATGGTTACCAAAGGGGAAAGAGGGGATTAACTGGGAATTTGGGATTAACAGATACAAACCACTATATATAAAATAGATAAACAACAAGGACCTATAAGGATCTACTGTACAGCACAGGGAACTATATTCGATATCTTGCAATAACCTATAATGGAAAAATAATCTGAAAAGAATATATATATATATATATAAAACTGATTCAGTTTTATATATATATAACTGAATCACTTTGCTATACACCTGAAACACTGTAAATCAACTATACTTCAATTAAAAAAAAAGTAGGCTTGTCATACTAAGTGAAGTAAGTCAGAGAAAGACAAATATCATATGATATCGCTTATATGTGGAATCTAAAAAAGGGTACAAATGAACTTATCTGCAAAACAGAAATAGAATTACAGATGTCGAAAACAAACTATGGTTACCACAGGGGTAAGGGGGTGGATGGATAAATTGGGAGATTGGGATTGACATATACACACCACTGTATATAAAATAGATAATTAATAAGGACCTGCTGTATCAAACAGGGAACTCTACTCAATACTCTGTAATAATCTGTATGGGGAAAGAAGCTAAAAAAAGAGTTGATGTATATGTATACGTATAACTGATTCACTTTGCTGTACAGCAGAAACTAACACAACATCGTAAATCAACTATATTCCAATAAAAATTAAAAAAAAAAGTAGGCACAAAAGTCAGAGGCTATGTCTGTTTCAAGATGGGACATAACTTATAGTAATCCCTCCGAATTCCTAAAAACGATTGTCAAATATAAAAAATAAACTTTAAAAATGCAAAATGATATCACCATGAGCTATCATTACGCGTCTATGAGTGGCCAAAAAAACCCCAAATTTTAAAATCTGACAATTCCAGGTCCTGGTGAGGACATGGAACAACTGAAACTCTCATAGCTTCTTGGTACATTGTAAATGTCTAGACCCAATGGCCTCTTAGAACTGTATGCCATAGGTTCCTGGGCAATCTAAGTTAAGAAACGAAGTTAACCAGAGGTCATTTGCCTTATAGACTCTTGGGATATTTTCGTAAGTGCCTGATAACTCTCTCACATTACGAAGCCATCAATGTCCTAGGCCAACATCGACCCAAAGAACGAGACCTAAACAAACATTTCAAGTCTTGTTCCGTCAATTCCATCCTGCTCCCAACACAACATTTTAAGGCCCATATTCTTCTGCCAGGGAGAAGTAAGAGAGGGAGGTTTTGGCTATGACCCTTCCTCTTTACATTAAGAGGATTCTGTTCCCATCCAATGGCCTTGTCTCATCCTTCAAGTTTCCAACTGGACCATGGATTCTCGGATATCCACACTGAACCTAAAAATTATTAATTCATAGAATAAATAGGAGAGAACGGTCTCTTTCCCCAGCCCCATCCTCCTTCCCAGAGGATGATCATCACTGGAGCCAACGCCAGGAGCTGTACTTATTTAACACAGGATTTTCCTTCAATTACTTGAGAAGGAAAGGAGGAGGAAGGTGCTTGGGCGTGAATCTTGGTCCTGCCTTTTTTTTTTTAATTCAAATAAAATTTTAATGATTTCAGTTCAATACAACTGAAAATGCAGTGTATTAAAGGGCATTTTCTACTAAATTTCAAATTACAGGTTGTGGGCTATTTCTGAGCAGGAGTGTCATATCCTACTGAGTATTCAACTTATTAACTAAGGTGACTGACACGGTAGGAGGTGGGAAAGAACAATGATCAGCTCATAGAATTTGGCTAAGAAAGGAAACAAAGAAAAACAATGCAAATAATAATTAAAATGGCTACAGATATTAGTAAAATAAAAATACAATCCCAAATATCCATCTCTTAAATTGCTAGCAAAAAATTACAGGTAAAGTTACAGCAAATACAGTCTTCACAGATTTGGGTAACTTTATTTGCATTTAAATAGTGATTTTTAAGCCCTATAGCCAATGAAACCATTTTAAAAAGCGCTATGAGGACTGGAAATTTAGGTGTCTATACACGAACCACCTTTAAGATCATTTTCTTTTGAAAATATTCTCTACTGAACAGTAGACCCAAAAGGGGGGAAAAAAACCCATCAATCACATTTACATTGCATTTGGGGAGGCACTAATATATTTGGCTGATCTGAGATTATTCTTAGTGTCCCATATGAATAAAAAGACCAAAAACTTTACAGTTCAGCTTGATGAAGTAAAAAGAAAGGCAATTCACATTATTTATGATTTCACATATACAATGCTGTGTTACTAAGCAATGAACACTTTCATGAAAAGATTTATTTCACACTTTTATACAAATATCCACGGGTATTTTCTAATCATGAGATAATTTTACAATGTTAGTTAGTATAAAAATGTATCAAATGCAAACAGACCAGTGACTTGACTTGAGATGACATTTTTAACAACTATAAATTTAAACACCACTACATTCTAGTTTCTTTTGTTGTTGAACCACGCTGGTATCCCACCCCTGCCACTTTTAGGACACTAAGTGTATGTGGCAGGTTCTGGTTAAGCAGAGGCTTCAGAACCACTGAACTTGAAACTTATCCCCTAGGGATGCAGGTGAGATGCCCAAGGACTATGGCTTTGCGAAGACAACACCTTGAGTTTGGCCGGCAATCAGAGACAACTCTTCTGTGTGTAGTGGTTAAGAGATCCGAGTAATATCAGGTCTACTTTTTGTGCAGCCTGCGATTCTGATGGGGACTGGCAGATCTGTGCCTCTGCCTACTAGGACCACCCTCCCAGGAGGCCACCGACAAGGGCATCTAGGTGACCTGTTGATGGAGATCCGTCTATCCTGTTATGTTTGCTACTGGTTACAAATTCTATTTTCTGTTCAATTAGTCAGACTAAAGTTTTTCACTGTGTTTGTTTGGCAAAACGAATTAAACAGAAAGTAAGGTTTTTTTTTTTAAAAAAAATACAATATTGAGTAAATTTCTTAACATCTCTGATTCTGTTCCCTTGCTATAAAATAGTGATAATCATTGTATCTGTCTTACAGTGGTGTTGGAAGGGCAAAATAAGATAAGGGTTGTAAAGATGTTTATGCCTAGCACATAGGTGGCACTCAATAGATATTAGGGAGTTGTTGCTATTGTCATGGAAATATCTGGCCACTCAAAAGCCTCCAATGTCAACAAATGAGATAGGAATTAGGTTTGTTTCAATTCTCAGACCCCCTTATAATCAATATCAGGCCTTTCTAGAATAACTGATATTACTGAATAGGGCAGCAAAAATACCCAGTTGGCTGAGAAATTGGACCTGGAAATAGATCAAGCTAGCATATTGTCTGCACACCACATTAGTATCTTCTGCTTCTGGGCACTATTGCTAGGCCCAAACGTGGCTTCTCTCTAGGGGCTTGCAGACCCATGGCTGGAAGCTGGGTTCCCTGCTCCATGTTCCCCAGGTCTCTAGCCCAGACAGAGCAAGGGGGTGGGAAGTTGTCTGCGTTGCTGGAGATGGGGAGGACTCTCCTGGCATCTTAGAGCTCGATGACTCTGTCAAATAGCCAAGTGGTTAAATGTTGAGGGCTGTAAATGAGGCTCATCTGTCAGTCGTGGGCGAGCACCAGCTCCATCTGCTGTGTCAGAAGCCTGGGGAGTGAGTGGAGGAAGCAACTTATAAAGCAGGAGGCCCAAGACGGGAGGCAGGAGCATCCTCAGGAGATGACAGAATTGCGTACCTTGACGACTCCCCCAGTCCCTTCAAAAGTTTTATAGATAAAAAGCAAACAAACAAAAGACCTAAAGAGGGGGTGGGCTTGGCCATGGTCACTCAGTTAATGTGTGTGATGAGTGCCAGGATGAGAGTCAACTCTCCAGAATTCCAGAATGCTTCTCTCTCCACACAGACACACCTGACTCAACTTACACCTAACCCATGGCTGAAGGAGATGCTCTGAGCAACCTGAGAATAAAACATCCCAGTTCTCTTCATATGCTTGCATTTGTTCTTCAAGTTCAAGTACCTGTTCCTCTCTATTGAACCTCAGAATAGACCTGATCACATTCATTCATTCATTCAATAGATATTTCTGGAGTACCTCTATGTACAAGGCATCATCCCAAGCATTGGGAATGCATCGATGAAAAAATGGACCTAGTTCCTATTTCTGGGAGCTCATAATCTAGTGGGCAAGACAGATTTTAGGCAAAAAGAAAATCATATGAATATATATATATATATATATATATATATATATATATATATATATACACACACACACACAAATTATGCCAGTTTTTGTAAAGAAAAAGTATTGGGCACTAGTTGTTCCTAATTCACATGTTGTGGGATATTGTGAAGAATTGACTGCTATGTTTCCCCCTCATCCCACACTTCTTTTTGTACAGTGACCCTTCTTCATTGGGCAGATGGCCACAGGGCATCCAGAGTCTTCACGGAGAGTTTGAAGGAAGGAATCAGACAACAAAAGAGTCTGATTCCAGATTTTTGAGCTTCAAAACACAGCATTGATATGGACAAAAATTTGCTAAGCTAGTATTTTATTTTATTTCTGGCCCAGAAGATATGAGGAATTCTGGGTTACAGGGACAAAAGTTAGATAAGAGAGCAACTGAGTCACCTGATAGCGTGTATTCTCTGAGGTGGTGTTCTGTCTGATGCTCAAAGGAACAGGTAGAAACAAAATACAGATCTCTCCAATTCTCAGATCCCCAAGCACATCGGAGAGTTTGGCCCTGGATCAGAGATATTCCCAGCTGATAAGCTGAGCAGGGAAAAGGAAATGCAGAGAGAATCAGGCTTTCCCCAGTCAGCAAATGACGAGGCTCCCCAGCCCTGGGTCCTCCAAGATTAAAGGCTGGCAAGCAGTCTATAACTGGAGTCGTATGTCCTCCCCAGTCTTAGGGTAACCACATGGCTGAATAGCTCCACGTCAACATCATGGCTTAGTTATTGTCTCAACAACAGATTAAAAGCAGAAAAGAAGAGAAGTGATGTGGGTGATCTGAGAGCTGAAGCCCTAGAAGGCCATTATCTGTCTTAAGCTTCAGCCCACCCTACCACCCACTCCTCCATGTGAGGTTATAATACAACAATAAGCTTGCAATTATATTTTACTTGTGAAAAAAAAATAGTGGTGAGTCAAAAGCCAGCTCACAGATGTAACTGGCACCACTAGTTATGTAAGTGGGAGGGGGCTAAGTCTTGGGCTGAATGCAGACTCCCCAGTGTGGGTCCACGTTCTTGGGTCTGTCTGGCTGCTCTGGACCTGGTCTCCCAGCAGCACCTGGCCCTGGCTGGTTAAGACTACCAGACACAAGAAAGGTAGTGGTTAAGATCTGGGTTCTGAAGGGAGACTATGGGACTTTGGACAGACCTCAGGGTCTGGACCAAGAGGCACAGCAGCATCACAGCATGGACCATATGACCAGAGATTGAAGAAGAAAATGGACACCTCTACAGATGTAAGAATTGATGTTTCAGATCAGCCAAGAACCAAACTGAGTGATGTATCCATCAGTAGAAACCACTGTAGACACATAATCACCAAAGGCCAAACCTGTACCCCAAACATGCCTGAACACTATGCCACCCCCTCTGAATTTAGATGCAATCTTGGGGACCAGGGTGAAGGCAAAATACATTAAGTAAGGAAATGTTAATTGACATATGTAAGTTTTTAACATCAGACAGAATAAGAACATAAAACAGAATTAAACTAAGTTATAAATATAAGTATATATATGTAAATATAAATGTATATTATATACACACATATGTGTGTATATTTATATCTTATATGTTTATATATTTATGTACAATATATACATAAGTATTAATATGTATATATGTAAAAACAAAGTGTAAATATAATTATATAATTAATAAATATATATTATATATGTACATATATAATACACAATTATATTTATATACTTTATATTTATAAAATTATTATAGATAATAAATATGTTTATTATATAAATATATAAAGTATATTTACATGAATGTATAGATTTTATATTTTATAATTATATTTATATACTACTTTATATTTTTACATATATACTTACTTATATTTATGTATATATATTTACATTTTCAGAGAGAGAGAGAGAAAATTAACCTCAGTTCAAATCCCAGTTATGTCACTTTATAGCTCTATAACTTTGAGCCCAATGAGTTGCTCACTTGGTTGGTTTCCTTATATGTGACATTCTAACTAGAGTGATCCTACCCCCCCCTCCATCCACCCTTGGAACCATATTGATCTCTTTTTTTATTACCAGTGATAAAGAGGAGACTATTGGCCTGCCTTGGGGCTAACTGTCCTGCGATGTGTGGGGTCCCACATGGGGATGCACCCCACCCAGGGTGCTAACAGTGCCCCTGCTGGAAAACACTGGAACTAACCCTGCGTCCCTTTAAGACTAGCTGGAGAATCACTGTCACCCAGCTTTGCCTCTCTCCTGGGTCACCTTCTGCCTGGCCAGTGGTGGGCATGAGACTGAGTCTATGGCCACCCCAGAACCCTGCCACTGGGCAGGTGCCACCCAAATCACAGAACCTTCCAGCCTCCAAAGAACTCTTATCATCCATTCTCTCATTTACTCCTTGCAGCATCTCTGGAACATAGGGAGTATTACCTCTTTAATGGGGAAAAGTGAAGTCCAGAGCGTATCCCACAGACAGACTTGAGATTCCAGCTCAGATTCCTTCACTCAAATCCAAGTCCCTTTTGGTGCCTCATATGCTGCAGAAGAAGATAGTCATAGATTTCTCTAGTGTCCTGGCCTGGGTCTGTGCCAAATGCTCAGGAAGTGAGTGGTGGGGGAGCATAACCTGGCTTCTTCCCCACAGAAGGAGTCTTCCTTTCCCTGTCCCAGAGCTGCCTCCATCTAGAGACGGTAAAGGAACCTGCTTGGCCCCTTTGGACCCCTCATGTTCCCACAGCGCCCACCGGCCCAGCCCCGTTACCAGGAACCCAGAGGACAATCTTCGTATGAAATCAGCTTCTTCTTCTCTGCCTCCTCCTCCTCTTCCGAGAGATGGGCACACCCTTCACTCACTGCTGAAGTCAAAACCTCAGGCCCCTCCTGGACTTCATCGCCCCATCCCCCAAGCCCCAATAAGTGACCGAGTCCTACTCATCCTTTCTCATAAACATTCCACAAATTTCAGGGTTCCCATCCCGGACTCCAGCTCTCTTTCCATGTTCCCCGTCCTATACAGGCCACTGCCATCTCTCCTAGGACCAACACTCAGAGAAGAGGTAAAGGCACCAAACCAATGAGCTCACAGTCATTCAGCTCCCAGGAGATGCTCAAGGGTCATTACAACGATGGAGGGGAGCTTCCATGAGCGGATGTAGGGGCCAGATTTTCAGTTGCATGAGGAGGAGGAATATCTGTGTTCTCAGAACTCAGCACGAGGCTGGGCCCAGAGGAAAGTCATTTGTTGGGTAAATAAACAGGATGCTGGAAGTTGTTATATGAGAAGGCCCTACCATGAAAACAAAACAAAAGCAAACAAAAATCGAATACTGTATTATACAAATGGATGCAAGCTGGAGGCATAGAGTAATAAACATGGAATTAGAAAGGACTTCGGAAAGCATCTAGTGCAACCCATCATTTTATAGTGGGGGGGTAGATGGGTGGGCAACTGAGGCCCAGCAAGGTGATATGACACATTTAAGGCTCTGCCACGACTCGGACTTCTTTTTGTTTCCCAGAACATTTTTCCACTTAATGTCTTCTCACCCCTTAAGACTCAGTACAGCCATCACCTCCTCCAGGAAGTCTTCCCTGAACTCCTAAGCTGGGTTAGGTACCTTACTTCCTTTGCCCTGATAGCCTTCTAAGCTTCCTCTGGCACAGAGTCCACTTATCAGAGCTATCATCATTGTTGGATTTTTTCATTTATCTCTTCTAATAGACCACAGTTTCTTAATCTTGGCACAGCTGACATCTCGGGCTGGATCATCCTTTGCTGTGGAGGCCTGTCCTGTGCACTGTAGGATATTTAGCAGCACTTGTGGCCTCTAGCCACTAGATGCCAGGAGCAGCACCCTCCGCCAAGTTGTGATAAACAAAAATATCTCTAGACATTACCAAACACCTGTGGGGTTGGGGGTGGGGACAGGGACAGGAGAGCAAAATCACCCCCGGGCAGAAATGATGTCCTTCTTGTATAGGAATATAAATATTCCTGTGATGCAGCACAGGGCCTGGAATATGGTAAGCATACAATAAAATTGAATCTATGCTTATGAAAATGCATATGTGGGGAGGGGGTGTGTGTGTATGCACACGTGCACACACACATCCTATGTGCACACAGTAGTTTCCCAAATAAATTGTCAAGGATACAAGATATTTTGTCTTTCTGGGATGCATTCAATGCTACTGTGTGTTTATATTACCTTGTTAAAATAAAAGTAACAAAAAAATGTTGCTGTTAATTGGAACTTAACAACCCTTTGTTTCTGGACTGGTGATCGTGTGTGTGTGTGTGTGTGTGTGTGTGTGTGTGTGTGTGTGTGTGTGTGTGTGTGTTCATCTCTTTTGACTGAAAACAGTTCCCTTTCAAACAATATTCACTTGGCGAAGAAAATGAATTTTCACCAAACAAGAAAGCCCTTTCTCCATTCCATAAAAGAGACATTATCAGGTCATTAAAGCATCGTTATATGTTGAGCTCCTAAAGCACTGGTCTTTACTTGGGAGCACATGGCAATCACAAGGAAGAATTTTTTATTGCCAGATGAATAGATCAACAAGTAAGACGTTATGAGATGTGTTATTAGGTGGCAGATAAGTAATTAGGTGACAAGCAAAATACATTATTCGGCACTTCAAAATATTTCCACTTCATCACCAGTTCATTAAGATCCCGCCTCCTCTCTCATGGCCCATCAGGAATTTACATCAAGATTATTTCCAAAAAAACAAAAAAAATCATCAGGATAAGTGAATCGTGATTAAGTCATATGATTGTTTTTAACACTTTTCAATGAGCCTAAACAGACAGGCATAAACAGGTTCAAATTGTCGCTGGCAGGCTGAATGATTGCTGTTCCTGCAGCAGGAAGGTGATGGTGAAATGGTGTTTTCATTATTATTTCACAAAACAGGAAATGAGGAGCCATGGATGGTGCCACAGGAAGAGAGAATAGTCCAAACCATAATCAAGATGACTGTGCATCTTTAAAGAGACTCTGCATGCTGATTTGGTGCCTTGACTAAGGACTGGCCTCAATAACAAATTCCCCAGAGAAGGAGCAATCAGCCAGTTACCTGGTTTCTGTGCAGCCTTCTATTCCTAACCCCACCTGCTTGTTTAAGTAAGGACTGCTTAAGCCCTTCCTGCCATAAAGATGCACAGGTGTTATAATAAGGAAACTTTCCCATTCCCTGGCCCTCTCTGCAGAACCAGACATAAAGTTAGTGCCCCTTTCATACTCATTGATTGATCAATTTGATAACCAACTGATTTAATAAGAGCAATAAGCAAAGAAAAGTCACTAGTTTTTTTGTTTTGTTTTGTTTGTTTGTTTTCATAGCCTTGAGTTCTAAAAGTTAAAAGAATTAAAATGCATTCTTCACTTAGTATGATAATTTCTAGGTCCATCCATGTTGCTGCAAATGGCACTATTTCATTCTTTTTTATGGCTGAGTAATATTCCATTGTGTGTGTGTGTGTGTGTGTGTGTGTGTGTGTGTGTGTGTGTGTGTGTGTATTATATAGATATATATTATATCTTCTTTTTCCGTTCATCTCTTGATGGATATTTAGGTTGCTTCCATGTCTTAGCTATTGTAAATAGTGCTGCTATGAACATTGGGGTGCATGTATCTTTTCAAATTAGAGTTTTTGTCTTTTCCAGATATATGTCCAGGAGTGGGATTGCTGGATCATAAGGTAACTCTATTTTGAGTTTTTTAAGGCACCTCCATACTGTTTTCCACAGCAGCTGCACCAATCATACTAAGTGAAGTAAATCAGACAAAGACAAACATCATATGCTATCACTTATATGTCGAATCTTTAAAAATGATACAAATGAACTTATTTACAAAATAGTAACAGACTCACAGACATAGAAAACAAATTTATGGTTACCAAAGGGAAAAGGGGTGAGGGAGGGATAAATTAGGAATTTTGGATTAACAGATACACACTACTATATATAAAATAGATAAACAAGGGCCTACCATATAGCACAGGGAAATATATTCAATATCTTATAATAACCTATAATGGAAAACAATCTGAAAAAGAATATATATATATATACACACACACACATATGTATGTATAACTGAATCACTTTGCTGTACACCTGAAACATTGTATATCAACTATAATTCAATTTAAAATTGTAGATAAAAAATGTATTCTTTGGTCAGCTGGGTTTTTTCTCACTGGGGATACTAGCTTGATAAACACAGAAGAGAGAGAGAATGGAGGGAGAGGGAGGGAAAGAGAAAGATAGAAGGAGGAAAGGAAGGAAAAAAGAAAGGAAGGATGGATGGAAGGAAGGAACGAAGGAAGGTTTCTTATATTCAGCATACCAAATGCTAGGAGAAGCATTTACTCTTGGATTATTTCATATAATGGCTACTGCAAAACTAGAGCTAAGTCCTATTATTAGTATCACTTAATACATGTGGAAAGGATCAGAGACAGAAAGCAATTCATTCAGTATCCCATAGTTAATGTGCATCTGTATCATATATATACACATCTATGCGTACACGTATTTGTAAACGTGATCATGTCACCTCCTAAAATGCTCCAGCGGGTTTCCATTCTCTTAGGATAAAGACGACGGTCCTTAACAGATCCCACACAGCCCCTGCCACCTCTCCACCTTCCTACCTCTCCCACCTCGCTCATACCTTCAGCCACCTGCTTCCTTTCAGTTTCCCAAACGTCCTTGTCCTCTGTTCTTTCTCTCTCTGGGCAAGAACTTTGCAGATACTGTTTCCTCTGCCTGAAACACCCCCATTCATGCACTCCACCCTACCTACTTAACCCCTTTCCTTCCTTCTTGTCAGCTTCAGGGGGAGGCTTTCCTGAACCTCCCTGACAGTATCAATGGCCTCAGTTATTGCTACTCTTCGCAATGCATACCTCCCTCATCCATGACTTCTACCCCATTTGCAACTTCATGCCAGTCTGTGATTTACTGATGAATGGATAACCACTCCGTTACACTGGAAGCATCTAACTTAAGGGACTGCTCCATGCACCACTGTAGCCCCTGCTCCCAGCACAGTATATGGCAGGCAGAGTGGCTCAACAGATGTTTATCATGGGGGTGAATACATGAACAAATGAACATATATTTTAAATGCTGATATTTTTAAGCACATGAGTAACAATTCAGAACTTGATTGTCATGCCAGCCAGAGACCCAGGGCAACCCAGGAAAGCCCCAAGACGAGAGAGTGATTCAGAGCTGGGACACAGAGCATAAGTTTCCACCCAGAGCGATCATCCGTCATCATTAATTTTGGGGGGAGGCTAGCGATTGTACTGCAAAAACTGTATCACTCTCTGACTTCTGGCCCAGGCGTCTCGTAATTGTTTTAGATATCCAAAGCCAGGATTCTGACAAAAAAAATTTTTTTATTTCCCTTAAAAATGATAGATCAGCTGCTTGGTGTTTTTCATAAATTCTTCAGCCAGTGTTGCGTTTTTCCATCCACATTTCACATTAAGGATTCTTTATGAAAATGGCTATAAGAGAGGAATATAACGTGATTATGATTTTTTAAAGCTCCATCTCTCTAATTAACACCCCAGAGGGGGGAAATTTTTCTAACATAATGGTCTTTCAGTGTTAAAAAGACTTAACAGTATGGTAAAATATGTTAACTTGCCTGGCACTCTGACCCAACTGATAGAATGAAAAGGGGGCACATCTGTCTTCCTGGAGCTTCTGCCACCGCAAATGGTGTTGTTTCCAGCATTTTCATAATGAACTAATCAACTGCTTATTCACTAATTGCGTCTACATTAACAACTTATTACCCTGGAAAAGGGCTGCACTACCATTGACCTTCCGACTAGAGTTGGGAGGGGGGAGGATCACATGGCAACTGTAAGACAGAGGAAATGGCCAAACCCAGGGCAGGATGTTTTTCCTTTCCCAGAAACAGGCATGAGGGCTTCCATGGGGTCACCACATATGAGGAGTTGGAAATCCAAAAGCTGGAAGCTGCTTCCGCTTTGCTAGGTAGGGTCAATGCCTCAGTAGGTTTCACGATGATTACCAAGATGATAAAAACGACAGTTCTAATGATGACAGTCACTCAGAGAGAAAAGTGTTCGTGCCAGGCACAATGAGGCGTAATCTCCAATTCTCATGTCAACTCTAAGAGGCAGGTATGGATGCCCACTCTTACCGATAAGGAACCTGGGGCTCAGACAGGTACGGTGACTTGCCTAAAGCCACACAGCTGGTCAGTGACAGAAGTGGATGTGAATCATGCCCTTCTAACTTCATATCCTGGGTGCCGAGCCTCTCAGAGGATGCTGGAAAAATAAGAAACTAGAGGCTGATGAGATCTAGAGCGAATCCAAGATGTCTAGCTGCTCCTAAGCTCTCATTGCTCCCTGGCCAGCTCTCTTCCAAGGCTCCCTCCTCTCTCTCATGGTGTAGGATGGAGAGACAATGACTTGCAGTTGATCAGGGCACACAGGAAGACTACATTTACCAGCCTTCTTGGTGGGTAGACTTGGACCTGTGATGAAATGTTGGTCAATGGACCACTGGCAGAAGTGATGTACCCCACGTCCTGGCCACTGCTGTGGCAATTCTGGAGGCCATATGTTTGGAGGGTACTGTTACAAGATGGAGGTGTGCTGCCAATATGCAGCCGAGTTTATGTTAATAAGAAATAAAGGTTTATTGTATTAAGCTACTGAGTTTCTAGGTTTTTTTCAATCACTGATGCATAGCCTAGCCTCACCTAACTAGACTACCCTCTCAAAGAATAATCATAAGTCTCTATTCTTCATTCAGTCAACAGACTTTACTAAGCATCTCTTGTATCCAGAGATACAATGGCAATCAAGGCAGACATGATCCTATCTCTCTACAGTGGTTAATTCTATGTGTCAACTTGACTGGGCCACAGGATGCCTAGATTTTTGGTCCAACATTATTCTGGGCGTCTCCGAGGGTGTTTCGGGATGAGAACATTTGAATCAGTAGACTGAGTAAAGCAGATCACCCTCCCAAATGTAGGTGGTCCTCATCCAATCAACTGAAGACCTGAATAGAACAAAAGGCTGAGTAAGAGGGATCTTCCCTACCTGACTGTGTGAGCTGGGACATTAGTATTTTCCTGCATTCAGACTCAAACAGAAAAATCAACTCTTCTTGGGTCTCGAGTCTGCCAGCTTTTGAACTGGAACCTCCAGTTACAGAAAAATAGAGATAGGGAGAGAGATAGAAAGATAGGGATAGAGATAGAGATAGAAATAGAGAGATATAAAGATACATCTCCTATTGATTCTGGTTCTTTGATTAATACACCCTCAAGAAAGATAATAAATAGACAAATAAACACAAAAATTAAATAATTACAACCTAGGGTACTTTCCATGAAGGAAACCAACAAGTTTGCTGAGACTGAGAATTACAGGTGGTTGGGAAAGGGCTCTCCAGGGAGATGGCACTGTTTTAAAATGTAGGTTTTATTATATTCAGTTATGGCAAGGCCAACAGATCAGGAGATCCAGAAATGTTTACCATTGAAAAGATAGCTTGTTACATTCATAGATCCCAAGAAGAGGGGGCACAGCACATCACGAGGCGCCACATGGAGAAGCACCAGAGCCAGTCAGGAGGAAAAGGGAAGACCAAGGGGAAAGCATGCACAAAGCCTTTATTTTGGTTCCTGCAAGAAGGAACAGGAGAGGCAGAGTAAGCAGGTTTAGGAATGGTTACTCTGAATGATTTTGGTTGGCTCTGGGATATAGGAGCTATCCCTAGTTGTCTAGTACCTAGACCTGGGTGATTAAGGTAGAGGAATAAGATGTGGCCTAAAGTGTAAAAACCCTGTGAGGGAGGAGGTTAGGGGCCTGTGCTCTGGATTAGCTGGTTTGCATATGAAAGGCACTCTTGAGGTGAGTCCTTTACTATCTCCAGGCATTGGTTAACCCTGGGATGGAAAATCCCACCAGGGTCCAGCAAGGTCAAAAGATGTCAAAGCATCAAATAAAGAAACTGTAATAGAAGATGTGGTTCTTAACAGGCATGTGAGCTGAGACCTGAATAATGGGAAGCCATTAACCATGGGAAGAGCAAGAAGACATGTTCAAAGCAGAGAGAACAGTACAGAAAATCAAAGAAATGAGACAGAGAAGGAGTGGCCAGAGATACAGAGAGAAGACCAAGTCGGGGGAGGAGACTGTTCCGAGGAGAGGAGAGTGGGCAACTGTGCGGCTAAGAAGTGGAGTAAAATAAGAATGGAAACATATTCTCCTAATGAAAAAAAAAAATCTTGATATTCTACCTACTGCTTCCTCAATATCCCTACTTCCTCCAACATGGTCTGGCTTCTTTGCCCAGAACCACCTTGTGAAGGTCATTGGTGGCTTCACGTTGGATCACATCCAATGACCTTTCCTTTGCCCTCATTTTGACAGCATCTCTGCAAAATTTGGGGGGTAGGTACCATTGACACGGCAGTAAACAGACAAAAACACCTGCCTTCATGTGCTGATATTCTAGTGAGGATGAAAGACAATACAACAGAAAACTGTAGTGTCAGGTAATAGTGATGCCATGGAGTAAGGCGAAGCAGGAAAAGAGAGAGTACAGGGTGAGGGGGAGAGGACTTTTACTAGAAGTGGCTGCAAAAGACCTCTCCAAACTTGCCCAGTCAGCCATGCCAAGAAGTATACACTTGATCCTCAAGTAAAGGAGGTATTCTAAGTCTGGTAAGCAGGGGAGTCCCATGACCAGATCTGTTTTATCAAAAGAGCTGAGATGTGAAGAGGGAGTGAGAAGGTGCTCCAGCAAAAGCCCAGAAGCATGAAAGTGTAACATATAATTGTGAGGACTGTTAGTGGTCTGATATAACTGCAGTTAAAAGAAGAACTGGGGGGCTTTCCTGGTGGCGCAGTGGTTGAGAGTCCGCCTGCCGATGCAGGGGACACGGGTTCGTGCCCCGGTCTGGGAGGATCCCACGTGCCGCGGAGCGGCTGGGCCCGTGAGCCATGGCCGCTGAGCCTGCGCTCTGCA
>NC_041227.1:56653947-56668342 GCF_002837175.3 Physeter macrocephalus | reverse complement strand
GCGCCCGGCACAAGGAAAGCCAACAACGTTGAAAGGCCTCCGGCCCGCAAAAAAAAAAAAAAAAAAAAAAAAAAAAAAGAAGAACTGGGTGAAAAATCACAATCTTAGGCAAGTCCCTTTGCTTCTTAGGACCTGGATTATCTCATCTATGAAATGGGAGATAATGCAACTGACATTTGCAGGATTGAAGAGAGCATATATAAAGTCCCAAGCACAATCTCCTGCAAAGAGTAGGCATTAACAAATAATAGCTATTATTCTGAGAAAGATTTCCCATTGAGAATTTTGTGGCTGGAGAATCACAGCCTTCAGACACTGAGCAGCTGATAACATCTGCCATTTTCTTAAAGGCTGTACTGAGCCCACCTTGTGGGGCCAGTGTTACTTCTGGGGCTGATTTAAAACCTCCCCACTGTTTTTATAAAGATCTGTTGACGTGATTTATTGGGAACTGTGTCCATTAACATTTTTAAGTGCTCAATAAATCCTCCAACCAGCCTAATAAATTAACCTTAATAAATTCACAGCAGAAAGAACTTTGCTTGCTGATCAGAGCACATGATAGTGTGTCCGCTCTGCTGTCTGTTGCAGGAAAGGATGGTGTGTAGGAAGCTGTGAACCTCCTGAAGACAGAGAGGAAAGACACTGTTAAGTGCCTTTTCCACTCACAGCAGAGGAATCTTACTTAACCCACCCCAGCCTCAGTTTCCCCATCCATCCAATGGGACAGGGGATGTAATAGAAACTTTCCTAATAAAATTTTCCACATAACACATTGTGACCAAGTGCCAATGGTCCCATGAAACCAAGGTTTACACTCTGAAAATCAATCAATGTAATTCATAATATTAACAGTCATATGATCATTTCAATGGATGCAGAAAAATCATTTGCTAAAATTCAACACCTATTATGGATAAAAACTTTCAGCAAACTAGGAATAGAGGAGAATTCTTCAAATTGATAATGGGCATAATACTTAATGGTAAGACACCTAATCGCTTCCCCTGAGGTCAGAAACAAGGCAAGAATATCCTCTTTCACCATTTTTATTCAATATTTTATTGGAAGTTCTAGTAAGCACAATAAAGCAAGAAAAGGAATCCATATCAGAAACTGTCTTTATTTCCAGAATTCCTTTTCTTTGGAATCTACAAAAATAATAAATAGAATAAACCTATTACAATTAATAAATGATTTCAGCAAGGTTGCATAATACAAGATCAATATACAAAACTCAATTGTATTTCTGTAGAATAGTAATGGACTACTAGAAATTGAATGTGAATAAAAATAGCATTTGTGATAACATAAAAATATTAACTATTTAGAGATAAATCTGACAAAAGAGGTGCCAAGTCCTGTATACTGAAAACTATAAAACCTTACTGAGAGAAATTTTTAAAGACCTAAAGGAATAAGGCACTGTGTTCGTGGTTTAGAAGACTTGGTGTTGTTAAAATATCAATTCTTCCCAAATTAATAAATAAATTCAGTGCAATACCAGTCAAAATCCAAGCAGATTTTTTTTAATAGAAGTGACATGCTGATTCTAAAATTCATACAGAAATTCAAAAGATCTGTAACAACCAAAGCAACTAAAAAGTAGAATAATGTTAGCTTAGAAATGTTAAATAATTTTCCCAAGGTCAAATGAAGACCATGCCTCTCTCCTCCCTTAAATGACATTTGGGACTTATTGCCCCTCTCCCCAAGACCTGTTCTAGGTAGGTGTTTCCAAACACATTGTTTCACGTCATCCTTACTATGACCCTAGAAGTTTATTAGCTTCCTTTACAGACAAGGAAACTGAGGCTCAGGTAAGCTAAGTGACTTATGGTCTTTAAGAAAAAGAAAAGAATATGGGCTGACTTAGAATTTCTTTCTCTCTCTCTCATTTTGGCAAATAAACATTATAAATAAAACATTCACCTTAAGAATGAGGATTGAGAAGAGTCATCTTTTGACAGATAGGATCGCTACTCCAGGTGATAAAATAGGATGTGCTCAAAACCACTTCCTCTTCTTCTTATATCAGGATTTTTTCATGTAAAAAATGACTAACTTAACTTGCTTTCCTTGTGAAGGTACTCGCTGTTGAAGTCTTTTTCTAGTGTTCTGACATCTACTTTGCTGAGATTCTCTCCCATCTTCTCTCATGACAATGATCATATACCCATATGATAACAGCCACCTATTATGTCAAGTGGCATCACAACAAAATCCTGTGTGTAATACACTGTCAAGGCCCAGGAGTGGCCTACTTATTTCCAAGTCCATTTGCTATACTCCAATTCTGTCACAGAAAAACAATTGGGACAAGCCTTGAAATTATTTTAATGGAATTTGTTTATCATTCTAGCAATCAGCCCCATGTATTAAAGATGTACTCTACACCCAACACAGTGATTGATGCTAATGCAAGGTACAAAAAAGAGCATCTGTACCTCTCTGTGTTTTTTCTTGACAGTCCTATTAGAATCACCTGACAGCCTTGTTTAATTTGTTTCTTAATGACTCTTATATCCAAACAAATATCCCCCGTTCCAGTTTCCCAAAAAAGAATTACACCATTCTACACTAACTCATAAATCTTAAAAAACTCATACTTATTTTCCTTATTCTCTTATACCAACTAGGCCTCCAAAGAACCCGAGACTGATATGCATACTCCCTGTCCCCAAGAAAAAGCTCTCTCCCACCTCCTTCCAAACACCCACCCTTCTGACTACTTTTGCTAAACCTTATATTACCTACTTGAGAATATTGGGGGCCATATGGGCCAATTCATCTTCTACTGACAGCCACAGCTGAGGTCCACTTCTGCCATCACATTTTCCCCTCCCCCAGTATAAAGTCTCCAAGGAAGCAAATCATTAGAAACTCCCCATTTCTAGCACTGGTAGGGACAAATAACAAGAAATGGGTTTTTCTAGTAGGGTAGCATCATCCAGACTCTCCAACCCTGGCCCACCATAACTTTATCTTGCATGTCATGGGTACCCGAAGGATCCAATGCCTATAAAAGAGGCTGGTAGATACAGGAGTCAGAAGACGTAGAATGCAGAGACAAGGAAGATGGGTTCATCACTGCCTGGGTCCTAGACTTGGGTCTGGGCCAGCATAGGAGACTCATCATGGCGGGACAGAAGAATACCTTTGAGTCTGTGTGGACACGGCATCTTAGCTGTAGGGGGACAGTCAAGGTTGAGATGGGGAAACTGCCAAAACTCAAGACCAAAATGAAGGAGATTGATTAACTGGTTCAGAAGCTGGTCAGAAAAAAAATGTTGCCAGATAGGTGAAGAGAAGTTGTTCAGAAGTAAGACACAGCATTGTGAGGGTGTTAGGGTCCAGATCTGATGTGGGCAGCTGATCCTGATGACACAAAGGCCTGGGCAGAAGGGAAAGACATTCTCAGTGATGTGACAAAGAGTGACCCACCAAAGTAGTAGAGGCCCATCCTCCCTTGATTTTTGACCATCATGGGAGGTTCTGCTGTTCCACAGATGTCTCCAAAAGCCATGGACAGCCTGGAGCTCCCCACACTCTATAATCCTCTCTAATCACTACTTCCTGGAACCAGCCAGGACCGAGAACTCAGAATTTCTACGGCTCCTTTGAAATATGTATGCCTTTGGCTCTCATCAGCGTTTGCCTTTTCCAGCAAATTATTTATAAAGCTTTGGTTCGAGTGCCAACTTTTCAACTTCTCTTGCCATGGGAAATGGGACTAGGGAGAGAAACAGGGCCATTTCAACACCGTTATCTACCCCGAGGCTGAGAATTTACTTGTTGCCTTGAAGCCACCCAGTCTGAAAAGGAGAGTACTACTTTTTCACCAACGTTGTCTCAGCCAGAGGCAGAGGAATTAGAAGGCTTTGGGGAGACATCATCATTTCTCTCCCATCAGAATGTTCTCAGCAGAAGTATTCTCATAGATTTATGTACATATATGACAAGGAGCTTATTAAGTGTTAGGTTCAGAGGGCTGTATCTTTCAACTGAGCCCAAGGAGGTATAAAAACAGTCCCCAAAGAGCACATACTAGAATTTCCTCACCAGATTTTGGTTCTCATATTCCATGCTTGGGTTTGGGCCTCCTGATTTGACTACGTTGGCAAAACACGACCCAACTTTCATTAGATGTGCCCTCACGTGAGCCGTGTAGGACCTCATGGCCTTCTGCTTTGGGCTGCACTCTTTCATGGAAATGACAACTTGAAGGGACCAGGACCACCTATGCAGCATAAAATACAACTAGGGAGGAACTACTGTCAATCAACGGTGTCATCTTAAGCACCTCTTCAGCGAACAGTACCCTCTAAGCAAAATTAATAACAGGCAGACATCAAGAAGTAGAAAACACAGGCTTGACTGCCGAAAACCCAACTTAATAAGCCAACGCACAAAATACTATTAGCTAACTCCTATACACCACTCTCTCCTTCCCTCACTGTTCGCTAGCCATGTTAACTCTCTCTCTGTGCCTGGAACACATCAGCTCACACTGACCTCAGGGCCTGTGAACCTTGGTTCCCTCTACCAGGAACTCTCTCCCCTGGGTCTTCACAGGGCTCAGTCTTCCTTAGAAGGGACCTCACTAACATCCACGCATCTAGTTTCCCAACCTCCCCTGATGTCACTGTTTGAGTCTTCCTAGCCCTCACCCACCATTATATGAAATTATTTTATTTCTTTACTGGTTAATTTTCTCCCTTCCCCACTAGAATGAAATTTCTCTGAGAGTAGATAGCTTGTTTGTCTTATCATCCACTTTGTCTCCTGTGCCTGGAGCATAGTGGCCCTCAGTGAATATGGTGGAAAGAAGAACAAGAGAGAGAAAGAAGGGGAAGCAATGTGAGCTGTAAGGAGCGCTCACAGAAGGGAGAGTGATCCGGGGACTGAATGGTATTAGCGAGCTTCACCCGGGAGATAGACTTGAATCTGGGCCTTGGAGAATGCGCAGATGATCCGACATCTCCATGAGCCTCTATTCTCCTCCCAAGGGAGACCACCTATAGGTTTCGGATGCAGGGAATGCTTTGACGGCATAGAAATATAGCAAATGTTTATCAAAAGGAAAGCACGTGCTCTGATGAATGAAGCAAGAGTCACTCATTTCCATTTCTGTCAACCTCCTGAGTGAAATTTAACTCATCCTAGGCAAGGGAACAAGACCCTGGCCAATCCTGAGCCCCTTCTCAGAACTGGACAGTAGCAGGCCCCCTTCCCTCCTATCTCAAGAAGAGTCATTCTCAGGAACTTCCATGAACCACTGTGGGTCTGGAGACAGATCAGCATCGTAAACCAAGGTGGCCTCTACCGCTTACACAGCTAGGAAGGGGCAGCCTTCTGGGAACCACCCCTGAAACCCAGGCCCTGAATACTTTCTAGAAACAGGGACAGGAAAGAAGCATTTGTTGAGGGCATATAATGTGCTAGGTATCATGCCTAAGCACTACACGAGGGCTAACAGGTAACTTTTACAACAATTCTTAGAGATGGGTCTTGTTTTCCCAGTTTTACAGAGGAGGAATCAATATCGTAGTTGACAGTGCTAGTTTAGTTGAGTTTGTTGTTGTCGTTTCAACAATCTTAATCACCTCTTCCTATGCTTAGGGGTATTTAGGGAGGTCCCCATCTTAGGAGTCTTGGAGAGAGATGGAATCTACCTCCCAGAAGTTGAAAAGACCAGATACTTGCTTTCCCAGCCTCTCTTGCTGCTCAGGCAAGAGCACATGACCCAGCCTTGGCCAATCAGAGGCATCAGCCATAGACTTTGAATTCGGAGCAGAAACACCATGGCAATATCCCGTGTCCTCTGGGGCAATACAGGGTCCTCACAGGACAGCTGTGGCAGGGTTCTGATGATAGTTCTGGCTAGTGTGCCTCTCTTGGTCTCTGCTTGTTTTATAAGCTAGTTTCTCAGATACCCTGGAAATTCTATGAGCTCCCTAATATCCCTGCAACAAATTTGTTTCCTGCTAGAATCATTCAGAGTTGGGTCCTTTTGTTTGCAACTAAGAATTCAGGCCGATTCAGCCTTGGAGGTGACAAGCAAGGCCATCAGGGATTTGGACGCGGGTCAGTCTAAAGGCAGAGCCCGTGCTGCCTCCAGTATTCCTACGCTGCTCTGAGGGGGACACTGGAAAAACTCTGATCCCATTTCACAGACGAGGTATAGAGAGGAGAGGTAACCACCCAGACTGGAAGTAACTGGAAGCCAGGTTTGGGCTGCAAGCTCCTGGTTCTCTCTAATGTACCACAACTCACCCTCTGCCTCGGCACTCTCCAACACCACTTCCCGACATAAAACTCTTGTTTTGAACTAACTGAGGAGCCCACCGTAGAGGGAATGAATAGAAAGAAGTAGGAACTTCTCAGACAAACAGAGAGGTGGCGGCTCTCTTTTCAGAGCAAGATTCAAATCTGTGATCACCGCCAGTTCCTGGGAAACTGGAGAGGGAATGAGTGATTGTCTGGGGGGTGGAGGATGGTCTCCGTCCTGGGGGCAGAGAGGGAGGACAGCTGAGAGGCAGCACCAGTCATCCAGGAGTAACACTGAACTGCTCTGATCCTGTTTTCATACGTGCAAAATCGGGCTAACACTACTCCCTGCACAGGTCTGTCTGAGAGAATCACTAGTAGCAATTTTAGCAACAACCTATAGCACTGAAAATGAGCCACACACTGTTTTAAGGGCTTTTCCTATATGAATTCTTTCAGTCTTCACCAAAATGTGGATACTTTTGTGACCTCTGTTTTCCTGATGGGAAAGCGGGGCACAGAAATGTTAAGTGATTTGTCTAATTACAGCAAGTAATTGGGACAGCTGGGATCTGACCCCAGGTATTGCAGCTCCAAAATCAGAGACCTTCAGTATTGTGCTAATCAAGTATTATAATGGATGCAATAGAGCTCTGTGACTGTTAACTGTTTCACACATATTAGCAAACAATTTACTTGGTGCCAGGATAGAAGAGAGTCTCTGAGTAAGGAGACATATATCTGTCTTGTAGCCCTGCACCCAGAACCATGTTTAGCCTACAATAGGCATAGAAAGTGTTAGTGGAATGAATGAATGAATAAACAAACAAGCACATAAGATGAGGATTCAGACAGTAGCAAGGAGATGGAGAGGAAAGAGCCATTTGGAACCAAGAAAGAGTAGAATATAGAAATGTGTCTCTAAATGGGATCCTCTGATGTAGGCTTCAAAAGCCCTGAGCCAAGTTTCCAAAGGAAACTTGCAAATCGCTTCGATATATCTGTTGTATTAAAAACAAAAAACAACAACACTCCATAAGTGTTCAGTTCTTTCATGACTTCATGAAAGAAGGCACACAGTGTGAAGTCACGTGCACATCTGGTTGTTCATAAGCACAGACAGAGGTGTGCACAGGGTTCTGTGTATAAACAGAATTCCACAGGTGTGTCCAGCTTTTGGTGCGCACAGCTGTGCAAGGACATAATTTCACACTGTATACAATCGGACCTATCAGTGAACGTCTGCAGGATTGGGTGCATACGCCCATGTGCACACAGTTAATGATGGGCTAACACTAATTTGAACTCACTATGTAACAGGCTCTCTCTTCAGCACGTTGCAAGTAACATCACATTTAATTCAGTGGATATAGAGGCACCCAGTTATGCACGTGCATGTGTGCACGGCTCTGTCTGAGCTGCACATACACAGATTTCTCCCGGGTAAGCACAGGTTCAGGCTGGCTGTCAGTTTTCTGCTGCTTGACTCAAGCTATATGAATAACGCCAGGAAGGCGCACTTTCCTGGGCTGGAAGGAGTAACAATGAATTAAAACATAGATGATAAAGTCCTTTCAAAATACCATCCACTAAAGAAACAGCAGACACCCAGCCTGCGTTTTCTTGCTGTGTAAACACATTCCTACCACCCCACTCACTTAAATAAGGCTCACTCCACTTTGGCAACCCCGCAAACACATTTTTTTACAGTTTCTTTTTCAAAAACAAGATTGCTCCCTCGGCAACTGTTTCCAAGCACACTCCTTCATTCTGGGAAAGGGAAGGAAAAAGCAAGAAAGAGCCTCTTGTTACTATACAGGGAACACAGAACAGGGGCAGGGAGAGAGGAGAAGTGGGGAACAGGCTGAGAAGCCAATGAGAAAGTAAGATGTATGTCCCCCAAATGAAATTGGCCAAATGCCCCCTGACCCAGCGATATATCCCCAGGACCCAGTAATTGTTAAGTTCTTTCAAAGGCTGTGGTCTGGGTACCCAACTAGCATCGTCCTCTACCCCACTGTGTGTGTGTGTGCACGCACGTGTGTGTGTGTGTGTGTGCACGTGAGTGTGTGCGTGTGTACACGCGCACACGTGCACACATGGATACTATTAAAGGTCAGCAGCCATCCCTGAAGCAGCCAGAATTATTTCCCTCATCTTTTTAACAATGCCATTTTCTCAACAGTACGCTGACTACTTACAAGAACAAAAATAGTCCGCCGGCAGGGGTTCGGGGTGGGGTGTGGACAGGAAACTAGACGAAAAGAACTCTGTCCATCCCATTCTATGCCTTTCATCCAATGACTAATTCTGCTCCATCCAATTGATTCCATTCCATCGGATTCACTCCATATCACTCCCCCAAATTCCATGCCAAGCTATTCCCTTCTCAGCCCTTCCAGTCCATTCAAATGCCAACTCATTCCATTCTATCCCAGCTCAGTCCATTCCGTCCTAATCTACATCCACGTCATCCCATTCCGCTGCAAGTCAGCCTCCTCCAAGTCAAGCCCCTGTGTCCCAATTCATTCCATTTCATCCCATTTCATCGTTGCAGTGTCTTCTTAACCATTTCAATCTGTTCCAATAACTCCTGCCAGAGGTATTTCAGCAGCATCTACGATGGGAGCAGCCCTGCGTTCCATGAGGGGTCTGGAGAGAGGGGCTGAGCCCCCATCTTTGCACTCTCTTTAGAGAGACAGAAACAATCCTTATGAAACAAAATGAGGGCCATAGCACCCTATCACCCATATCACCCTATGGCCTTCACAGACCCATGATTCTTGATTCTTGAAACAAGAATCATGGGCAAAACACCTGAATGCCTAACTCTCTACACAGATCTCCATGCTTTGGTGCCATGTGGAATAGAGGTAAGAGCTTAAACTTTGAAGCCAGGCTATTAAGTGGTCAAACAGACAAGGTTATGCACCAAACAAACCTTAAAAATTTCAGTGGCTGGAAACAAAGTTTTATTTCTCACTCATGACTCATGGCTCTCATACATGGGCTGGGGGCTCTGCTCCACGGCATCCTCACTACCAAGACCCAGAGAAGTCTCCATCTGGAACACTGCCCCTCACCATGGTGGGGGTGGGGAGAGCACACGGCCATTTATGTATTAGCACTTAAAGCTGCCGCACAGAAGAGATACACTTCGTTTCTGCTCACATTTCACTGTCCTAAAGAAGTCACATGCTTCCACTCATATTCAAAGGTCAGGGAAGAGAAATCACATGTTGGGAAGTACAAAGACCAGAGAAATGTTCATGTTTCTTGGGAGGAGAACTGGAAATATTTGATGGGCAACACTAACGATGACCGCACCAGCTGAGTTTCCATAGGCCCCTAATTGAATTTTCTTGAGCCTCAGTGTTCTCACCTGTAAAATGGGGATAATTAGAACCTACTTCTCAGGTCTATTGTAAATGATGAGATAGGTATGGAAAGAACCCAGCACACAGCAGGTGCTTAATAAATATGAATTCCCTTCCTCAAGCCTCTTCATTTATCTCCCTGCCAACCTCCTTGCAAAAACATCAGAGACACAAACTAGATGGCTCTTATCTGGGAACAGAGAGGAGCTTGCAGCCCCACCCCGCCTCCCTTCCAGACCTCAGATCTGTCGCCTCTCTTTGCAACAGGAGCTTCAGCCACGTGCTCGATGATGATCCATCTGCTTTGCAAATGTAATTATATCACAACACTGATTTCTGATGGGCAGAGACCAATACCCAGAGCTGCTTTGTTCCCAAACATTGCAGAAAAAAACCCCACCATACTTGCTGGAGCAGAAGTGTAATCAGAATGAACGATCATCCAGTACAATATTGTCCCATGCTCCAGAGAAGACTGGCAAACATCCTGGAACGGCAGGACCCCTGTCCTGGACACCTCCAGAGGTCCACATCCCTCTACCTGCCGGAGCTTGTAATGCGTGGAACCGATACTCTGGGGCAGGCTTCTGCCTTATCTAAAGGCCCTGTGGGAAGCAGGGCCTGCAGACCCCCTCCTCCTGTGGGAAGTCACCCACTGGAGCTCCACCACAAGGTTCTAGAACAGTGGGCACAGAACAGCTCTACAATCCACCAAATACCACTGGGAGAACCAGGAGCAAGAAAGTCCCACTGTCTACAAATGGATGAAGCCAACATTCATCAGGTACTTCCTTTGTGCTAGATCTCTTTTTTCTACATAAGATGCTTTTAATTCTGTAATCTATACAACGTTTTGATTTATAAAAAGAGGGCATGGTTAAATTATAGTTTGTGAAAACATTTATTTTTTTATTGAAGTAGAGTTGATTTACAGTGTTGTGTTAGTTTCAGGTGCACAGCAAAGTGATTCAGTTATACACACACATATATGTATTCTTTCTCAGATTATTTTCCCTTATAAGTTATTACAAAATATTGAGTAGAGCTCCCTGTGCTCTACAGTAGGTCCTGGCTGGTCATCTATTTTATGTACATTAGTGTGTATCTGTTAATCCCAAAGTCCTAATTTATCCCTTCCCTCCCCTTTCCCCTTTGGTTACCTTAAGTTTGTTTTCTATGCCTCTGGGTCTATTTCTGTTTTGTAAATAAGCTCACTTGTATCATCTGTTTTAGATTTCACATAGAAGTGTTATCATATGATAATTTGTCTTTCTCTCTCTGACTTACTTCACTTAGTATGATAATCTCTAGGTCCATCCATGTTGCTGCAAATGGCATCATTTCATTCTTTTTTATGGCTGAGTCATATTCCATTGTATATAACTATGATTCTCCATTTCTGAGTGGATTGCACCACAGAGTTTTCCATTAGAAGCCCATGGAAACAAACATTTACAGTCCCACCCTGTTGTAGGCATGTGTTGCTTTTCCATATCTATTTCCCATGATGCTATGATCAACTACCACACACTTAGCGGCTTGAAACAAGACAAATCTTATCTTTCTGGAGGTCAGAAGTTTAAATGGGCTTCACACAGCTAAAATTCAAGGTGTCAGCAGAGCTGCATTGCTTCCTGGAGACACCTGGTGAGAATCATTTTTTTAACCTTTTTCAGCCTCTAGAGAATCCCCTCATTGTTTGGCTCATGGCCCTCTTCCATCTTTAAGGTCAGCATTGGCTGGTTGAGTGTTTCTCATAATGCATCACTCTGACTCCTCTGCCTAACCTGTCCACCTTTAAAGTGATTACTGTGGAGAACACACTGTAATCTCCTTATCTTACAGTCAACTGATTAGCAACCTTAATTCCATCTTCAGCCTTAGTTCCCCCTTGCCATGTTCCATAACATATTCACTGTTTCTAGGATTAGCATGTAGACATCTTAGGGGGACCACTGTTCTGCCTACCATATTATCCATTCCTCTTCTGATTCAGTTTTGATCAATCCTTCAAACTGGGTGTTGTATCCTTTCCTGTTCAAGGACTAAACATGTGACCCAAAGTAGGCCAATCAGACTTCCTATCCCTGGGATTTGAATCTTAAGTTGAATGACCCAATAATGGAAAATTATCTCAATCACAGAGCACGCTGAAAAGAGCACATTAGTGCCAGTTCTCTGAAACTCCCCTGGTCTCTTTCCTTCTTAAATTGAGGTTCTCTAGTATTTCCTCTGATTCTGTGAGCTGTCCCATATTTCTTCCAATAGATCATTTATTGGCTTAAATCATCCAGACATAGTTTCTGTTGCTTGCAACCCATAAGCCCTGAGATATTCAGACTCAAAGAGAGACACACAGAGATAAGCAGAGAAACCCACAGAACCTAAAGCAGGCACACAGACAAACTCTCCTGACTTGCATTGAGGACAACAGACTTACTCTGAAAAAAAAAAAAAAAAGTTGAGGCTGAAATAAATAGCTTGGCCAGATGAATTTATTTCTAGGGAGTGGTAGACCTGTTATATGCATCTCTGGGTATTTTCACAGTCCCATTGTTGGAACTATCCCCTTGTATTTATTTACACTGAATGATAAAAGCAGTATGATAATACGCGTGAAATAAGGTTTCTGCTTTGTTTTCTTCCCTGACCTTTTCTTCACATAATTTAATCTATGCGGCCATACAGATTCCTACAGGCAAAGCCTTGCAGAACCGACTGCTGCTCCCGTCCATTCATTCATTCGACATAAATTATAGTACCTACTCTGTGCTGGGAACCTTGGGGATGTGGAGGTAAAGAAGTCAGACTCCCTGGGCCCAAGGGAGCTATTTAGTCATATCCATCTAAGAAAAATTCCCTGAGCATGCCTACTAGGTGCCAGCTAATCCATCATTCTGTTCTCGTGGAGATTAGTCTATAGAGAGAAAGTTATGAAGGAGGCATGTGCTGATGTAGAATGATCAGCAGGGAAATCTGGTTTTTCTGAATGACAGAAAGTGCATTTGGCTAAATAATAAGCATACAAAACATATTTAGTTCAAGATTTGTAAAGGTTTAATTATGCAGTCATGTAAATTTAGAAATATTCTTTCCATAAGAGCAGTAGAGATAGATGCTGATTGAGGAGAAGGAGGGAACACATCTTGGTGGATGAGATATACAAAGAGGATACAGCTACAGGGCATTTATATTCTTGTGACCATAAGAGGAAGCTGAATTCTTTGCTGTTCAGCCAAACGGAGGGAGAATACAATCCACGGAAAAATCAAAGAGATTGGGTACCACTCTTGGTTGCTCCATTCGTGGAAATTCCTCCTCATGTCATTCTTTTTACATTATCGTTAGATAATGTGAAAAGAAAATCCATGTGCAAGTAAATACACAATAATTAGAGACAGAGTAACCCATAGTCTGCTGTTTCCATCTGGGAAATATGGGAACAGAGTTTGGGGGAGGTTTAAGATGAGGGCAGGAAAAAGATCATATGGAGAAGGATTTGGGGATTCAATAAAAGGGACAGACCAAGATTGTATACTTGATTGCATCTTACATATATATGATATCTACCTGGGGTTTCTTCCATGGTCATGGTTGAAACTAAATAAATCAAGTGTTCACGGATGTACTCTTACTTCACCTGTCCAGCTTGTCACCATCACTGCATGGGGAGAGCCCTAGACAGTGCGTCCCAAACTTCATTATGAATCACCCCATTATTAACATTTATATTCTGATTCAGAAGGTCGGGGGGAGGTTTGAAATTCTGCATCTCAAACAAGCTCCCAGGCAATGAGGATGGCCCCAGAACACAGGTCGAGTATCAAGGCTAGGAGTAGATTGATCTCATTATCCTGGAGACCATGGTGGGCCCTCCTTCGTAACTACTCTCCCTGTCTCTTGCTGCTGCCAATGAGGGCCAGGTCTGCCACAATAGTGAAGGATGGGGTTGGGTGGAAGGGGGTCGCCATGCGTAAGGAGCAGTGAGAGAACAGAAGAAGCCTAAGTCTGCCTTGGGGTATCCGGGAGGCTATCCAGGACAAGTAACATTTGAGCCCACACTTGAAGGGTGAGTAAAAGTTTGCCAAGCCAACAAGGGAGAGGATGGCAGCACACGGAGATAAGACAGTGTGAGAAAAGACACAGAGGTACAAGCCAATATGTTTGGGAAACTACTGAAAGGTCAATACGGGTGAAGAGTAAAGTGCACTTTACTCTGGGACATCACAACAATCCCCATTTTAGAGTTGGGAAAAGTTAAGGCTTGCCCGGGGTCAAGGAGCTAATAGACAAGGGAGATGGAATTTGACCCAAGGCTACCCAACTCCAGGCACCATGTATTTATACTATGGTCTGCCATCCCGCACCTGTTGTTGCGGTGGCCACTCCATCCTTACCCGTGGGTGGCTTCGGGAACCCCCGTGACCCTGTGCCCGGTAAGCATGAGAAGGAAAAAGGCAAGGCATCGAGCTACAGTCTCTTCACGCGGCCCATCTCGCTTCCCAGCTGTGCTTTAACAGTCAGGCCCGGAGTCTGAGCCTGGTCAGCTGAGTCCCCGCTCTTCCAGACATTTGTCTCCCATCAAGAGAGCTTGCAGGCTTCCCTGGTGGCGCAGGTTGAGAGTCCGCCTGCCGATGCAGGGGACGCGGGTTCGTGCCCCGGTCTGGGAGGATCCCACATGCCGCGGAGCGGCTGGGCCCGTGAGCCATGGCCGCTGAGCCTGCGTGTCCGGAGCCTGTGCTCCGCAA
>NC_041227.1:56627958-56653863 GCF_002837175.3 Physeter macrocephalus | reverse complement strand
CCCCGAAATGGGAGAGGCCACGGCAGTGAGAGGCCCGCGTACCGAAAAAAAAAAAAAAAAAAAAAAAAAAAAGAGCTTGAGAAGGGGTATGTTCCAAGAATAGACCACTTTTCAGATGCTGGTCTCAGCCTCCGCGTTGTCAAGCAGGGCTCGCTGCGGCAGGAAGCTCGTCTGACTGGCTGAGAGCATCACGTCCCCCCAAATATTCCACCCCTTCACCAGAGCAGTAAATATTCCTTTGCCTAGAACACCTGCTGCTGCTGCTGGTGGATGAAAGGGGCTTGCACGCCCGTCACCAACAGCAGAGCAGGTACCGACGTCACAGGTCAGAGCTGTTGAAGTTACATAATCCCAGCGGTTGCTTGAACATGGAATAAGGCCACATGTAACCTTAAGGGAGCTAAAAATAGGCAAATAGAATTTTATTTCCCCACAACGTTTTTAAGCTTTAAATAACATATTTTTAGTGATTGTAGGCAAGAATTGTGTTTGACCCCAGGAAATGTCTTCACTGTTGAATTATGATCCCTAGGAAATAAATAGAGGGTATATGTATGCAGGGCATAGGCATGGCATATCTGCGTGTGCATATACGTGGGAATGAGTGTGTGTGTGCGTGTGTGCGCGCGCACGCACATGGATAGATATAGACAGGGATAAGGATATGAATGTAGATATATAGAATGTGGGTTGTTTTGCTGCAGTGACGTGGCAGCAGAATGAACGCTGATGTGACTTGGATGGGTAGGTGAGCATGAGGTGTGTAAATTTCGTATGTGGGAAGGTTTTGGTACAGGTGTGTGGTATATTTCCATGGCTAAGAGCATGAGTTGTATGGGTGTGTAGCGGAAACTGCATGCTGTGTGTAGTGCTGGTGTGTCTGCAGGGGTGTGTAAGGTATGTGAACCCAAGGCGTTGCACCTGCTTTTGCTCATGTGAGCGTGCAGTGGGTATCTTTCACTCAGGGTGGGGAATGTGTGATTGTGTGTATTCAGATTGTGTGGGGACGTGTGGGAAACATGTCGACAGTGTGCCTGAGTGGGTCACAAGTATGAGGTGATCGTGCAGGTATGTGTTGGAAGGGGTGTGTGCCTGTTTGTACCTGTGTGTGTCTGCACGCACATGTCATGGCTGATGACTCCAGGAAAGATGGGCACAGAGTCCCGAGTGCCCCTCCCCGATGTTTACAACACCCTAGATCTTCCTGCAACATATTTCCGGAGACCTATGTGCAGGTGTTCTCCAGAATGCTAACCCACTGCTCTCCTTTGCCCCTCTGGGACTCTAGCCCCTAATTACTCCCTTGACCAGGCACAAAGTGTCTGGGGCAGTCAACGTTTCTTGGCACATATGGGCTTCTCTCAAACTCTGGTCTATAGGCAGAGGTTTTCCAACCTGATGGAGATGGTCAAAATCAAAAAATCAAAATATATAATAAAATAAAACCTGTCCTGAACAGAAATAGCCTAGAGTTAAAGCTCACTTCACATTTTCCCATAAGAATTAAGAAAACATAGTGTGGCTTAGAAGAAATTCTCCAGCTTTAGGGTTTCTAGTTTCTGCTGTTATTATTCTGCCATCTGACCTTTGGCAAATCCTTCCTCTTCTTGGTTCTAGAATCTTTGTCTTAACTCTTTGTCTTAACTCTTAAGTCACGTACTTATGTGTTTAACAATTCTTCATTGTCTCCCTACAGCCCTCAGATAGAGTCCAATCTCCTTAGCATGCCACCCAAGACCCTCCATGACTTGACCCTTCTAGTTTCTCATTTCCATCCATCCTGTGCCACCATATCTTCTAGGCTCACCAATCTACTCACTGCTCCTCAAGGGCAAAGTTATCTCAGCAAAGAAACACATGTCGCTGTCCTTTGTGCTGAATAAGTATACCTTGCCTGTCTTCCTTTCTGCAGAAACATCAACAGGGACCAGGAAGGACACATCCTACCATTGATTCAATTATCCCTTCAAAATGTTTTTTGGCAACTAATAAGTTCCAGAAGCTCAATTAGCTTCTAGAATACAGTAGCCAGCCAAAAAGACATGTTCCCTGCCCTTGTAAAGCTAATATATTAAAATTAACTGAATCAGACTTTTCTTCAGAAACCTAGTGCCATAACCTGTGCCTGAACCTGGAATGAAGGAGAATTTGAAGGAAAGACTTCATCCACCAAGTTGGTGTCTCATCAGTCATGGCTAAGAGCATGATTAGGCACACCTGGGTTTGAAACCTGACTCCACCAATGATACGATGAGTGGCCTTGGGCAAGTTTGCTAAACTCTCTGTGTCTCAACTGCTTCATGGAACAAACCTCCCTCAAAAGGTTGAATGAGATGCTGCATCATTGTAAGGGCTCAACAGATGTTGCTTTAGGAAGTATACACCTAACTTCCTCCTGATAGGCATGGATCATGCCCCTTTCATTTCCTGAATGCAGGAATTTGGGTTTCAATTATGAGCCTTGTCCATCAGGCTGAGGCTTTATCTTCTCAACTCAGATAATAATTTTCACTGTGAATTTTTAATAAGGTAGTAGGATGGTACATCATGATAACCTCCATGAGGTCAGGGATTTTCTGGTCTGTTTGTTCACTAATACAACTTCAGTGTCTAGAACAGTTTCTGGCACATAGTAGGTTCTTGGTGAGTATTTGTTAGGATAAAGGATACTGTACCTGTCAGCAGATTGCAGAAATGAATCTGCCTAATCATTACTATTATTAACAGCCGCCACTTTCCCCATGAACTATGAAAAGTGTTCCACAGCTCATCTCTAATTCCCTCCACAAAAACACGAGGCAGGTCTGATTATTCTATTTTATAGGTGAGCAAGCCAAGCAATCTAAGACCCAGTGAGATTAACAACTAGCCTTAGGCCACGTAACTGCTAAGTGACAGAACTGGGATTTGAAGCCAAGGCTGGTTCCCACACTGTCCTACGATGCAATCCAGGAACTCTCTTGGTTTCCTAAGGAGAAGCAGAGAATCTTCTTCCCCCCGCCAGTCCCTCTGATGGAGCCCCGAAACTAGATGGTGAGGGGCACAGGAAAAGAGGCTGGCATTAAAGAAACAATAGGGCTGAAGAAACTGCGTTGTCAATAACTGCTGAAAAATCACGACACTAATTAAGAACGATGCTCCTTGTCCTGCCAAAAGCTCTATCTTCTTGCAGAGATCAATAAATCAAAAATAATTGTTTACTTTGTCTAGGCTCCTTCCCTTCTGCCTGTATTTTGTTCCTTCTTTCTTTGTATAATGTGAAAGTTGATGAAGGAGCCTCATTTTCACTAATGAAAGAAACTTAATTTTTTTGGCACTATATCCCTCATTAAGAAGAGCGAGATCCACTTAGGAGTGGCTTCTGCTGCCTTCCATTTGTCCAAACGAAGACCCAAAATCAGCAGAGGGCCAGTTTTAGCATGAAATTAAAGCTGCCATGAAATTTCTGTCTATTGTTTTAGGAAACGTATTTAATGATAGATGTTAACAGTCACTAAAAATGGCCACAGCCGTCTCCTCACTCTTGTTTTGGTTTCATCTCTCCACTCTCTCCCCAACAGCGTACGCAGGGCCAACAGTGAGGTGGCCCCAAAGAACTTGGAATCTAAAAACCAGGTTATCACTGAATACTAGATGGATACCAGAGGAGAACTAAGTAATATTACCTTAAAGAACTAGCAAGAAAAAAAAATCTCCCGGGCTAGTACATAATAGTTCTTGCTCAGCCACAACACACAAGGACAGTAAAGGAATAAGACATAGGGCATGCCCTTCCCGGGACTGTCTAGGACATATCCAGGATGATCCTATTAACTTAAATACATTTTATGGCACATGTAAGAGTTCAAATGATATGCTGGTAAATATTTAACAACCAGATTTTGGGGAGGGAAAAAAAGCTCTAATTTGTAACATTTGCCAATTATCATAGTGTAAATATTCCCACCATGGTCCACTGTAAGTGACCGACGAGAATCTTAGATTTGGGAAGAGATGTGTATAATTCTCTGTGTACAGTTGTACACAATCCATTGAGTACGGATTTGTTAAGAGATATGTACAACTGGTTCTTGTACATCAAAACCAGCAGGCTCTGGCATCCCCCGTGGTAGCCTTTGCCTCAGGAATCCTTTGATTGTACTTGAGCTCTCTGGGTGGTTTTGTTCTTGGGAGGAAACTCACTTTTCTGACTCAACACTGTCTGCTTAATGGCTGACTCTTTTCTTCAGTAGCAATAGATACATTTTCATGACGGTTTATACATCAGTTTAGTGGGAGTCAGTCCCTGGAGCCAGATCACACTAAGAGGGATAGCCAACAAGGCTGGGTAGCACAGATGGAGTTTGGTGAACAGATCACAGTATGGCTTCCCATTGGCACCAGTGCAGCTGCCCAGTGGCCGTCCTTCACCTCATGCCAAATTTTTATCACCCTCTGTTGTAACGGTTTTCTTCCTTATCAGTCCCTTCAGGTAGGCTCTGAATTCCAGAAGGATAGGTATGGGGACATATTCATCCTTGGCACGCTGTGGTGTTAGGCTAAAAACCATTAACATAAGGGAGCTGGCTAATTAGAATAAAGGAAACATCTACTGAGGACTTCTACCCGCTGCTGCATGCCGCTAAGTTCAACCCCACAAACTTGAATATATCTTCTCCCATAAAACACTTAAAAAGAGAAATTAGGAAGAGCCTTATAGCCCCTGTCACAGACTCTCTAACACTCTTTAAAAATTCCTGAACGGTGTGCTAATGTGCTTTAACTTGGTTTAAAGTGGTAAGGTCTCCACATCACCATGGAAATATCCCGCCCCCCAAACCCCTTTCAAATAATGAGATGGTAATAAAACAATGAACTTGAGGTAAACAAGAGGCAGAAATACTTTCAGCCAGACGGTGAGCAACCAAAAGACCATTTGGTAATGCACTGTCTGCAGACTGAACGGTGGAGGGCAAATAACTATGTACAAATCTCATATCAAGACTTGGAGTTTGAGTATTGTAGACTACTGGTTTCTGCTTGCAAAATTCCCATTGCAGCTAGCCACAGAGGTGTATGATAAATTAGGTTCTGATAACCTGCGTTTAGCCAAAGTGTGAAAATCAAGTGGATCCTAGAGGAACTCAGAAGCTGCAAAGATTTAAACTGCCTAACTCAGGCAGTATCGTTTGGGGGACCCAAGCTGTAGAGCCACAGAAGGACTATGTGGGCTGTTACTGATCTGGAGGTGAGGGAGACCTAATAAGTGGTTATGGCTACACCAGTCAGTCTGGTCATGCTAGACACCCCAATTCTAATATAATTAAAAGGATTCCTGGACCTCCCCCCCCCACTTCACCCAGTCCACACCCAGACACGAAAGACCTAGAGTCAGACCCGGCAGAGCCATCTCCAACTGGCTATGGGCTCAAGGATGACCTCAGAAATGTTCCTAGAATGAGGTTGCTGTAACTTGATTTCAGGTAGAATGGAAAGCTGCGTTTATTTCAGCTCATGTGGGTGGGGGTGGGGGGTGGGGGTGGATCTTTCTACCATCTGAGTTAATTTCCTGCCTCAGCATGGAAGTCCCTTCAGGGTTATCAACGTGAACTCTCATTCTCAATGTCCAGCATTACAGCTGCAAGGGATATGGAAAACACTGGGAGGCAGCAACCGCCATTATGTTTTTAGACAAATCCCCATGTCTTGCCTGCTTTCTTATTTGACTGACAGCAAGTAGTGACAATAAACCTCAATTAATTTAAAGACTAATAAACGGGTATACGGGAGTTCTCTGTGCCATCTTTGCAACTTTTCTGTATATCTAAACTGTTCTAAAATAAAACATTTCAAAAAAAACCTCCAAAAAAAGCATTAAGTAATTTCTAGTTTATTGAGATGTTGAGTAGAGTTCCATAAAGGGATTGCTTTCCTGTTTAAAACTCTCCTTTGGTATCATCTCCACTGTATAAAAAAAACTACATAGAAAAAAAGACTGGAAGAAAATAAGCATGAATGATAATAATGGTTGCCTTTGGAGGGTGGGCATCCGTTGGAAAGGTGGAAGGGTTTTTTTCCTACCTCTTTTAATTTTTCTTTGTCATCTAAATTTTCCACCATTACTCTTTAGGGAAAGGGTATTTGTAAAAAGGCTTCACCTCTACTTTTCTACTGTCTACAAATTAAAGCTTCTTACCATAATATGCCTTCATAATCTGGCCTTGTTTCTCCAATTTCATTGTCTACCACCCCTTCTCCTCCTTAAGATACCTGTATTTCTGGATAATTTTTAATGGCCCACAGTTGTCCCAGACATGCTCTGAGTCTTTGTACATCAAATAATCCTACAGGTTCAAATGCCTTCCCTCCTTTCCAGTCCAAGTTTTAGATGTTTCCTTCAAATCCTAGCTAAGATATCATCTTTTTGGGGAAAATATTCCTGACCCCATCATGCGTCTCTACAGAATTCACTCTCTCCTCTCGCTGCCGTACATAGATTTCTATCATTGCACTTAACACACTGATTGGTATTGATCAGACTGTATGTTAAGCCTGACTCTGAGATCACTGAGGGAAGACTAGTGCCTGATGTATTACGGCGTCTTCAGTCCAGAGCCTGGCATATGGAACTTAGTGTAATACATCACTGATGGGTGGATTTAGTGAATGGACTCATGAGCGTATGTTTGGCTTCCCCCAGAAGGGAGCGCTATATACCGGTAAAAAAATAAGACTTGGCCAAGAGCAAAGAGCCAAAGCAGAGAGGCAGAGCCCAGCTAGGAAGACAGGTGAGAGGTGGGAGGGACCATGACAAAGGAACAGGGCTATAGATGACCAGGAACCTCATCTGAGTCAGAGCCAGGGTGAGCAACTCTGAGAAGGAAGGGCTGTCTCTTCTGAGGTCCCAGGGTGACAGTTTTAAAAAGTTGTCTTGCCGTGAGATGCCAAAGAACAGATTCTAACATGACTCGTTTACTCATATGTATCTTACACCGTTAGGAACGAAATACCTGCCAGAGATCGTTAAATCCAATGGTTTGTAAGCTGCATTTCACAGAAATCTAGGATTCTGCAGAACCATTTCAAAGACAGGGCATGTGGGGAAGGCAGACCAGGTCATGAGCACTCCAGCTAGGGCAGCTCCGTTGGTAACTGGCTTACATCTTGACCCTCCTCAGAAAACTCCTAGGAGATGGTCCTGCTTAAAAAATAAAGGAAGATATGGAGGGAGGGGGAAGGAGGGAGGAGAAGGGATGAAAAGGAAGGGAAAGGAAGAGAGAGGAGGAGAGAGAAGAGGAGATGGAGGGAAGCAGGAAGGAGGGAGGAAGAGACGGAAGGAGGAGAGGAAGGAAGGAAGGAAGGAAAGGGAGGTGGAGGAAGAAAGGTTAAGGAAAAGAAACAAAGGAAGGAAGAAAACAAACTACCGATAAAACCCAAACCTGTCATGAAAAAACGAAGAGTCAGGAGAGAAGTGATATTTCTGAGATCACAGAGGAAGGCGATGACACCATCATGATGACAAGTCTGGTCCTCTCCTTCCCAACTCAGGACTCCATGCTTGAGGACAGAAGCTTCATTAACTCCTTCCTCCTCCCCTTCACCCCACAATGCAAGGGCGCCCGAACAGATGCAGCAAGCTCAGCATGCCCAATGAAGCAAAAAGCAAAGGTAAAGGCGGGTATTATGGAACTAGCAACTTCATATAGGAGATCAGACACTCTGGCCATCTCATAACCTACTCACATGAATGGGCAAAGAGGTTCCTAATTAGGGCAGCAACTGCGTGCATGTAAATAAGAGCTGGTGCGTCTGGAAAACCCTTGTCCTCCTAAATGGCTCAAATACTCCCCTTGTGAAGCCTCCATAATCCTGAATCACTAAGAAAAATCTCTCTTCAAATACTATACAAAAGAGAACTTGAATAAGACTTGGGGGTATGATTGGTGGGGTCTAAGGTCTGAGGGCTGCCATATTTGTTCACTCTACATGCATTTTCTGAGGGTCTCTTATACGCTAAGTACTGTCCTAGGAGATGGATATACAGCATTGTTCTGTATATACCCCTGTTCTCAAAAGCTCAAAGTCCAACCATTCTGGTTATAATAATGTGCGATGAGGCCTACCAATGATGTAGGAGAGAATCGGTGTGAAGAAAGTACTAGCACCTACCCCAGCACAGGAGAGTCAGAGGGGAGTTCCAACAGTGGTTCTCAACTTTAATCTGCATATGTATTACCAGGGGATCTTATTAAAGTGCAGATTCTGATTCCCTGGGATGGGGCCTCAGATTTTGCACGTCTAACAGGCTCCCAGATGCTGCCGACACTATTATTCAGAGACCACAGATGGGGAAGCAAGGTCCTAGAACAGAGTCACTCAAAACATGGTCCACCTAGTCCACAACTAGGCACATCATCATCACTTTTGAGTACGCATAAATGCAAATTCTCAGACTTTAGCCCAGACCTACTAAATCAGCATCTCTGGGGATGGAGCCCAGAAATCTGTGTTTTACCAGGCCCTCGGGTTGGTTCTTAAATATGCTGACTTGAGAAGCAGCATCCTTGGGAAGCTACTTGAACTGAGTCCTAAAGAAAGAGGTAAGACTGCCATGTTGAGAATCGCCTACAACAGCATGTATCATAGGCTCCACTGTCTGCCTCCCATTTTGGCTCCAACGAACACTTTTCATTCACTTCGCCAGACAGAGTAGATCAGTGTCATTGCCAAGGCAAAACAGAACCCGACTTCTCGTAAGCTGAAACAGGCTTGAAAACTCCTGGAGGGGGGAAAGAAGTTTACATCCTGTTGAAGTGCCACAAAGATGGCAAGTGTGTGGCATGTGTGCCACCGTATCCTCATTCCGTTCCTGTGATAGACATCGTTAATCAATCCCTGTTCTCTTTCCTGCTTATTAGCCCAGACACTCTCTCAGAAACCTCAACCTAGCTCTCCAGCCATCCCCTATCGATGGAGAGAAGCTTGTACCTAAGAGGAAATCCTTCCAATCGTGTCATTCATCATTGACTGATAACATTAGTCAAAATAAATGTTTTACCAGGTACAGGGGAGAAAAAAAAGGACCACCATCATTTTACTTGATGATGTGCATTTCTCAGGAAGAAGAATCCTTATTGCAGGGTTATCAGGTGAAGTGACCAAACTACCGATTTAGTGAGTGACATTTGCGTATTTCATCCAAGGGGAAGAAAGGAAGGGGGAGGAAATGCACATTTACTGAACCTATACATCATGCACCTTCCTAAGAGTTTTACATACAGAATAGTTCATCTAACCCTCATTATAACCATATAGGGTAAATGCTGTCATCCGCATTTTACAGAGGCGGTTCAGAGAAGTTAGGTGACCTGCCTGCTGTCAAACAGCTAGTGGAGAGGTCTCTCTGGCTTGAAACATGGGTCCTTTTCCAGTATACTTTAATTAACAGGCACATCACAGATGTAGTATTGATAAAAAACAAAAACAAAACACAAAACACAAAACAGCAAGGGCTTCACGATAGTTTTTACTAGAGAGCTCTAAAAGTTAAAAGAGCCACTATATTCTCTTAAAGGGCCCTTCTTGGCCCAGAATCTCTGAGTTTCACATGGCCTGGGACCTCAATTTCAGCTTCTTTTTGATCCCCAAAGGACTTGATAGTGGCTACGGACTATCTACCTCAGGAGCACAAAATCCTTAAGGAAAAAAAGATGGTGGCTTTATCAGACAAAACCCAAAGCAATGATCTGTTGTTTTAACTACTAATTCTGCAAGCTGGTTTATTTCCCTTTGTTGGCCCTTGATGGAGAGTATGATATTGATGTATTTATTAATACATCAATCTTGCTGTTGACATTATTGTATATTATAACAATAATTACATTATTATTATTGTCACTATTACTATAATGTCACAGGTTGGGTTCTCCAGAAGCAGAGGTGAGATGGAATTTAGGGGGCAAGATGTTTATTGGGGATCAACAGATGTGAAGGGAAAAGGAGAGGAAGTAAGACAGAACAGGATGAAGAGCTGAATTGCAATCAGGCTCGAAAAGCCTGAGCATCAGCAAGGGGCTCTGGAATGAATATTATCCACCAGGTTTGTCCCCTTCAGGCCAAAATGGCCCAACCTTTATATATCTGCCTCAGTCAGTCACTAGATGCTGGATGCTCTGGGAAGAATGTGATGGTACAAGCTCTCTATGGCAGAGGCAGACCCTGAAAGAGCTGATAGCTATAGGTTATCTGCTGACCACACCCCTTATAGCTGGTCAGCAAGTCCTTTTTGAAGGAGGAGCCAGGTGGTGCATCTTTATTTACCAAAACGAATGATACCTCCTGAAATCTGAATGGGGCTTTACAATTTATGACTTTTTCATGTCTGTTAGCACATTTGCTCCTTGCAACCCAAATCTGAACATGATGTGTTGTAGTAGATTCCATTGGTGTCCAAAATATTTGCTGTTCTTCCCTATGGAAGGATTACTTCCTCCCCTACTGACATCAGGCTCAGTCATGTGACTTGTGTTGGCCAGTGAGATATGAGTGAAAGTGATGAGCATCACTTCTGAGCAAAAGCTTTAAGAGCCGTTACATGTGCTGTCATCTTCTCTTTTTTTTCCCCTCTGCTAAGCGTCCAGGTTGTCCCACACAGGAGCTGCTCCTTCAGTTCCTGAGTAAAGGCACTGGAGCAAAAACTGCAGGTGCCCCACAATGGACATGAATGTGAGTGAGTTAGATTCCTGCGTTGTCTCAAGCCACTAAGATATTTGGGGATGTTTGTTGCCACAGCATAACTTATCCTAGCCTGACTGAGACACTCCCATCACCTACAAGCCCATGCTCCTCAGCAAGGCTTTATATAATCCCACCTCTGCCCATCTCTTCAGTCTTATCTCCCATCATGCCTCACCTTGCTTTGTTCCAACCACATCAAACACATTTATCTTCTTGAAAAGCTCCTACCCCTTCTCTAAGATGTAGCTCAAATATTCTCTACTCTATGCAATTTTCTCTCATCCCCTCTCCCTAGGCAGAAATAACTCCTCCAATCCTTCGCAGTGGGCTGTGTAGAAACTATTTTGTTAATCCCTTCCCAGTGCCTAGAACACTGTCAGGCGCTCAGCAGGGGGTCAATATTTGTTGGAATAAATCATAGTGTATACTGATGTGTTAGTGTGTGCCAGGAACTGTACTAAGTGTTTGAAGAAGATTATTTAACTTAAATTAAGGTAGGTATTACTACTGTTCCCTATTTTTTTCATGTTTTTAGGTTTATACATTTTATTTATTTTTTTATTTCTGTGTGTATTCACAGTATGACTTGTCAGTAGTAATAACAATTATAATTAGGCTCTAAATACATAGGTCATTGTTGCTCACATAATGAGAAGTTCCTAGAAGAGAATACGACGTAGGGGAAGAGAGAGAATACCAAAAGAGAGAAAAACAGGAAGATATTTTTTAAAACTAGGTTTCTTTATTTCACCTAGTGAAATAAAGAAGACACTCAGATGCATTGTTTTTGAAGGGCAGGGTCAGTGTTAATCTATGAAAATCAGAAGAAGGCCTAGCAACTGAACAAGTTCAAATGAAAGTTTCAGCATTCAAAAGGAAATAAAGTACCTAAGGAAACTTGGTCCAGCTATTTTTAATGTAGTAGAGACCCTATGTGTGGGCATATATGTAAAAGTCTATCTACATTACCTAATGCTCAGGTAATACAGTTTTGACATGACTTAGGAACAGAATACATATCACTGTATAAAAGAACACAGCAGAAGTGCAACTTCTTGTTGAAACCGGGCACTACAGTGAAATAGTAAGTAGGACATAGGTTATAAGGACTGAATTCTTTATGTGCTTTGATCAAAAGCCAAAAAGCAAGGTACTCTGCAACCTTGAATAATTTCCCCCAAATGTGATTACTTTAAAGTCATCCTCAACATAATGGTTCCTACAAAGTTCTGGGATTTGGGTTTTTATAAATATTCCTTGTCCTACAACTACGGTTGCCTATTTTACAAATGGGAAAACTGAGGCCCAGAGAGGTTAAGTGACTTAATTGGTACTTGGCATTGACAAAACCAGGCAGTCTGGTTTTACTACCCATTTTTTCACCACTGTGTTATCTTGTAGCAATCGGGGGGGGGGGCCCAGATTCCAACACATTTTCTCACGCATAGTGGATACTCCATAAATGGTGGCAGTGGTGTATAACGTATTGGTGTATTTGGAAGGGTCTGAACCTAGTGCAGGCATAGAGGGAGTACGTTGACTGTAGGACATTTTAAAGCAATAATAAAACCAACTAAGGTTTGGTCTTCTTTATAATATCGCAATGCACTAGCAGTTCGAAACAATTCCAGCAATTCTAAAGGTCAGTAATAAAAAATATTCTTCCATGCCAAGATGGGTCATTTCCACTCCCACACCCATTAATACAACACTGAATTGTTGCTGAATGAATGAATGAACTACTTGATAGAACTGATGAGAATGTGAATGATGAAGATGTAGCAATTGACACAGAACAAGTCAATTACTTCCACGACTTTCAATTAAAGCAAAGCCCATAGTCTAGTTTGACATGTTGCCTCCCTTGGGTAACGTAACCGAAACTGGGGAGAAACCAGCCAATCCAGCTGGATGGGCCTGGCATTCCAAAAAAGAATTTTAAAAATCCATTTTGCAAATCCAAAGGGCCTGGCATCACCCAGTAACCTGAAGTGTGGGGACAGAGAAATATCTCACCTTGGTGCCCCCACGTCGCCTATGCCAGTGACCAGAGCTGCAGAGATGCAAGTAGGATTTAGGGAGGAATCTGGAACCTGAATTTGAATGGGCTCCATTAGGCAATGACCCAAGTTTCCACAGCCCACTTCTCACTAAACTGTTATTCTGCTAGGAAAAAGAAATGAAAATCATGGACATTCCTTATGACTAAGTTCTGTGTCTTGGGCCTCTGATGATAATTTTATGGACATTTTATCATAACAGAGGATGCGAATTTCAATATTTCCACACTTCCATGTCAGTACAGAATTCCCTAATATTTGATGAAACCAAGGTCCGGAAAAATAAAGGATCCCACCCAGCTCTATAGTCCCCATCTGGGAGACTGCTCACTTATTTGTCTGCTTGTCTGTCTCTCTGACTACATTGTGAGTTTCTGGAATGTGGCGATGCTATCTCCCTCCTCATTGCTTCCTGAGCTATTAAAGTAGCCCTTGGTTTGTTGAGTGACTAAATGATCACTTTGCCTCTTTCTGTCCTGGTCTAATTTGGTGCCTCTCTCCTAGTACACCTTCCCCAAGTGATTGACTGGGTCACCCAGAACGTCCTCCCCATTCATGAAGAGAACCTAGAGATCGGGGTCAGGGGACAGATCCTTAAAACGTCTACTTTTCATCAGAAATGCTTCCCATAAGCTGCTCACTTTCTGACCAAAGTTTTCTCCAGTGACCCTCAATGGATATCAGTGAGAGGGTCTTGATTAGGGGTTAATTGCTTTCAGTACTTTTTTTTTTAACACCTATTAATTTTTCTCTTCATGAGGAAGACACGTGTCAGGACTTGCCAAACAGTCACAAGGAAGAAGCAGTGACATCAGAGCAGTGGTTCTCAACTAGGGGAGAGATTTTGCCCCCAGGACCCAAAGGGACATTTGGCAGTGTCTGGACACATTTTTGATTGTCACAACTGGGGCAGGAGATGCTACTACAGCTAGAGGGTGGAGGCCAGGGGTGATGCTAAGCACCCTAAAATTCACAGGACAGGCCCCCACAGCAAAGAATTATCCAGCTCCAAATGTCAACAGTGCTGAGGGTGATACTCTGCATTAAGGCCCTGGTGCTTAGAAGCAATAAATATATGAAGTCACAAGTTCCATGTTGGGAAAAATAATGATGAAAATGACGACAGCAGCACCAGCAGTAAACATCTACTGGGTGGCAGATACTCTTTTAAGTACTTGGCACTTGAACTGTTTCAACCCTCATCCAACAGCCCTCAGAGGCAGGGACGGTCACTCTCCCTATTTTACTAATGAAAACACCCGAGGCACCCAAAGTCACCCAGCTAGTATGTATCAGAGCTGCTATTCCCACCTCACCTGCCTGGCTCCAAATCTCTATTCTTAACCACTCTGGTGTGTGGGAGATCAGGGACCATATCTGTTCTGGCTTCTAGATTCATTTCTTTAGGAAAGAGACAATGCAACAAAGCAAAGCGTTTGTACTTCTGTAGGTTTTTGTGGAAGAAAGATATCAGGACTGAACACTGAACAGTGACTAATGTTTGCAATTGTGGGGAACAAATGGCAAATCCAAGAGCCCGAGATTGCTTTCTACTTCCTCCATAGTGGTTAATGAGGGAGGTCGGTGTAGTGGAAAGAACATTATGTCAGGAAGCAAGAAACATGGATTCGGGGCACAGCTCTGCCACACATATATCCTGGGACTTTGGGCAAGTTTCTTAAACTCGCACCTGATTTTTCTTTTTTGGTATTGTCCATGTTTTCCATTTTAGTTCTGGCAGTTGTGTAGAGCACGAGTTGACAAACTATGGCCCACAGGTCAAATATGTATGGCTGTCACCTGTTTTTGACAATAAAGTTTTATTGAGACATGGCTACACCCATATTTTACATGTCATCTATGGCTGCTTTTGTGCTAGCATGGCAGAGAGGAGAAGTTGTAATAGAGATTGTAGGGTCCAAAAATATTTAAAATATTTATTACTTAGTGCTTTACAGATAAAGTTTGTTGACCCCTAGGGCAGAGGTAATTCTTTGTAGATTTTCTTCTAAATCTCTGAAGTAGAAAAACAAAAACTGAAACATGAGCTGAACACTACACTGAACTACCAAGATGGTCTAATGAAATGACCCATGTGAAAGTACTTTGAAAAAGAACTAAGAAATATCTGCATTGCGGTATTAATACCACTTGATGGGGATGCAGTGTGACAGAATAAAAACCAAACAAACAAGCAGCATGGGATTTGGAATCAAGCACACCTGAGTTTGAATCCAAGTCCGACCAATTATTACTATTGTGATTTGGAAGTAGTTATTAAATTCCTTGGGTCTCAGTTTTCTTAACTGGGGAAAATATTAAATCAAGGAGAGGGAATAATGCATAATGGGGATAATTATACTTATTTCCTAAGGTTGCTGGGAAGATTCAATGAAATATATTCAACGATTTATGCATTTGTTCACTGAATATGTGATGGCTGCCCCACTGTGTACCTGGAGCTATGCCAATCACCAATGTACAGCTATGCCTAGACAGCCATTGTCCCTGCCGTCCTGGCACGTAAGGTCTAGTGGAATAGAAAGACCCTGAGCAAGAAATTTCAGCACATGAAATTCACTTAAGTGCTACCATTCAAATTAAGTGGTAGCATTACTAGGACTGCTACTAATAGCTAAGAATGTTTTAAAGGTAGAACACATCGGGGTTCCCAGTTGTGAGAGGGCTTTGAGGGCTGATGGGGGATTCACAAGAGTGGGAGAGCTTAACCCAGGGAAGGAAGAAGGAGAGAAGGCACACAGCAGAACGCTGTGTATATCTGAGCACTGGGTAAGACATGGGGTAAGAGATGGCAAAGGAAGAGAAAGGAGGGTGTGAAAAAGGCAGGGCTAGAGGTCAAATTTCCCTACTGGACATCATGAAACCACAGAGGACACTACACATCCACCAAGGATATCTCCTCCTCTTGCAGAAAGCAGCCCCTCTGAGCCCCTCCAAAGAAATCCATACAACTGCAAACACACAACGGAGCGTTGCACAACCACACTTTTGTACACTGTAGTGGGGTATGTATGTATTTTTACTAAACTGGTTCCCTTTTCTTCCTGGGAAACTACACCATATCCACCAGGCTTTCCTGTAATTAGGTTTAGCCATACACCAGTTCTGGCCAATGGAACCTAGGCAGAAGTTATGTTTGCCCCTCCAAGCCCATCCTAGTAAAAGCCTCCTATCTAGATCTCTGCTGGTAGTCTGCTGGTGAGATGCAGAGGACCCAGTGGAGAATCGCAAGGTCTTACGGGAATGGTGGAGCCGCAAGATAGAATAATTCTGGGTCCCTGAATAACTGCATTGAGCAGAGTTCACTATGTTGTGCACAAGAAAAAAGCATTGATTATATTAATGCACTGAGGATTTGGGCTTCATAACCCTAATTAATACATATAAGTATCTTATTTTTCCTTTATATATTTACTACCTCCAGAATGGAAGCTTCATGAAGACAAGAACTCTGTCCTCTTATTCACTCTTCTGTCCAGAACAGTCTGACATAAAGAAGATGCTTAGATAACATTTGTTGACCAAAATATTAGCAAGTTGAGGACAAGATAAAGAGCAATCAATGACCTGGAGTCCTTGGAAAGATGGGATAAAAGCATACACACAGAACTGCTCTTCTGTAAACTGCAAAGTTATGTGAAGATAGTAAATTTTACCGTCACCACAGAGGTGGGTTTGCAAATGCACAGGTCAGAGCATGCATAAAGACACAGTCACACCGAGTTCTTACAGCATCGTGGTGCAGACACAGGTACACGGACACAGCATGGCTGAATTCTTACAGCATGATGGGAACCTAAAGTGTTCATGTCCCAAACAGAATAAGGGACTTCCAGACCTCACGTACATATGGGACCCATGTCCATGTGGGACTCACATCCATCTCCGAAGGGCACATAAGCTGAGCTCACAGATTCATAAACCAAGTGTAGGCTTTGGGCCCAGATAATCTGGGAATAAATAAGAATATTAACTCATACTTATTGAGTTCTCTGTAGCTTTCCAGCACTGTGATAATAGTGTTATATATGTCCCCTTGTACTTAATTCTCTTATGAACCCTAAATGGTAATATTACTGTTATCTTCATTTTCCAAGTCAGCAAATTCAGGCTTAGAGACCTGAAAGGAAGTGCTCAAGGCCACCTGGCCAGTGGGGCTTCCTAGATGCTTGACCCTGGTATGTGCCTTCACCTCTCCATCCCTCTGTATCTTCATCTGAAACATGAAAGCAAAAACACACACCTGATCGTCTAGTAGGAGGATGGAATTAAATCAGACCATCTGCAGAATTCCCTGAAGATCACCTGACACTTAGAAGGAGCTCAGAAATATGCCATCTCCCTTCCTTTCCTTTCTCTTCCTTTGCCCAGGAGAGCCGTTTCGTCCGAGGCAAGGTTCTGGCCTCCAAAAACCAGCAACAAGCAGAAGCTATGTCCCCAAATGACTCTGCCACCAGGGCCAGCCAGTGTGCACCAAATCCTTAATAGTATTTAAACATTGTCTGGGCATCTAATTATCTTAATCATGCAGCATTCAAAATAGAACAGTCGGTGTGCACCCCAGGAAAGGTCCCATTCACAGAACAGGTCCTGTTCAGGGCCTATTAAGCCAGAGAAAAATGTCTAATAACAGAATTTAACAAGTGCAGCACTTAAAACAGGAAAGGCTGACAAGTCTTCATCGGAAGCTGGGCTCTCCCCAAGATCCCTGCTCCAGGCTGAGCCTCTCAGGATGCTTTCACCTCCGAAGTACCTCATCTCAGCTTTAGCCTCCCCTGCTTCAGGGGCTGTGACTCTTTTATTGTGATTATGTGGGTTAATTCCCACAATCACGGGAGGTCAACATGGTTAAGTCCATTTCACAGATGGGGACCAAGGCTTAGAGACTTTGGTTTGGAATAAAACTCCTAAGCTCACCCTGCAGCCCAGTGTCCACCTTGATGGCTTAAGAATTTATGTCTTGGTAGAGAACAGACTTGTGGTTGCCAAGGGGGAGAGGGGAGACGGAGGGATGGAGTGGGAGTTTGAGATTAGCAGATGCAACTATTACATAGAGAATGGATCAACAACCAGGTCCTACTGCATAGCACAGGGAACTATATTCAATATCCTGGGATAAACCATAATGGAAAAGAATGTAAAAAAAGAATGTATATATGTGTATAAAAGAGTCACTTTGCTGTACAGCAGAAATTCACACAACACTGTAAATCAACTATACTTCAACAAAATTAATTTTTAAAATAAATAAATAAGTACTAATATTTTTTTTAAAAAAAGAATTTATATCTTGGAAAAGAACCAAAGAGAAACCCCTTCAAGGGCTGGCCTAGAGCGTCTGCTCTTCCTTCCGGTCTCTCCCTCCCTTTCTCTTCCCTCTTCTTCCTTCCTTCCCAACTTCCTTTTCCTTTTCTCTCTTTAGCCTCTATCCCCCACTTTGTTTTCTCTTTTCTTCCCCTCTTTTCTTCTTTATCTCCCGTAGTCTCTCCGTCTTTCTCCCTCGGTGTTTTTCTCCACCTCTTTCTGTCTCTCTGTATCTCTCTCTAGCTCTCTGTCTCTGTCTCTATTTGTCTCTCTCTGTCTCTATTTGTCTCTGTCTCCCCCTCTCGCCCACTTCCTCACCCTCACACACTCTCACTCTCTCCCTGTATTGATTATCTACCTACTCTTTGCCTGGCCTCATGCACCCCACTGGGACGGGCAGATCAATTAGACACTGTCTCTGACTTCCAGGAACCCACGCTAAGGGAGATAAAGAACCACACAGACAAGTGCAGTAGGAGGAGAGCATGACGATGGGGGGAGGCCGAAGGGCTGTAGGAGCATGGAAGACGGCCCCAGGGAAGGCTTGCTCTTCAATGCAGCCTCCACATCACTGTCCAAACTGCTGTCCCAGCTCAAGATGTCACTATGTGCACACATGGGGCCGCCAAGGCTTCGTTAGCCTCTGTAGATCACCAAGTTCTCAACGTGTGCCGTAGAACGCTTAAGGGCTTGCCACTAGCTGGGATGTGTCATGGAAATGGATCCTTCCTCACATCCTGTCAATTTCAAATCAGGCTGCCCATTGCTGGGAGAGCCATACTTGTTGTTAAGAGAAAAAGAAACTGATCTTCTGTCTGTTTATCTCTGTCCCAGGCTATGGTGAATAGTCAGGTAACATCAGACATCAGCCAGCCAATGTCCTACACTAGCCTCAGAGTCGTGCAATGTTCAGTGTTCGCAAGACCAGATTAATGAGCCAAACACAAATAAATATTTCTTGAGTGGCTATGACAGCCTTGCACCAGACTGGGTTTTCACAATCAGAAACTGTCTCACGTTGAGGTCATCTTGTGTAGATGGTATAAAACAGCACATTTGGAGTCAAACAGATTTTGGTTCCTAATTGTGAGGTCTTGGGTGAGAAATTGCATCTCTACGAGGCTCAGTATCACATTTTTACAAGGCGGATTATAATACCTACATTGCAAGACTATTGATCAAAATGGAGATGAGCACAGTCGCTCCTCCAACATCAAATAGGAACGCAGTAAACGATACTTATGATTTCTAAATATTATGACTCTAACTCGGCATAATGGTTCTGTGAGATAGGTAACAGCACACACTCATTTCAGGAGAACAGCGAAGAATCAAAGACACGCCACTAATAAATCAGAGAGCCAGACTCTGAGATGCAATCCTTCCACACAGGATACCCCATCCCATCAGAGAAGTTACCATCAAGAAGGATATCAATGGTGAATTCACATGTCAAGTCCATCCAGATCGTGGAAGACACCAATGGCGTCTCAGTTTTGTTACCCTGTCCAGAGCTGATAGAACAGGAGGCCTGCCTATCCCTCTTATCCCAGAGTTCCTCGGAACGTTATAGGTAACCTGCAAATAGTGAAAGGCTCCAAGTGCTTTATGTTTTAACAGGTCTGATCTCTCTTGGGCTTAGGGAACAGACACTACCTTTCTCTCCCTCCCCACCCTGGCTAATAATAACTTTGGTCATATGGCAACCTCTCTTCAAAGCCTTTCTTTCCTCTCAGCTTGAGAAAGTTCCAGTTTGGTGACTGTTCATTATCCCCCCATTTAGATAATTTTCAACACACAGGGTAAACGAGTGAACAATGTTGCCAGTCTTTCTGCAGGCTACCTCTGCTAGGCATTAAGAGGTAAATTGACTGCAGTGGGAGGGGAATTTGGAACACCACTGCCATTAATAGTAATAGGGAAAGCCAAGTGCATCCTGAAGTTCGGTCACAGGAGAAGGCATTAGAGACACCTGTGTATCAAGGGCTGGACACAGTCTGAGTCAGGATTCGGTGAGGCCTTTCCTCACCAAGGAGAGCATCCCCAACTGCAGGGCACAATGGAGTGATGAAGGGAACACTCAGACACTGAGTACCTGCTGTATGCAAAGCCCTTTAAGAATGTTTTCTTGTTTCATCTTTAGAATAACAACGAGAGTTGGGAGTAATATTCATGTTTTGTGAATGAGAATATAGAGGTAGAAACCCAAAGTTATGTAGCTCATAAGTGATGGATCCAGGATTTGAAATGTGGTCTGTCTAGCTCCAAAAGTCCTATGGCTAAGAACCACTTTACTATGAGAAAGGCTTGCTTTCTGGATTCTTGCTTGGAGGTAGTTGAAGAATTATAAGTTCACTATCTTCTGTGATAACACAGAAAGAGACCTTTGCCCATTCTCACTAGATTCTCAGTTTCTGCCAACTGTGCTCACCATCCACCTCATACCTTTGTTTTTACAAAGATATAATCCACCTGCCCTACTTTGTGCCATTCAATAGAGTAGTCTTCCTGTATTATTCAGAACAGCCACTTCTGCTTCATGAGTGGGTATCAATAGCAACTGGGCCACTCATAACCCATCCCACTACCATAACAGGCATTATTAATCAATTTCCCACTGAGCAGCCACTATCAATGGATCAGATTATGCACTGAAGATTCAATCTATTCACCAGCCCTGACCCAAGCCAATCACAGCTCCTAAATGAGTGAATTTATCCTTTGGATTAACAATATCTCTTCTTTCTTGCCTCACTTCCCAAAAGAGTAGAAAAACAAATTGACTGTATTCTAATGTGTACCTTTAGCAACACATTTATTTTTTAATTCCCACATACCCTCCTGAAGATTTGGATCCAGACAAATAACCTAATTCTCACACCCTAGTTCCATCACATTTGTTTGTTATAGGACCTTAGGGACGTTGGGTTTTTCATCTATAAAAAAAGATTGGATAATATTGTCCCTGTGGTGCTGTTTGAGCATTAAATGAGCAAACATTCATAGAGCACCAAACACAACGCCATTAGTGACATCAGTCCACTAATGTCAATAGGCTTCTCCCTTCCCACCCCCCACAACCACCAATCATGATACTTGTATATTTGCTCCTTACAGAAAACTGGTACTGAACAACACTATGAGCAAACCTACAAACCCAAGTGACACTGCATATTTCTCTTCCAACTTCTTGAAAAAAAAATGCCCAAACATCTTAGAGGAATCTCCTCCTCCTCCTCCTCCTCCACCACTGCCTGGCTGGTTTCCTGCATTACAGAGATCTTTCTGACCCATTCCCTCTAGCATTTAGGAAGGGCGGAGTCTCAAGTCAATCTGAGGATAGCCACTTGCCAGAGGCAGAAACAATCACCAGTGGCTTGGCAAGAAATGGCTGTGTCCTAAGGCGACAGCTGAAGAGGACCTTTGGCTGAACGACAAAATTCTGCAGTGGCTGGTAACTGCCTAGAGCTGAATTGTACACAGAGGCTGAATTTCCTTCTCTTAAAACCAGTGCCAGTCCCAGATTATTTATTTCTTCAACAGCAAGAGCAACAACAAAAGCATTGAGCCCCTACTCTGGGCAAGGCATGGGCTAGATCCACCAACCACCCCTCCAGGCACTTCTTCAATGAGCTGAAAAAATAAGAGTAACCTCGGACACGGATTGAGAGCTTCCAATGTGCTGGGCACTGCAGTATTTGATGTGGACTATCTCACTCCATCCTCAGAGAATCCCATGCAATAGGACTTCCATTATCATCATTTTACCAAAGAGGAAACTGACGGTGAGAGAGAAGGATGCTGAATATGCCTGTTACAGACACCTGTCCTCTGTGTGTGTGTGTGTGTGTGTGTGTGTTGAATTTAGTAATCTATTATAAAAGTCATAATGCTAATTGTAAAAATTTTGAACAGAAATGGACAAAATGAAACATTAAAGTTACCCACTCCCCTTCCTGCCCACAAGATAAATGCTGATACATCTGGCATAGACACCTGCCAGACGTCCATCCCAAAAAAGTCATATTAAATATAATTCTTCATATATTAGAGCTTTCTTCTATTTGTACTAGTTTTTGTACCAGTATCTTTAATGTTTATATTTCCAGCTGAAAAAGTAACACGTGGCTATTATAGGAAATCAACATAATGAAGGGACAGATTCTCTCAATTGTCCATCACATTACTGCCCAGGCCTGAACTGGGTCAGGCAACTGGAGTTTAGTGGTGGAAAGACCACTGGGCTAGGAGACAAATCACTGTGCATGGAATCCCAGCTCTCTCCCTATGTGCTAGCTGAGTAACTTGAAAACAATCTCTTAATCTCTTTGACTCTTAGTTTTCCTGTCTGCAAAATGGATTATTATTGTCTACCTCCAAGAATTACCTGTGCTTAGCAAAGGGACCATCATACAGGTACTAAAAACACAAATAAAAATGACCATCCTCTTCCCTCCATAACGTCATTATTATTTGATTAGTCTTGCCCTCTCTACTTTCTTCCTCCAAGAAGGCAGCCTTCCCACACTTCGGGGCATCGTTGATGTCTGTCTGTCTTCCCTTCTTTGCCAACCCTGCCAGGCCTATTTCTCTCTCTCAGCATTCTCCTCTCTCATAAATATTTGCGAAGCCTGCTCTGCCTCTTTGTGTTTTCACGCCTGGTTTTGCCACCTTCTTCGCAGAGCTGATTTGATATAAATATTTATGTGTAAAAATATGTTCTCCTGGTCTCCCGTGTCCTCCCTACATACTACCACTGGGGCACTGCTAACATGGTGTCACCATGCAGCCTGGTGGGGCATCGGGGCCACCAACTTCATCCTACATTGTGGGAGGAACAGATGTTTGATGTGGAATCCACTGGTAACAGGTCTTCGCTGATACGCCAAAGGGCCCCAAAACTCTACAATGGACTCTAACAGCTTTCACTGCAATTTTACAGACAGTCCCATGGGAGTTCCCTCAGGGTTGGGAGTAACTCTGTTATCAAACTAGCTTGGCCTAAGCTAAGAGAAATATATGTACATAATTGTCTCTCTGCACCCTTCTTTCCTTTAATCCATTCTCAGGGCTGCTTGCAGACACACCTACACTACTGTCCCCTCCTGTGGACAACTACAGTCATGATGCCATTTTTAGGGTCATGTCAGCTGGAGTCACCCCATTCCCACCTGACCTCTAAGACCACACTGTCTTCATCCCTTTATGTCTCCCTGTCATGTTCTCATTCTCCCTGGAGTCCAGCCTCCTCTTTCTGAGGTCATCCATCATCCTTCTTCCAAAAAATGTTACCTCCTAGTGACTGTTGCTGTTGAAGGTGGTCTCGCTTGGCACCTTAAATCTCATGGAATCCACAACAACAACAAGAACAAAACACGAGGGGCTTCCCTGGTGGCGCAGTGGTTAAGAATCTGCCTGCCAATGCAGGGGACATGGATTCAAGCCCTGGTCCGGGAAGATCCCACATGCCGCACAGCAACTAAGCCCATGTGCCACAACTACTGAGCCTGCACTCTAGAGCCCGCAATCCACAACTGCTGAGCCCACGAGCCACAACTACTGACGCCTGCACGCCTAGAGCCCGTGCTCTGCAACAAGAGAAGCCACCATAATGAGAAGCCTGCGCACCTCAATGAAGAGGAGCCCCTGCTCGCTGCAACTAGAGAAAGCCCGCGCACAGCAATGAAGACCCAACGCAGCCAAAAATTAATTAATTAATTAAAAAAAAAAAAAGAACAAAAGATGAGCCCCCTCTTAATATTCAGTACTCATCTCAGATAACTAGTTGGCCAACAACTCGGTAACAGAATACGCGCCTTGAGCTGAGCGTAAGACCCGCGCTATAGCCCTCTAAGGCTCTGACTGGGGGGAAAGCTGTTTTGGGTGCAGCCCAGTTCACTCCCAAATCTCACTAGGTCACTTTCCCTTTAGGAAACAGCAAATAGAGAGATTGCTGCCCACACCTTCTGGAAGGCTATGAAGAGAGGAAGTTTAATTACAATTCATTTAATTATTAGTAATTGATGGTGATGATTAATACTCATTAGTTGATAATTATATAATTATTCAATAATATATAACATAAATAATTATTATTAATTAGTAATGAGCATGCATATCACATCAATAAGTGGAAATATGACATAAACTATTAGCAGAAAAAGACTCTCAGATTGGGTCAAAAAATTAAAATCTAGCCCTTATTTGTAGACCACAGTGAAATTGCATGATGGATTATTAAAAAGGGCACTGTCTTCAAAAATCAGAAAAGCAGAATTCTAACATCAAAGATATCATTTGAGGCTGTGTGACCTCAGGCTTGTAGACCTCCTCTCTGCAAGCTTCTGGTTCCCCAGCTACGTACCAAGGACGTGGCTCTCTCCAGGGGAGGCTCAAATATGGTAAGGAATGGACAAAGGTGTGTAATTTTCAGAATACTCAGGCCTTTCTCCTCAAAGTATGGTCCACCGACCAGCAGTCTGTGAAGGGACAGCTGATGTAGGCTGGACTCTAAGCTCAGAAAGCCTCCGCTAGAACCCTGGCCTGATCCCTTACTAGCTGTTTGGCCCTAGGCAAGTCACTGAATTTCTCTCAATCTCAGTATCTTTACCTGTAAAATGAGGATATGTCTATCTACATCATAAAGTCATTATGAGGATAAATAAGATGACATTAAACACGTGAGAAAGGACAAACTGGTATCACTACAGATACAGCTGAGATTAGAAAATAAGAGAGTATGATTTAAGTTTCACTGTAAATTAGAAATCGAGTTGACATGGCCAATTTTTCAAGCAAAATTTACGTGACCCAACTGGCCCAAGAAAAAGTAGAAAACCACAGTAGACCAAAAGCCATTTAAAAATAATAATTTCTATGGTGCTTCTCTTTCAATGTTTCTATCAGTTGAACATTTTTCAACATTTCAAAATTAAAAGTCAGGGTAAAAAAATACACTTAGACAAAGGTACTAGCCCAAGATGGTTTTCTAGCCAAGTTCTAGCAAATCTTCAAGAGACAGATAATTCCCACTGTAGTCAGACTATTCGAGAACATAGGAAAAAATGGGAGTTACCCTCATCAATTTATGACAGCAGTCTAATCTTGGTACCAAGATGGGACAAAGATGGTTAGAAATGTATCCCAATCTCCCTTACTGAGCAAGAACCACACAGGAAAACCTTTCTCCACTATACACAAAGATGCAAAACCAAACGAAAAACCTAACTGAACTAAGGCACTTTAAATACCTAGCACCCGATCAGTAATTGGCTCTGATTAGTGAGATGTCATGACTTATACGATTATTATAAGAATAATTTAGTTTCCATCTTTCTAGCACTTGCAGCTTCTTCAAAGTGTTTTAACAAAGGAATCTACTGGAATATGAAACTAAACTCAACAACCTTGGGAAAAGAATTGTCTTACAAGTCTTGAAAGAAAATTCAAATGATACAAAATAAACAACACCAGCAAAAGTGAAACTTACAGGCCACCACACACACACACACACACACACACACACACACACACACACACACACACAGCCTAAAGCTTACTAATTATATTGAAAATGAGAGTCTCTGGAGTAAGGGATGGGGAAAAGCACGAATGAGTCAATAACTGCTTTTTTTCAAACTTTTTCACAATAATGAATGAAAAGATTCCTCTCCAATTTTACTGTTAACAAATGAAGAAAAAGAATTAAATATACTCTTTAAAAATAAAAGGTGACCAGCAGAAGAACTTTAAAAATGACTCTAGGGCTTCCCTGGTGGCGCAGTGGTTGCGAGTCCGCCTGCCG
>NC_041227.1:56570226-56627948 GCF_002837175.3 Physeter macrocephalus | reverse complement strand
GAGGCCACAACAGTGAGAGGCCCGCGTACCGCAAAAAAAAAAAAAAAAATGACTATAGATATCATGGAAATAGCAGGAAGGGAGGGAAAAATGAGGCTGAAAAAAAAAAAAAAATCTAGATCAGTGATTCCCAACTTTGGTTGCTCATTAGAATACCTGGGGAAGATTTTTTAAACCCTGATGCCTACTACACATGCCAGAGCAAATAAATCCAAATCTCGGATGGGAGCCAGACATCAGAATTCGTTAAACCTCTGGATGTGATTCCAGTGTATGGTTAAAGCTGGGAAGCACCAATTTACAGCAAAAGATACAAGAGGGAAAGGAAAGAAAATAGCAAGGAGGTATAAAGAACACAAACGTCACCCCAAAATGAAGACAGAATTAATCATAAACAAGTTATATCAGTAAGTGGAAATACGATCAAATAATATATTAAAAGAGAAAGACTCTCAGGCTGGGTTAAAAATAATCAAAGCCCAAGGACCTACTGTATAGCACAGGGAACTCTACTCAATATTCTGTCATACCTAAATGGGAAAAGAATTTGAAAAAGAATAGATACATGTACATGTATAACTGAATCACTTTGCTGTACACATGAAACTAACACATTGTAAATCAACTATACTACAATATAAAATAAAATCTTTTTAAAAATCAAAGCATAGTCTCTATTTGCAAGTCATAATGAATTGCATGATAAGTTATTTAAAAGAGCATTGTATTCAAAGTCAGAAAACCTGAATTCTAAAATCAAAGATGTCATTTGAGGCTGTGTGAACTCAGGCAAGGCACTTCCTCTCAACAAGCTTCTGGATTTACAGCTGCAAATCGAGGACCTAGCAATCTCCAGGAGCGGTTCAAATGTGGTAAGAAATGGGCAAAAGTGTTATAAACTTCAGAATACCAAGGCCTTGCACCTCAAAGTGTGGTCCACAGACCAGCTGCATTGGCATCTTCCAAGAACTTGTAAGAAAAGCAGAATCTCTGGACCCACCCCAAACCCACTGTATCAGAATCTGCATTGTAACAAGATGCCCCAGGTGATCTGCGTTCATCTTAATGTTTGGGAAGCAGTGCTCTTGATGGCTATCTGACCTTCCCAACAGTTGGAAAGACAAGAGCTATTGCCTGTTCTTGCTGTCTCATTGCCTCTGTATGAGGCTCCCTCTAACTAAAATGCCCTCACCCATCCTTGTCTAGCTATAGCTCCTCCTTGATCTTTGAGGCACAGCTTAGATAAACTCCAGAAGCATCCACACATATACCTCCCTGCTGGGTTACCTGCCCTCCCTGTGCTCCCTCTATCAAAACCTTCACCTGCTGGGCTGTGTAATCGTTGGCTTATGTGTCATCTCCCAGAACTAAACTGTGAACTTATTTTTTTTGAATCAAACAACTTTGTATTGAAATATGGTTGATTTACTATGTTGTGTTAGTTTCAGGTGTACAGCAAAGTGATTCAGTTTATATATACATATATATTCATTTTATATATATATGTATTCTTTTCAGATGCTTTTTTATTATAGGTTATTACAAGATACTGAATATAATTCCTTGTGCTATACAGTAGGTCCTTGTTGTTTTTCTATTTTATATATAGTGATGTGTATATGTTAATCCCAAACTCCTAATTTATCCTTCACCCCACCCTTTCCCCTTTGGTAACCATAAGTTTGTTTTCTATGTCTGTGAGTCTGTTTCTGTTTTGTAAATAAGTTCATTGGTATCATTATTTTTTAGATTCCACATATAAGTGATATCACATGATATTTGTCTTTCTGTGTCTGACTTACTTCACTTAGTATGATAATCTCTAAATCCATCCATGTTGCTGCAAATGGCTTTATTTCATTCTTTTTATGGCTGAGTAATATTCCATTATATATACACCACATCTTCTTTATCCATTTATCTGTCAATGGACATTTAGTTTGCTTCCATGTCTTGGCTACTGTAAATAATGCTGCTATGAACATCGAGGTGCATGTATCTTTTTGAATTATAGTTTTCTCCAGATATATGCCCAGTAGTGGGATTGCTGGGTCGTATGGTAGTTCTATTTTTAGTTTTTTAAACCTCCATACTGTTCTCCATAGCGGCTGTATCAATTTACATCCCCACCAACAGTGCAGGAGGGTTCTCTTTTCTCCACACCCTCTCCAGCATTTATGTGTAGACTTTTTTTTTTTTTTTTTTTTTTTTTTTTCCGGTACGCGGGCCTCTCACTGTTGCGGCCTCTCCCTTTTGCAGAGCACAGGCTCCGGACGCGCAGGCTCAGCGGTCATGGCTCACGGGCCCAGCCGCTCCGCGGCATGTGGGATCCTCCCGGACCGGGGCACGAACCCGTGTCCCCTGCATCGGCAGGCGGATTCTCAACCACTGCGCCACCAGGGAAGCCCTATGTGTAGACTTTTTAATGATAAATACTGTGAACTTTTGAAGGCATTTCAGGAAGTCCCTACAGTGTGCACAAGGTTCTTGCATAAGCAGAACGTAGCACAGAAACCACCCGTGTTAGTTTCCTGCGGCTGCTGTAACACATTATCGCAAACGTGGTGGCTTAAAACAACAGAGTTTCATTCTCTCACAGTTCTGAAGGCCAGAAATCTGAAACCGAGGTCCCGGCAGGGCTGTTGCAGAGGAGGATCCCTTCCTTGCTTCTTCCAGCTTCTGGTGCTCCAGGATCTCCGCCCCCATGGTCACACTGCCTTCTGTGTCTCTTCCAAGGACATACACTGGATTGGGGGCTCATGTGGATAATCCAAGATGATCTCCTCAGCTCAAGAACCTTAACTTCATTATAACCCCTTTTTCCAAATAAGTTCATGCTCACAGGTTTCCGGGATCAGGGCTTGGCTCTATCTTCTTAAAGGCCACCGTTCAGCCCACTGAACCATCTCATAGGAGGTGCACCAAAAAAGTCTGCTGTGTGGACGCATACCCACTTTAGAGATGCAGAAACTGAAGCTGAGAGCGTTTAAAAACAAATCAACAACAACAACAGCAAAACCAGCGTTGGGACAAGTACATATGTCTGTCTCCTGGGTGTTTGTTCCTAATGTACACAAGAGCCCCAACCCATATTAAGCGCAAGATTTTTGCTGTACACACACACTATGTGCCAGGCGTGGTGTTGGGAACGATCCAGCCGTGAAACCTCCTTTGTCCGACAGCCCTGAAGTGTAAACATTATTGTCATCATTCTTCAGACAGGGAAACTGAGCTTCAGTTCAGATAAGAAATGGGTCCAAAATCTTACAGTGGCAGCAAGCATCAGAGCCGGAATTTGAACACATGGCTCTCTGGCTCCATTCACGCACTCAGCAAATATTTACTGAATGCCTACCATGTGCCGGGAATGACTGAATTCAAGATGCACTTTTCTAGACTCTTTTCTAGGCGCAGGCCCGGGGGTTAGTATCTAGCTCCAAAGCCAGTGCTCTGCTCTGTTCCATGCTGCCTGGCTCTTAAATAACACCTCTGCTTCACCTTCTCAAAGCATTTTTTTACATCTGAAATTTCAGCCCCTTCCGGAGATCCTGAGCAACATCACTCTGCCATCCCCAAAACCATATTGTTCTGACAAGGTCTCTCAGAGCTAAGGACCTTTAGAGGCAGGAACACCTTGGGAAGTTCCTGTGAATGAGAACCCGAGGACATTACACCTCCATGCTGTCCTCCACACACACCTGACACCTCACACCATACAGACTCCACTGAGGATTCCTTGCCAACCTAACAAGGCTTTGCTGAGAGTCCCAGATCCAGCTGACATGCCTGTTTAAGTGAGAGGCAGATACAAAAGAAGGTCAGACAGACTAGTATGGTACAGTCTTAGGCTCAAGGAAATTACAGTCCACTGGGATGTTCAACCCATGGACAACGATGCAGGGATAACCCCAATTATGAGGCAGGGTGGAGAAGCAAAATAAAAATTTTATTGAAGTACAGTTGATTCACAATGTCGTGTTAAATTCTGCTGTACAGCAAATGATTCAGGAAAGACCAATTTCAACATGATCTGTAACATATTGGTTCTGATGTCAAATAACATGTATCTGAAGAAATGTGACCAAAAGTTAACAATTGTTCATTCTGGATGGTGGAAAACTGGGTGACTGTTACCTAGTTCTTTGTACTTTTCTGTATCATTTTTCATTTCCTCAAAATAAGAATTAGAATTTAAGAAGAAGAAAATTGGGAGTGGGGGAGACTTCAATATTATGACTTTGTTAATTGTCAAATCCCTGGGCTCTGGGAACAGCACTCATTTATTTCTAGGAATATGTAAACCAACAACAGGTAATCTCTAAAAATTTTCCTGGTGCAATTCCAGGTTTACAATAGGGACTAGGCAAGTATTTGTTAAAGGAAGGAAGGAAGGGAGGGAGGGAGGGAGGAAAGGAGGGAGGGAAGGAAGGAAGGAAGAAAAAAAGAAAGGAAGGAAGGAAGAAGGAAGGAAAGAAAGAGGGAGGGAGGAAGGGAGGAAGGGAGAAAGGAAGGAAGAAAGGGGGAAGGGAGGGAGGGAGGAAGTGATCCCTGCTAGTTTAGGGCAGAAGCCTACGTTGACTGGGAATCAGATTAAGTGACCACTTGACTACAGCCACAAAACCCTTTTCCTCCATTATATACTGGCCTGGGCCTTTTTCCAGTTTCCATTGTGTTCAGCCCTCCCTCCTCCATGGGTTCCAAGAACACAGCCTGAGGATGCAAACAAATGAGCCAGTAATTTTCAGGACATTCTCAATTCCTTGGCTGGGTCCCTGCAGCAACTGAATATTAAGCATATTAACTCTAACCTCCCTGCCCAAATTCCTTTGTATTGGATGCAGAAATGAGCCTCGCAGGCAAGACAATTTTCCCAAGGCTTCAATGACTATTCCTGTCCAATGGGCGACAGCCACAAGTCCTGAAGGCAGCCAGTTAATTTGGAGATGTCGTACCAAACAAGGATGAGCGCCCTCTACTGTGGGGGGTGGGAAATTCAGGTCAGGCAACCTCCAGGCTAGGTCAGGCTGGGCGCTGCCGGAAAAACAGATCTCTCTACCCCTACCCTGACCCCGACCCCGACCCCTACCCCGACCCCGACTCCTAACCTTGACAGACTGTGAGAGCCCTCTTATCTAAACAGTAGATGCTGCATTATTGGTCCCTTGGGAACCACCACCAACACCACCACTATAACCAGGGAAAGCACTTTTGATTTAGGTCAATTTAGACCTGAAAATCAGGAAGATGTGTTTGAATTTGTTGCTCTACCATCAGGGATAAAGACAAAAGGAGACCCTCACTCCAAGTGGCACAGAGTTTGCTTAAAAGGAAAATATCAAGCCCACACATTCCTTGGCCTTCACAAAGGTGAACTGGAGTGGCAACCCAGTGGTACACTTTAATGGTCTCTGAAAGGCATCACTGAGTGCCTCCTCCCAGCATGGAAATCAACAGGAAGCCCCCAGATAAGAGATGGAGCTACAACAACCCAGACCCACAAACCAGAACAAATCACTTGCTAAAGCAACCAATCCTAAATTTGCTTAAAAACAACAACAAAACCCTACAAACCCATGGTTCTCAATGAGAGGTACAATTCAGAATCAAATTTAGATGTATCTGTGTTCATTTGCCCACAACTGACCCCAGGGATTCCAATTCAGTAGGTGTGGGGTGTGGCCCTAGAACACACATTTTGCAAATGTTCTTATGGAAATTCCAAGGCATAACCCTGGTAAAAGCCCATAACTTTAATATATTCCAAAGGTGTGTCTAGAGAATGCAAACCCAAACCTCTTCTTTCTTTCTTCCCTCTCTCCTTCCTTCAATTTAACAAATAGGCATTGAATGTATCTTGTTAATAACCAAACACCAGATTGCTTTCCAAACTTAGCAAAAAAGTTCTATTTGGCAGATGACTCAAGTCCTCAAGTCTTTCTCTGTCTAATCGTGAAGCAATCATAGACCCCACAAATCACACACCCCCAAAAAAACTCTGCCCCTTTTCTTTTTAATGGTGTGACCACCTGGACTTAAGGTGGAGGACCTTTGGGGTCATTTTTAGAAGACAAATGGTAACCCGCAAGGGTCCTGAAGTCAGACAGACCTGGTCTTGAATCTCAGCTCCATTTCTTAGCTGTGTGTCCTTAGGCAAGTTTCCTAACCTCTCTGTGCTTCAATTCCTAAAGCTGCAAATACAAGATAAAATGGACCTCCATGGATATCAGCCTGGACAGATGAAAACTGAAGACCAGATGGCCTCTCACCTAGTCAGGGATGATCATACTCCCACCCTGCTTCAGATACAACCCTCCCACACATTTACAGAATCAAAATCTTTGGGGAGAGGCAATACTGAATTGCTTGGGGTTACCTAGAATAGACCAAGATTCAATTGTGCCCACCTGGTAGAATAAAGGTTCAAAAGAGAAAATCACCTTAGTAATAAAATGTAAATTTAAAAGTAGTAGTAATGATAGTTAATGTTTACTGTGGTATTTCTATGTATACATCATTATGCTAAGTGTTTTACATAAATTATCTCAGTCAATCCTCAAAACAGGGAGGGATTATTTTCAGTCCCATTTAAAGATGAGAAAACCAAGGCACGGAGAAGTTACATAAGTTATCCAACGGTCTTCTACAACCCGGATTTGAACTCAGGCAGCTAATACTCGAGATCACCTTCTTAACAAGCAAGAGAGGTGCATCTCTCGCATCCCTGAGTTTACAGGCTGAGCTACAATGAAATCTTGGGAGCCTGGTTTTGAATATCTTTTTGTCACCTCCAGTCCCATTAGAGGAGGATCAATTATCTCCAAGGAGGCTGGTAACGTTGGCATCTGTTCAATTTAGATGGCTCTCTTGTCTCTTGGACATACACAGGCTTAATTCAGGACTGTCTGAGACCAAATTCCTCAGGTGCCCACAGGATGAACGAGGCCACATGTGGCTCTGATCACGAGCTCTCTCTCCATCACAGCTCACTGGCTGGCTGACCAGCCTCACTGACCTGTCACATCATCAGGAGACCATCTCCAAGTCTCTAGCGCTAATCTTTGATTCTTGCTAAAGTTTCAGGTCTCTGCCCTCTGTGCTTCTGGATGCTGAAATAGACCAAGCAGTAGCCGAAGATGAAAAGGGACCACGTCTGCTCCCAGAGAAACGAGAAGCAAACATCGCACACTCTTCATACCAGCTACCAAGGTTCACCTTTCTAGCACAACATTCATCTGTTTTGTCTCTTGCATGAAAAGCGCTTTTCAGCAGGGAAACATCGCAGCTGCTTTTACAGGACTGCACCTGTCTCATTTGGAGAAAAAGCCGAGTTCAGACAGCTGTAGCCGTCTTTGTGTTTCCTCTTCCTCGGGGTTGGCTGGGGCAGGAAGGGGATGCTTGGAGGAGCGACTGTGGGGTGGAACCACTCCAGCAAACGGCAGGGCGTGGAAGGTCCTGAAAATCCTGCTGCAGGCTGGCGGCAGTCATGTATGGAGAGTATCCAGGGCCACAAGTGATGCTCAGCCACCGCCCTATTTTTGTGGCCTAAAGGACATTTTAACAAGGCTTAAAAACCAAGCCATGAGTTTCTTGAAAACTTAAATATAATCTTACTATAACATCCAACAATTCCACTCCTAGACAGCTACCCCAGACAAATGAAAACTTATCTCCACACAAAGACTTGCATGAGAATATTCAGAGCAGCATTATTCATAACATCTCCAAAGTGGAAAAAGCCCAGACGTCCACTAATGGGTGAATGGAGTGGTCTCTCCATATAAGGGAATGTTATTCAGCAGTAAAAAGAAACGAAGTATTGATACCGATACCTGCTACAACATGCATGAACCTCAAAAACAGCCCAACACACAAAACCACAGAATGTATGATTCCACTGATATTAAATTTGCCAGAATAGGCAAATTTATAGAAATAGAAAATAGATTAGTAGTTGTCTGGGGCTATAGAAATGGGAGCAAGAATAGGATTTTATCGGGGCGATGAAAATGTTCTAAAACTTCATGGTCGTGATAGTTGCACACTTGTTAAATTTACTTTAAAAAACAAACAAACGGGCTTCCCTGGTGGCGCAGTGGTTAAGAATCTACCTGCCAATGAAGGGGACACGGGTTCGAGCCCTGGTCCGGGAAGATCCCAGATGCCACGGAGCAACTAAGCCCGTGCACCACAACTACTGAGTCCGTGTGCCACAACTACTGAAGCCCGTGTGCCTGGAGCCCGTGCTCCGCAACAAGAGAAGCCTCCGCAATGAGAAGCCCGCACACGGCAACAAAGAGTAGCCCCTGCTTGCTGCAGCTAGAGAAAGCCCGCACGCAGCAACAAAGACCCAACTCAGACAAATTAATTAATTAATTTTATAAGCCCTGAATTGTACACTTAAAATGGGTGAATGTTGTGCCATGTAAATTACACCTCCATAAGCTTAGGTTTTTTTAAAGTCACCAAATGTTCAGATTTTTTTAAAAACCGAATGATGTGTGTATCAGACACCCTGGGAGGTTGCTGCCATCAGCCCCTCCCTGAGCAGGAAGAGAGAGTCAGGTGAGAAATGAGGCCAGTGTGGGGCTATCCTTGAAGGCTGGAAATGGGATATTGGGGGGCTGATGCCCAAAATACTGGGTACATCTTTTAAAAGTGGTTTGATTTTTAGAATCCTGAAAAGCTCATAAATATCACATGACTCTAGAATCAAGAGCGCCAGGTCAAAATGGCCACGTGAATCATGGTGTACCTGTCACAGTCTCGTCTATTCCATGTCACCCAACACTAGCTGTTCAGAGCACCCAGGGAGGTCCGAGTCCGTTCTGGACACGACATTTTGGAAGGAACATTGAAAAGTTGACTCTACGCGGGAAAGCTTTTCTCCAGCTCAGGCCCACGAGAGCCTCCTGTGTTATAACAACTCACAGTTGTGCTTTGAGTTGTTTCAAATCATAAAAAAAAATAGTTTAAGTGACTTGTTTAAAAAAAAAGAAAAGTTTGTATCAGAGTCAAGATTTCCCCAGTGGTAAAAGAAAGCAATCTCTCTCTATCCCAAATCTGCTTTCTAGTTCCTTACGCTGATGTCCATTCCATTTTGTGTTACATTATGAACATTTTCCCAGAGATTAAGCTCCCAGACACACCTTCCCATGTGTCTTGCTCTTAAGGTAGAGACTTCCTCATCAGCTTCCCTTGCCCATCTTCTTAAACAGCACTTCTCCTCCCCACTCCCCTCCTCCCACCCAAATTTCTTTCCTTCTTAGCTCTTATCACCACCTAACATATTACAGACTCATCGCCCCATTAGGAGTGCACTCTGAGATATCCAGGACTCTGCCTCTTTTTTACCAGCTGAATTCCAAGTACCTAGTACAATGCCTGATCTGTGATAAGTGCTCTATAAATATTTGTTGAATGAATCAGTGAAGTGAAGGAAACTTAGGTTATTGTCAAACTATAGCTGACAAGCTCAGTTCCTTTAAAAAAAAAATCAAATCAAACCAACTCATATCTGTGGGACTTACTACATGTAGGGCTTGTGCTATGCCAGACTAGACCCCGACTCATATCCCCACTTCCCAATCTGGTTTGTGATGACTTGTGATTAAAGACTAGCTGTGTGCCTCAAAACACTGCCACTGTCCTCATTTATCCCCACTCAGTTTCCCAAATGATCTACTGCCCTTTGGTTTCACCTCCCACCATTTATCCTCCAATGCAATACCATGGCATTGAAAGGCTCTGATGACCTGGCCCCAACCTACCTGGTCAGCCTCACCTGCCACCATTATTCCTGGACCCCACTGTGGCTCTCATACAAGAAAATAATGCAGCCTCAATGCCCTGCATCCAACTGAAGAATCTTTCACTCTGTGAATTCTGGACCCTATTACCTGTCTTCACCTTAGCTTGCCTATTTAATTATTTGATCTTTGCTAAATCTAAAATTCAACTCTGATCATTTTATAAGCATTTATTATTTCTATTCACTCCATCACTTACTGAGCATTTAAATAAAAATGAGACTTGCCATAAAACAAACGAATAAATATTACAAAATAGAAACAGACTCACAGATACAGAGAACAAACTAGTGGTTACCAGTGGGGAGAGGGGCAAGATAGGGGATTAAGAGGTACAAACTACCATGTATAAAATAAATAAGCTACAAGGATATATTGTACAGCACAGAGAATATAGCCAATATTTTATAAAAATTTTGAAGGTTGTATAATCTATAAAAATATTGAATCACTATGCTGTACATCTGAGACTAATATAGTATTGTAAATCAGCTATACTTCAATTAAAAAAAAAGACTTGCCATTTTTAAATGCCTACTATGCAAAACAGAAATTTCACTTGCAAGTGACAAAACCAATTTAAGCTAGCTCAAGCCAGAGAGAAAAAGAGAGAGAAGAGAGAGAGAATTTATTGGTTCATGTAGCTGGAAAAGTGGAGGCATGACAGGACCCAGAAACTCAATATGATCAGAGCTCTTTCTTTCACCTTCCTTCTCTTGGTTCTGTTTCCTCTGGGTTGGCTTCATTCTCAGGAAAGTGCTTTCCCACCAGATGGCAACAGCAACTCAGTGTTTATATGCCCCTTGGCACCTATCATCTCAGAAGGCTGAAAAATGCCTCTTCCTGGTATTTCTAGTCAAAGTCTCAGAGAAGGCATGGATTCATCCATCCAGGTCACATGTCTTCCTTTGAACCAATCCATGTGGCCAGAGTCATGGCACTGTCCCTGTCCTATCTAAACTGAGTGGGCTGAGAATAAACAAGGTTCGGGTGCCCAAAGGAAAACAAAACTGACCACCACACTTAATTCATATCAGGCACCATACATGCATCATCTCACTAAATCACAAACACCCTGGGTAAGTATTATGATCCCTTAATGAGGAAAGTGAGGCTCAGAAAGGTTAAACAAGTCACCCAAAGCCACAGGGCTAGTAAGTGGTAGAAGTGGGGTCTGACTCAGGAACTTAACACACACCAAACTCCTGTACTCAGGCTCTGTGCTGGGCCCAAAAGATACAGTGATGAAAAATATACAATCTGTGCACAGGGGAAGCGGACGTGCCAGCATACAATTATGATATAATGTGACAACATGTGCTATGACTCACACCAAAATTTGGGAGGTAACAGAGCTGAGTAGCCAAGAGCTCAGGCTTTTGAGTCATTGAAAACTGGGTTCTAATTCCAGCTCTGCCGCTTTCAAGCCATGTGACCTTGAACCAGGTCTGATTTCCACATCTGCAAAAAGAGAAGGGGGTAGGGCTGCAGAGACAAAGGCAAAGAAGCAGAGGGAGAGCAGTACCTGTGGAAACAGGGAGACCAGGGTATATGGAGGAAACAAACCCTGGTGAGATGCAAGAGCGAAGGGTGTTCAGAAGTCAAATGATGAAGACTTCCAATGCCAATATCCAAGATGGTGCTCTCAAGTTCAGTTCAACATTTCCCAGCCTCCAAGCTCTGTATTCCCCACCAGGCAGTGCCAAGTTTTCAGTAAACCCAAGAGGAGCTGGGTAACTTGTAAGGTTGGAGTTTCTCAGCCCTTGGCAGCTCTCTTCAGCAGATGAGCTTGATTCCTCCTGACAGCACAAGCACTTGCCATGCCCAAAATGAAACTGGCTGCTTAGAAAGTTCAGCTCCCTTTCTGTGCTCTATTTTCTCTCTCTCAGACTCGCAGCCATCCTGCTGGCACAAGCCCAGACTTCCCTCCTCCAGAATCTCCCCACAACTAGTCTAATTGGGATGCTGCGGGAAGCCCCATGGGGACATCCTGCCCTTCCTCCTTCCAAGCCTCCCTACAAGAAGCTTTGCAAAAATAGGAAGCAGGAGCTAGGAATACTGGAAGACCTGTGGTGGTAAGCAAGGAAGAAGGAGACAGGTGGCCTGAAATGCAATTCAGACAGGACCCACTGGGGACTGAATGTGGCAGGCAATAATGAAAATACTGCATCTCCTCCAGTCTTAGACACCTTCAATCTACAGATGCACCGTACATTCAGAAACACTTTCCAAGATAAAATAAACCCAATTACTCTGCTAGCTGTACACTCTTACAGTACATTTCAAAAATATTAATAATATTTTAAAAGTCTTAGCATCAAGGAAAGAGAGCAATTAAAAAATTTTACTGAGCACATAGTATACGAATGTTCTTTTTTTATATATTTTAATTTTTATTCTTATTACATTTTCTTGATGCTAAGCATCTCATGTTCTTTTTTTTTTTTTTTTTTTTTTGCGGTATGCGGGCCTCTCACTGTTGTGGCCTCTCCCGTTGTGGAGCACAGGCTCCGGACGCGCAGGCTCAGCGGCCATGGCCCACGGGCCCAGCCGCTCCGCGGCATATGGGATCTTCCCGGACCGGTGCACGAACCCATGTCCCCTGCATCGGCAGGCGGACCCTCAACCACTGCGCCACCAGGGAAGCCCTCATGTTCTTTTATTTTAATTTTATTTATTTTTTGGCTGCATCGGGTCTTAGTTATGGCACGCAGGGTCTCTGTTGAGGCATGTAGGGTCTGCGTTGAGGCGTGTGGGATCTTTCATTGCAGGCGCGCAGGCTCTTCGTCGCGGGGCCGGGCTTCTCTCTAGTCGCGGCGTTCGGGCCCCACAGCACGTGGGCTCCGTAGTTTGTGGCACACGGGCTCTCTCGTTGAGGCGCGCAAGCTCAGTAGCTGTGGGGTGCGGGCTTAGTTGCCCCGCAGCATGTGGGATCTTAGTTCCCCAACCAGGGATCTGCGTGCCCTGCACTGGAAGGCGGATTCATTACCACTGGACCACCAGGGAAGTCCCAAAGCATTTCTCATGTTCTAACCAATTTCTATCTTCACAAAAACCTAATGAAGTAGTGTTTATGCCCATTTTATGGAAAAGGAAACTGAGGCTCAATTAAATTAAGTAATCCACGAGGGAAGAGCCAGTGAGCAATGAAGTGGGAACTCAAATTAAGGACTGTCTGAATCAGAGCCCACATACTTTTAAAAATCAGTTTCATTGAGATATAATTTACATACCATAAAATTCAGCCATTGTAAGTACACAATTCTATGATTTTTCTTTTTAGTGAATGCGTGATATTTTGATCATTACCGGCCTCCTACTTTAGACATTTCCAGCACCCCAAGGAGTTCCCTCATGCCTATTTTCTCCCACCTCCAGCCTCAGGCAACCACCAATCTACTTATTACAGATTTGCCTTCTCTGGATATTTCATAATGAAATCGTACAACAACTAGCTTATACATCTGGTTTATTTCATTTAGCATGTTTCTGAAGATCACCCATGTCATAGCAGTTATAGTAGTTCAATCCTTTTTATTGCAGAACTGTATTCCACTGTATGGGATATACCACATTTTGTATATCCATTCATTGATTGATGGACATTTGGATTGTTTCCACTTTGGCGCTATTATGAATAATGCTTGTATCAATATAAATATTCATGGATATGTCTTTGTGTGAACATATGCTTTCATTTCTCTTGGGTAGCTTCCTAGCAGTGAAATTGCTGGGTGGTATGGTAAGTTTATATTTTAAGTAACTGCCAAACAGTTTTCCAAAGCCACTGAGCCATTTTACATTTTCATCCATGCCCATACTATTCTATATTAATATGTCCTGCCTTGACTGAACTTCAGATATGTCCGAGAGTGTGGAGAATTAGTGAGCTAAGCCCCCTGAGACAATGCTTTTACATGAGTCCACTGCAGAAGAGCACTGGTTGGGGATAAAGATGAAAGCAAGAGGTTCTGATGGCTCAAGAGAGAGAGGTGAGGATGAAGCAAGAACCAGGTGCATGGCCCCTGGAGCATTCTAGAGAGGTGATGAATGGAGAAACTGAAGGCTCTGTTTTCAAGAGATGTTTTAGTATAAAGCCCAAGCAGGATGGCTTTGGAGCTCAGATAGTACAGTCTATCTCAGAGCTGGGGAGAGATGACTTCTCACTGCTCTGGAAGCTTCAGATCGGCACCTTTGTGAACATCAGGACACAGAGTCCATGTGTGGTGATACAAGAGCACCAGCCATTAAGGACCCTCAAGAGCTTCTTAAGCTGCAAATAATGACAATGAGGCCAAAGTAGAAGAAAAAACATGGTGGACACTATGAGACAAACGCAGTCAGACAAAGCAAGTACAGCATGAACCTGCCGCAAGCATTCTCAGACAGAGAGAATGTTTGCATGGGCAGAAGTCCTGTGTGTGTGAATGATGAGAACAGCCAAGAAAATGTGGGCAATCCCTGCTCTTGTGACTCCATCTCCCCCAAAGGCTGAGAATCCTGGGAAGCCTGGGTTACGTCCAAGAGCAGAGCTGATTCTCACCTGAGACTTCTTGCTCAGCAGATGCAACCCTGGCTTCCTTCCCATCAGCCCCTGCTTCTCCCACTCACCTGCTCATGAGACATTAAGGACACTCTGTGGCCCCAAATGTGCAATAAGTCATCCACGAAACATAATCATATTTCCCTATGTATAACCGAAACTTTACAGATCAGGCTCAAAGGAGATAAATCATCAAACTCATGCCAGGAGATCTTTAAGGAGGGAGCTTTCTTCCTGTCCCAGAGATGGATACGGCTGGAAGGCAGGGGGGTGGAGGTGCCAGGTGGGTCTCTTCCTCAATGTGTGAGCTTTGCAGTCTAACACATCTGAGTTCCATCCCAGCTCTGCCACTGACTAGTCATATGACTTTGGGTAAGTTATGCAATCTCCTTGCCTCAATTTCTTCATGTTATAAATGAGAAAACTTTGCAGGTTATTGGGAGGACTAGACATAATGTAGTCAAAGAGAGTCACACATTGTAGGCCCTCAAAAAAGGTAGAAATAAGAAAAGATTTTTTTTTTTAAAGGTGCTGCTGGGACTTCCCTGGTGGTCCAGTGGTTAAGACTCTGTGCTTCCACTGCTGGGGGTGTGGGTTCAATCCCTGGTCAGGGAACTAAGATATCGCAGGCTGCATGGCCGAAAGAAAAAAAAAAAGGGTACTGCTATATGAATAGACTATCAGAACTTGTCGGTTCCCTCTACTAACCCATGACCTGTGTCCTTTAAGAATAAAGTCTGGAAGTTGACTTAGCAATTTATCCTTTAAATTAAGATGACTTTTGGCCCAGGCAGAATAATAAGTATTTTTCCCTGAACAGTGACTGCATCGGATGCCATATTGACCGGGGATTAACAGGGACAAAACACGTCATGGAGAGTGAATTCTCCCTGAACATCAAGGGGAATCAGTGAAGCATCATAGCAGCAGAGAAAGGAGGAAAGGGGGGGTGGGGTGGAGTCAGGACAGAAGGAGGAAAACCAGTTACAACGTCATGGTTGAAATGCTTCTCAAGGCCGAGCTGCGACCCTGACTTTACCATGTGATCAACTCGATCAAGAAGGCTACACTGGGGCACCAGATGGGATGGAGGGAAAATATGTCCTCTTTCTCTTATCCCTAGAATTTCAGAGGGGCAGCAATGGCTACCATGGACCTCCTGGCCCTGAGGACCACCTGAGAACAGAGGGACCTGGTAGAGGTGAAGAAAGTGTATCTCTCGGACACAGAGGGCAGGTCAGAATACTAACAAAATAGCAGCCCTTAGCCTGCCTGTAATTCCTTCTGAAGGCTGTTCTGCCCTGGAGGTTGAGCCTGGAGCACTGTGCCATGGGCTTGGGGATGTGACAACAAATAGGAGGAATTGTAACTGGTCATTCATGGGTCATGGCAGACACATGCGGTTCTGGGTCCTGGGGACAAGCACGGAGGTTCATGCACACAGGACTCGGCCCCAGGTGTGCTACTCAGATCTGTAGCCCCAACTTCAAGAGATTCAAACCCAAAAGCCTTCAGGGAGGAGGGCGACAGGCAGGGTATGTAAATTAGTAAAGTGGACCTGGCCGGGCGGTGGGGGGGTGAGTTGGGAGCACACACACCCTCAAAAGAGGCAGCCATTCTCAGCGTCACCATCATGTATGCAGGAATTGGGGCCTGGTATGGTCAGATTCTCCTGATGTTTCATGAGAAGCCCAAATCTGGAATTTACTATGAAATCTTTCGATTTTCAAAAGACAGCAACTAGCTTAAAAGAGTTTTTTATTAAACATACCATTGCGCTACTCAAACAAAACACAATTGCTGGCCAAGTCTGCCTTAGGACTCCAGTTTGTAACCCTAACCCTAACTCAATATTTTTCTGTCTTTAAGGACATTTGTGCTACCCTTTTTCATAGAGTGGAAACTTCGGGAGGGCAAGAGCAAGCTTATAACCTCTCAGTCTCTGGTACTGTCCTGAAGAGAGGGTCAGGCCTGGAGTATGAATGAGCCCGACGAGGACCCATCATTGCTGTGCAAGCTATACCCATAAGGTATTAGAAGCCAAAAAGGGACATTCGTCTGTATTTGTGCTGGAAAGTTTCTGCTGATATGTTTCGTCGTGCATGTTATTTAAAATGACAAGTTGTACAACCACTATGGAGAACAGTATGGAGGCTCCTTAAAAAACTAAAAATAGAACTACCATATGACCCAGCAATCCCACTCCTGGGCATATACCTGGAGAAAACCATAATTCAAAAAGATACCTGGGCCCCAAAATGTTCACAGCAGCATTATTTACAATAGCCAGGACATGGAAGCAACCTAAATGTTCAACAACAGAGGAATGGATAAAGAAAATGTGATACATACATACAATGGAATATGACTCAGCCAGAAAAAAGAACAAAATAATGCCATTTGCAGCAACATGGATGGACCTAGAGATTGTCATACTGAGTGAAGTAAGTCAGACACAGAAAGACAAATATCATATGATATCACTTATATATGGAATCTAGAAAAGAAGGGTACAAATGAACTTACTTACAAAACAGAAGTAGAGTTATGGATGTAGAAAACAAACTTATGGTTACAGGGTGGGGCATAAATTGGGAGACTGGGACTGACATATATGCACTACTATATATAAAATAGATTAACTAATAAGAACCTGCTGTATAGCACAGGGAACTCAATACTCTGTAATGGCCTACATGGGAAAAGAATCTAAAAAAATAAAAGAGTGGATATATGTATATGTATAACTGATTCACTTTGCTATACACCTGAAATTAACACAACACTGTAAATCAACTACACTCCAATAAAATTTGTTTTAAAAAAAGACAAGTTGAATTACTACTGAACATACAAAATCTGCAATTCTGTGTTCTCCTGAGGAATCAGCTCTGGGGCACTGAGCTCCCATTCCCAGATTCCCGACAACTGGCTGGCACAGATTAGCATCCATCACTTAAAGGATCACGTGTTCTTTACTTTGCTACAGTCCTCGTCTTCCTGTTGCATCACACCCAGTCTGGCCCCCGTCGATACCTGGGTTCTCGGCACTGTCTTCAGGTGTCAAGGGAAATGGTCAAGGATGGAAGGCTCAAAGGTCCACAGCTATTTTGCCCTGGCTCAAATATCGCAGCTGAGGGGGGACTTGTAAAGTACAAGTCCGATCATGGCCCTACTCAGCTCAAAATCACCCAGTGCTCCCAGCTCACTCAGAGAAAAGGCAGAGTCCTCAGAAGAACCCACAGGATCTGAGACAATGCCCCACCCCCGCGCGGCCCCGCGAGATGAGTACTTCTCTTTTCTCTCCCCAGCCCATCTGCTCCAGCCACAGTGGACTCCCCACTGCTTTCAGGATGCATCAAGCACTCTCTTGCCTCAGGGACTCTGCATTTGTCACCCCCTCTACCTGGGCACTCTTCCCCCAGATACAACACTGCCCATTCTCGCACCTCCTTCTGAAATGTCACCTACTCAAAGTCACAACTCTATTCCCTCCCAGCATGCCCTTGTCACCCACCCTGTTTTTGTTTTTCTCAGCATTCTTACCACCTTCTAATATAATATAAAATTTAGCTATTTATTTTGTTTATTACCTATCTCCCCTCTCCTAGAATGACCCATTACATTAGGGAAGAGATGTGTGTGTGTCAAGAGATCCTCTATGTGTCATTACCCAGATCAGGGGCCGACAAACTTTATCTGTGAAGGGCTAAATAGTAAATATGTTAGGCTTTGTGGGCCATACGGTCTCTGTCACAACTAGTCAGTCCTGCCATTGCAGCATCAGCTCAGCCATGGACAATACGTAAATGAAAAGATGTAGATGCGTTCCAGTAACGCTTTAATAGGCGGCAGCTGGATTTGGCCTGCAGGCCATATTTTGCCAACCCCGGATCTTAGAGCAGTGCCTTACACACTCAAGAAATGTTTGTTGAATAAATTCAGCAGCTTTAATGTCAGTCCCTTACATGTATATATATATATATATATATATATATATATATATACTATTTCCTTTCAGCTAACATGTGTTCCTCATTTACTCTTCACAGCCGCCCCATTTTGTAGATGAAGAAACCGAGGCTTAACTCCAGATCTACATGTAAAACCTTGTACACAAATATTCACAGCAGTATTATTTATAGTAGCCAAAATGTGGGAAGAATCCAATTGTCCATCAAATGACAAATGGATACACTAAGTGTGTTATAGTCATAGGCTTGACTGTGATTTACCCATAAAAGGAATGAAGCATTGATCCATGCTCCAGTATAGATGAATCTTGAAAACATTATGCTAAGTGAAAGAAGCCAGTCACAAAGGGCCACATATGGTATGATTCCATTTATAGGAACTGTCCAGAATAGGCAAATCCACAGAGACACAAATTAGCTTAGTGACTGCCAAGGGATAGTGGGGAGTGGGGAGAGTGGAATATATGTGGTTTCTTTTGGGGGTGATGAAAATATTCTAGAATTGAAGAGCGGTGATCGCTGTACAACATTGTGAATATACTAAGAATTACTGAATTGTATGCTTTAAAAAGGTTAAATTGGGGAATTTAGGTTATGTGAGTTTTGTATCAGCAAGACTTTTTTTTAAGTTAAAAAAAAAAAGAAAAAGAAAAAGAAACCAAGGCTTAGAGAGGCAAAAGGGAGCTGTGCAACATCACGGAGCCCGAACGGGCGGAACCAGGCCCGTCAGAGCTGGCTGTCTGTCTGACTCCAGAATCACCCTTGTAATTCCAACCAACCCAGCGCTGAACTGCCACATGCAAGGAGTGGATGAGAGCCCAGAGCTGGTCCTTGAAGAGAATCTGGACATTCTGCCCTGTGCCTCCTCCAGAAACCAGTCAAGTCCTTTGGGTTAATTCCAGATGTCACTTTCTCCACACCTCCTTCCTTTCTCACTGTAGCCTAAAAGGAGCTCCATTCCCAAGGCAGCAACTGCCACATGCAAGGAGTGGATGAGAGCCCAGAGCTGGTCCTTGAAGAGAATCTGGACATTCTGCCCTGTGCATCCTCCAGAAACCAGTCAAGTCCTTTGGGTTAATTCCAGATGTCACTTGCTCCACACCTCCTTCCTTTCTCACTGTAGCCTAAAAGTGGCTCCTATGCCCTACACAGAGAAAAGGCCCCCCTTTCACTTGCAGAGAACAGGATTCAGAACTTCAGGGAGATGCTAGGGATGCCAGCACACAGAGAAAAGACCCTGTGAGGGTACAGCAAGAAGGGGCTATTTGCAAGCCAAGGAGCGAGGTCTCATAGGAAACCAACACCGCGTTCACCTTAATCTTGCAATTCCAGCCTCCAGACTCGGAAGAAATTTCTGTTGTTTAAACCCCACAGCCTGTGGTATGTTGTTATGGCAGCCCTGGCAAACTAATACAAACACATTAGGTGGAATTGTGATGTTTTAGTTATGAGAATAAGAAAAATGGACATGACTTATTAGAGATACAAAATGTAGCATTTATGAGTAAATAAATCAAAGAAAAAGAAAAAAGTAAATACAAGAACAAACAAAATTCTGTTAGGATTTAAAATCCTTTTTACATTAATATGCCAAGCATAATCTGTTTATATAAAAACCCAATTATCTATGTATTTTATATTCCTTGGAAAAAAAAGGCAACTTCAAGCCTGTCATAAATGTTTAATAGGTCCAAGAAATGTATTTCAAAGTTTAAGCTTCTTTGGTGGATAAATGGTTGTCTAGAACAATGCCTTTAAAGACAAAAACAAAAACAAAGGAGAGAAATTCAGAAAGCACAAGGCAGAGCGCAGGGCCAGCAAGTAAGAGGGAAATTGAGACGCCCTGGCTTCCTTGCTGGGACTGTAGTAGGTTTATGGCAACACAGAACAGCTAATCCTGAGTTAGTTAAGGAAAAGCACAGTAGCCATTAACTATCAGAGGTGGCATTTATGGATGCCAATTATGCACCAGGGATTCATTTGGAACTTTATATACATGTGGCTAAATCTTATGAGACTCTAAAAGGGAGTGTATTTTTACTCCATTTCTATAGATGAGGAAACCAACGTTCAGGGAGACTGCCACTCACCCGAGATCACGCAGCTCCTGAGTGTCATGGCCGGGGCTTGAGCCCACGTTCACTGACTAGTCAGCATCAAAGTTACCCAGCTAACACCTACTAAAGTAGGGATTTAAATTCAAGTGTTCCTGACTCCAAAGCTTTCACTCCTGACCACCTGAGCTGTGGTTCTCAAAATATCAGCTCTCGGGCCCCACCTCAGACCTAATGAATAGGAAACTGTAGCCATACAGCTCAGCAATCTGTGTTGTCACCAGCTCTCCAAGTGACTCCAAGGTGTGCTCAAGTTTGAGAACCACTGACTAGAGTTTATTGTCAAGCAGAATAAACCCCACTCACTATTTTTTTTTAAATGATGAGTGGCTCATTGATCTCTTTATTTTATTTTATTTTATTTATTATTTTTGGCTGCGTTGGGTCTTCATTGCTGCACGTGGGCTTTCTCTAGTTGCGGCGAGTGGGGGCTACTCTTCGTTGCAGTGCGCAGGCTTCTCATTGCGGTGGCTTCTCTTGTTGCAGAGCACGGGCTCTAGGCACGCAGGCTTCAGTAGCTGTGGCACATAGGCTTCAGCAGTTGTGATGCGCAGGCTCTAGAGCGCAGGCTCAGTAGTTGTGGCATATGGGCTCAGTAGTTGTGGCGCACGGGCTTAGTTACTCCGCAGCATGTGGGATCTTCCCAGACCAGGGCTTGAATCCATGTCCCCTACATTGGCAGGTGGATTCTTAACCACTGCACCACCAGGGAAGCCCCCCACTCACTATTGAATATTCAGGAGATGCCAGATAGTATGTTCAATGCCGGGCGTATGGAGATGAGAAAAAACCATCACCAGCTCCTGCCTGTGTGAACTAACTAACTGTTCAGGGTTTGTTGAATGAATGCTATACTCTATCATACTTGGAAATGCAAGGCTAGGGCTTTGTAAAATGAGGACTGCCTGGACCACAATCTTTTCCCTTGACACATGGCAAATAGTGTGCTGAAGGCCACGTGAGCTAGAACAGTCCTGAGGACGAAGCTGGCAGCCTCCCAACACTTTTTTTTTTTTTTAATTCTTCTCTTCCCCAGAGAAGACAACCTAAGACTCCCATACGGTTACTGCATTCAGCTCAAACTTCAGTATCTTTGACTCTCGTCCGCTAGCCTCTCATTGTGTTTGGGCATGGGTCCTTTGGGTCCAAAGACATAAACAGGGCTTGAATCCATGTCCCCTACATTGGCAGGTGGATTCTTAACCACTGCACCACCAGGGAAGCCCCCCACTCACTATTGAATATTCAGGAGATGCCAGATAGTATGTTCAATGCCGGGCGTATGGAGATGAGAAAAAACCATCACCAGCTCCTGCCTGTGTGAACTAACTAACTGTTCAGGGTTTGTTGAATGAATGCTATACTCTATCATACTTGGAAATGCAAGGCTAGGGCTTTGTAAAATGAGGACTGCCTGGACCACAATCTTTTCCCTTGACACATGGCAAATAGTGTGCTGAAGGCCACGTGAGCTAGAACAGTCCTGAGGACGAAGCTGGCAGCCTCCCAACACTTTTTTTTTTTTTTAATTCTTCTCTTCCCCAGAGAAGACAACCTAAGACTCCCATACGGTTACTGCATTCAGCTCAAACTTCAATATCTTTGACTCTCGTCCGCTAGCCTCTCATTGTGTTTGGGCATGGGTCCTTTGGGTCCAAAGACATAAAATCTTGATACAAAGGCAGAGTTTGTATCATGTCAAGGACAGCAAAATGTATTTCCATTAGTTCAGTGTCAGCACTTCTGGAGGCTGGGAAGTCCAAGATCAAGGCAACAACAGCAGACTAGGTGTCTGGCGAGATTCCTCTTGGTTCAAAGATGGCTGTCTGTCTTCTCACAGTTTCCATACGTGGAAGAAGCAGCACTTTGTTTTTTCATTTCCCTTCCCTGACCCAGTGAGGTAGCCATAGTCAAATTTGGGAAATGATAATTTGCCTTTTTCACCATTGCACCTTCCCCATTTAATTAAGACATGCAGAATGCAGGGTGTCAACCAAGCCAGAAACAAAACAGCAAGGCTGACCACTTCCCAGCATCCTTAGCTTAGCCCGCAAGCACAAAGACAAATTGTGTATTGTGGGCTAATGGGTCTAGTTGTCCCCAAAGCAGAGGCAGGAATGAAAAGCGTTTCAAGTCGATGCCTGCCAGTCTCCCGAGAATCAGATTCCAAACACAAGGTGCCAGCAAGTATGGTCACAATGTTTGCTCAGAAAATTCTCCTCTTCTTTCTCCCAGTTATCCCTGGGGCCCAGGAAGTAGCTGAGAAACCACTGAACCCAGCAAGTTTGCTCTCTCAAGGAGGAGGAAAAAACAATGTTCACATGTAAAAAGAGGAAGATACGAGGAAAAGGAAGGAATATGCATTTACTGAGCAGGCACTATACTAGCTGCCTTATGTGTAGGTTTTCATTAATTTTTCTGACACTCTCATACAAATTAATATTTCTATTTTTAGAAGAAGAAATCAGGACTCGGAGAAGTTAAGTGACTTACCCAAGGACACACAGTTGGTACGGAGCATAACTTGAATTCAATTCCAGCCATGCTTGACCACAGAGACCACAGTCTTGTCAATTACATAAGACATTAACGCCTCACTACACCCAAAGCAAAGTCTAGAAGCCAGTTAGGAGACAGGTCCAGAAAAGTCCTTCACCAGGGAATGTATATTTCGTCCCCAAATTTCAAAAGTATAAATCTCATTTAATAGGAAAAGCAGCATGTGTGGTGTTGACACTGAGACCAAATGGAATTAAAGTTGGCTTTCCCTCTGACTTTGAGAAAATATTCTGAGTATGTTTTTCTATTTTAGGCACAGTTACAACCTGAGCAGTCACAGTGAATTAGTTTGGTGTATTTTTTTTTTTTCATTTTTGCCTAGTCATCTGTAAACAAGATTTATTAAAATAATTAAATGCAAATTTGGTAATTTCCACAACATTTAACTCAAAAATAGCAGATTTTATGAGAATGGGTATATTTAGCACTAAATTGGCTCTTAGCTTACTTACTTTTGTCTAATGGCCCTATTTTAAAGTCATCTTCCAAGGATGGGAAGTTCAGTTGCATGTTTTGTCAAGTGTTTTGTGCAGTTCCAAGAGGGAAAAAAAAAAAAAAGCATCTTCTATCCTCTTCCCAAATCAGAGAAGCACATTTGGGGAATTCATCACATTTTACCTTTTCTCCTTTCTTGCGACAATGACAATCTTTTCTTTCCCAGAATCCCTTCTGCTGGAGCCTTGGCAAAGGACAAAGAGAGAAAGGAAAAGTACTGAGATACGGAGACCTGGGCAGCCTCCTTGAAACAGAAGACTCCTGAATGGGCCTTCTCCGGTTGGGGCATTCCTTTATGAGGTGTGGCCTGAAGCCAGGCAGAGAGCCCAGCAACAGAAAAGGCAGAAGAGGGATGAGGCAGACAGAGGGGGAAAGCGAGCCACACCTATTTAAATCCTTGGTGCTTCCTCTCTCCTGCCAGAGAAGTGAGCATCTGAGTCAGCGACAATTTCTTCTGAACTAGTTTGCCCTCGCACTAAATATATATATATATAAATACATGTATCCGACTCTACCGTGTCACATGTATGGAGAGTGGAGAGGCCCGTCACAGTGGAGATGCAAAGAGATACATTTTTCTTCCTTGGCAGGGGAGGCCAAGGAAGAAAAATCCCCACCTCCCAAGGAAAATCTCAAAGCACACCTGAGCACCTGGGGATAAAAACCCAGGGCTGGGCTTCCCTGGTGGCGCAGTGGTTGAGGGTCCGCCTGCCGATGCAGGGGACGCGGGTTCGTGCCCCGGTCCGGGAGGATCCCACATGCCGCGGAGCGGCTGGACGCGTGAGCCATGGCCGCTGGGCCCGCACGTCCAGAGCCTGTGCTCCGCAACGGGAGAGGCCACAACAGTGAGAGGCCCGCATACGGAAAAAAAAAAAAAAAAAAAAAAACAAACAAACCCAGGGCTGAATTGAAGCAATAGCTATCCAAAGGGAAACAGGATTTTTCCCCAGAGGCCTGGTTTTCTCTGATTTGTAATCTGTCTGCTCCCTCCATCACCCACGTGTACACGTCATACTTTGGATTTTAATAGTTAAGTCACTCTTTTCGATGCCTACCTGGAAATCCATGACGGCTAATGCTCACGGATTCCCTCCTAGGTGGATCCTTCCTATCCCAAGTTCTCAACTGTGTCCAGAAATAGTCATAACTTACCACCATTCTGCTAACATTTATTATAAATTTTACTACCAACTTGCCATTTTATGCATGACTCAGGGAATCCTGCCTAAAGCCCTGTAAGATGAGTCTTATTAGCATCCCAGCTTTACAGATGAACAAACAGAGGCCCAGAGACAGAAAGCAACTGGGCCAAGATCACATACCTAGCGGCAGAGTCAGGCTTTCTTAACCCCTTTGCTACGTGAGAGGCAGGATCTACAACAGAAGTTCCCCCTGGCTAAGTTATCTTGTTACCTGAGGCTGAAGTCAAGTTCTGGGCCAAGTCCCAGAAAAAGAAGGATCCAGCCCCCCAAGCTGTCTGTCCCATATTCCCCACCCCCTCCAACTCTGCTACTGCCAACTAGATCCAGGACTCTATGTCCCCAGCTAAATGTCAAGGTGGCATCTCTTTCCATCCCAGTTCAGTATTTCCACAAACGGGCTTTGGTGTCAAAATTTATATTCCCATCTCTATTCATAACAATAATTCATAATCTCTCCAAGCCTGGTACTTAGAAAAATGAAATCTTCCTTATAATGCCTAAAAATCAGACTCTTTCCAACTTCCATCCATTGTCATTGGTTTTCCTCCAGAGAACAAGCTCACTACTCTCTGCCTTGGCACATCTTTTTTTCTCAATCCTGAAATGCAAAGTATCCTAAATTTCATTCTAATCCACCCTCCGTTCTCCATTCTCACGGGCACCACTTTTGCCCAGGACAACACAACTGAAGCATCCTCTGAATCTACTCTTGACTCCTTCCAATCCATCAACACCATTTTTTTGCACTCTGGATAATTTCTTTCAGTCTATCTTTCAATTCACTACCTCTCTCTGAAGCTATGTCTAATTGGCTGTTTATCTCTGAAATAAGAGTATTAAATTTCAATGAGGATATTCTTGACTTCTATTCATTTTAGTTGGCTTTAAAAAAATCTTCCTATCTTTTTTTTTTTTTTACAATATCCTGTGCTTTCATTATTGTCTTTCATCCTTCTTTTAACTCTTTGATCATTTTCAACAAACCTATTTTATAGTCTCTTCCAGATGGTTCTATTGTCTCAAGTTCTTGAGATGTTACTTCTACTTACGCCTGTTAACTTCACGTAAAATGTCTAATCATGTGGCTTGTCATTTTTTAATGATGAGCTCATCTTCAACAGAGGTTCTTTATTCTGTAAAAGTTCTGTGAGCCAAGGGATGTTGAAGTTACCTTACAAAGGGGGTCTTACTCTCCAGGCGTTTCCTTGGCCCTAGATGAGTTTACACCTTAATTTCTCATGTTAAAATTTCTACCCCAGCTGGGCACACCCACGCATAACACAGATTTGGCCTTTCACTTTCTCACTGGGCATTTTCTTTTCTCAGCCTTGAACCCTGGGCAGGCAACAACCAGGTTCTGTGGACATGTGGACAGAGTTTTTCTAGCCCTTTAATAAAGGAAGCAGCATTCTAGCCTTAAGTGGGGATGTCAGTTGTAACTATACAGTAATACTATATTATATTCATTAATAATAATAAATGTATTAATATCTTTTACATATAATATATTCTATATCTTTTTCTCTCCAATAATTCTATGTGGTTTGAAGAAGGGAGAGGGCTATGCCAGTTGAGTCTGCCATATTGCTAAGTATATTCCCCCCATGCCATAATTACCAGAATGATACTTTTAATACGCAAAACTTATCCTGTTACCCTACACACACACACACACACACACACACACACGCACGCACACCCAACCCTCACACCCACTCATGCTTACCTTCATGTAATGTCTTCCTCTTGACTAAAGAGCCAAATCTCCATCCTCAACACACCCTACCCTCCAGCCACCTTGACGTTCCTCAAACAAACAGGGTCTAAAACAGACCTCCCCACCTTGGAGATCATACACAAGCTGTTCCTTCTTTCTGGAATGTGCTTCCATCCCTTTCCTCACCACCCCCTCACCATTCTTAATTTCTCTCCGTTCTTGAGATCTCCATCTGAACATCGCTTCCACAGAGAAAAGCTTTCTGGCCCCAAACCAGGTCAGGCTGCTTGCTTATAGGTTCACACAACACCCCAAACATTTGGGGTTCAAACAATACCCCAAACATCTTCAAGAGCAGTTACCACATTTGTCATTTTCATTGCACAAAGAGTACTATAATTTTTGTCTTTCCCACTGGACTGTAACCTCTAGAAGGAGGAACCCACCTGGATGGAGCACCACTGCAATCCCCACTGTCTAGCACAATAAATATTTGTTAAATAAATGTAAGCGCCCCAGCGCCAGCCCTCTCTGTCACCCTCGCTAACGTGCACCTGAGCTCACGGCGTTTCCCGAAAGCCCCTTGTGAAGCAAGAACACCGTTGTCTGGGAGGCTTACTCACATGATCAAAATTTGCTTCTAAGCAGCGGAGGGTATCACTGAGTTCATGGGAACATATTCCCACAAAGCAACAGCAGCTTCCTGAGTTGCCAGTTTTCAAAGAGAAGCAGCAGAATGGGGCCCGCTGGTTTGAAGCGGGGTGCTCCGGTAGGTTCGGGCTTGGGTCTGCCCCACTCTGTGTGTGAATCTGGGTGACTTGGTCTTTTCTGGACCTCAGCTTCCTTGTTTTCAAAATAAAGGGGCTGGTCCAGATCATCGATAAGAAACAGTTCCGGGCTCCCCCGGTGGCGCAGTGGTTGAGAATCCGCCTGCCGATGCAGGGGACGTGGGTTTGTGCCCCGGTCCGGGAAGATCCCACATGCCGCGGAGCGGCTGGGCCCGTGGGCCATGGCCGCTGAGCCTGCGCGTCCGGAGCCTGTGCTCCGCAACAGGAGAGGCCACAACAGTGAGAGGCCCGCATACTGCCAAAAAAAAAAAACAAAACAAACAAACAAAAAAAAAAACAGTTCCACTTTTCTGAGAAAACTGATAACAGGAAAAGCTTTTGACAAGAGTCAAGAAGTTTACATCTTTATTCCTCCTCGAATGCCTGCTAGCACTGCAAGCCTCATCTCTCTACTTCAGTTCCCGTATCAATAAACTAGAGCTACTCACAAGCCCTGTCTCCCTACCCCTTTGCCACCAAATTGTATCCAGCATGGTGGAGTCTATGCCATGGGTGCCCTGCCCAGATTCCCTTTACCAGGACAGGCCGCATCGCCCAGCTGCTGTGAATGATGATCGCTAATGACTCACAGCCACGCTCCTCTCTGGAAAATTGGCTGCAGCTGAACGGGAGTTGCCTCACCAGTGAGGTTCCACCCCCAGGCCCTTGGAGCAGCCCACAGTCAATGTCTAAATGACACAGGTGCACAGAAGGCCAGACCCCCCTTGCCTTAAAGTAGGACCAGGTCTGAGATGCAATTGAGGCCCGGTGCTCCCCATGGGATCAGGCTGCAGACCAGCTGAGACCACCGCCTCTGAGCTCCTCTCCCTGAACCATTTGCCTTCCTCGCCGTACCTTTGTCTGGAAAGCAGTCTTCAATAGATCACTTGCATAAGAATCCCTATTTGAGACTCTGCTTGGAGGGAACCCCGTCTAAGACACAAATGGAGGCACTCTGCTTTGCATACACCATCTCATGTAATGCCTAGAATAATCCTCAGAATAACCATGCATGTGACTGTTGAAAAGATGAGGCAGGAAACCAAGGGGGACTGAGCACCTTGTCTAAGCCTGTCTTTTTTTTTTTTTTTTTTCCAACACAGCACAAGCTTTATTCAGTGACCAAAGAATGGAGAAGTGGGAACTAATTCACAGATCAACTTGTCCAAGCCTGAGTCTTTACAGGTCCCTCTCCTGTTCCTTCACCAGACCTGTGAAGTAGCCAGCACAAGGCCCATGGAAACAAGGAGAGACAGCAAAGGAGAAATAGGGGTCTACTTCTCAGGTTACTCCTTTGCCAGCCAAAGGGTGGCCCCACTGTCGGCTGCTTGCCCACGAATCCTTCCATGCTGGGAAAGCTCAGTCTCACCTGGCACATCAGTTCTAAGCCAGGTACACACACACCTTGCAGGGCTGTTAGGGAGGCAAAGCTCCAGGCAAAGCTGGTGGAGCAATGCAGGGGAAAAGCTGGCCCAAGCCAATTTCCACATCAAGAGGCAGGGAAGGAGGTGATGAACTGTCTCTCGGGAAGGGCAAGGTTTCTCTAAAAAGTGCACCTTGATAACCTCTGGACAAGATGAACTTTCCGTCTTTTCCCTAGCCCCATTTTATTTAAAGAATGGCTTTTAGGAAACAGACTTAAGCCCCTCCCCCATCCACCCACACCTGCACAAACTACCATTGCACAGAACCCTGAACCCCCTCGGCATCCCTTGTCCCCTGCCTTCCATCATATCCTGCTTCTCATTTGGGGAATTTACCTCCACTCCAATCTCAGTCACCTGGTTTAGGTGGGGCTGATCTTTTCCTGAACTCTAAGGATGACCTTCGTGCCATCCCCCAGCCAATGATTGGTTCAGAGAAGAGCACATGACCCAATTCAGGCCAATGAGACAGACAGACTCTCAGGACTCGAGGAGGAGGTATCCAAAGAGACATTCTCTCTTCTCTGAATGGTGTGGGTTGAAGATGGAAAGTCTGCAGCTGCTGCAGCTGTTTTTGGACCAGCAGAAAAGAGCACAGAGCTGTTGATGACCCACAGAGAGGTGCCTGAGGATGAAGCTATTTCCGTGGAGAGGCAAAATGAGAGGAAATCAGGTCTTTAAGCTCCTAGATCAAGCCTCACCTGAATTGAGCCCCATCTCTGGATCTCCCTGTTGCTGTAGTCAATAAGTTGCATAAACTGTTTAAGCCAGAGTGATTTGTGTTTCTTTTCTGTATACAATGCAAACACTCTTAAGTGATATGTATCTATTATGCATGTCTGGAGGGAGTTAAACACTTCTGCTTAAAACCTCACTTCTACTTCAAAGAATTCACCTCTACAAGATTCCTGTCCTTTTTCCTCTCCCTCGGGATTTTCTGTTGCTGTTGTCATCGCTGCTGCCTTGGCGATTACCTCATGAGTTGGCAATGACTCCCAAGAATGGCAAAACATTGAAAAAATATTTAGCGCAGACCCTGTTTCCATTCATAATCTCAATTCTGAATCTAGATTTGGGGCAATAAATTGTGTCATTCCCCCCATTTGCCAGTCTAATTGATGAGTGGAGGCCATCTCTAGTGCTGGGTTGAGAAATATTCTAAAATCCGATCCTACCTAGACGGAATGCTGTGGTTACCTGGGGATGTGTGTCACAGATGTAGGAATTAGGAACAGAAGGGTACAAGCGGCACTCGTTGGTCACCTCGGAACAAAACCATACCTTGAAGGGTTGCTACAATGTCTGACTTTCCTTTTGCAGCCAGAAAGTCCTTCCTCGTGTTCTACCTAAATAATTCATATTGCAATTTCATCCCTGCTTTCCTTAGCCTCTTCACAGGGGCCATGAGGACTGGCTTGTCAGCCTCATCTGACCCTATTACATTCATGATAAATAGTGCTATAAAGTTGTCTTTCCCATCTCTTCTTCTTCCCTGTGCTAAATGATCCCTTCCCACAGGTTTGGATCTAAATCTAGATGAGGCACCCGCTCACCATATAAAATGACTGCAAAGCCCAGACCACTAAGAGATTCCACCTCTGGGGATCACATTTTCTATCCCTTCTTGGGTAGAGCTAAAACTCCCTGAATTAAATCAAATGAGACTAGGAACGGTTTTGAAAACCCCAGTCCTCCAGAATCTAGTGACTGCCTTCTCCCACAGCATGTCTATTTCACATCTTCAGTGAAAGTCAACCCACGGCTGAAGTCGTACATTAACCAATCACTTCAAAGAACTGATTGCAATTCTGGTAAATGACAACTAAAGAAAAGGAGGTCCCACTCATGCAAATACACCATGCCCCCATTCCTGTTCTTCTTTCAGGAAATTTCCTCTCCCCCAATGTCTGTGGTCTCGGTAAAACTGTAAATCACCGTGTCCCACCTTCTACTCAGCCAAGGGGCAGACATACAATCCAAGCAAGACCAATGGGACTCTAACTGGGACCTCAACCCTCAAATGCAACAAAACAAGACTGAGATAAAGGTTGGGGCCGCTCAGGTAGTGGTGTCTAGACAAGACTGTCCCATTGACCTGCTTCCTACATACCTGGATCCCCTGGTTCCTTGTTCCCTAGTCTTCCTCCCTCTTATCCATTCAATGTGTTCTAATGTTCTCATTTCTCCTACGTTAGCTAAGGTTGGTTTCTGCTGCTTGCATCACAGAACACTAATGTGTACTGGTAACACTCCAAGAAGGTGTTTCCCAGATTTTTTAAACCTTAATTATATATTTTTAAAGAATAACCATTTCACACTTGTGCTGGCATAAGAGTCTGGGCCTGGAAATCAATGGCAAAGATTCTCCACATATAAACCAAATAACGTCATGACAACAGAATTTTTGTCAAGGAACCAGAGTAATCTGAAATTACTTTTGTGATGTTGATCTAACATCTCATTAAAATTAGGCAAATCAAGAGGAATGCTGATGCCGTCAAAATGAACAAGCACTGTCAGGAGAAAATGGATCTTCCTGGAGAAATGAATTGTTTATGGGGTGTCATGGCTGGCACAAGCATCCTCCTCTTGTTAAAGCACTTTTGCAAAAAAAAATTGAGTGTAATTTGCTAATTGCCCCGTGCAAATCACTTAACGGTGGAATGGGTTTCATGTTGTCATTTTTAACTGCCCACCCTTTTCTCTGTGTTAGGTTGGTTCCTCATCCTAGAATGTTGACAATAATAATAATAACAACAAGCTTACAATGTGTGATAGACAGTACTAAGGACTTTACCTGAATTACCTGAATTCTTCCTCACAAGACCCCAAGAGGTAGGATCTATCATCAAACATGCTTTTCAGATGAGAAAGTCAAAGCTTTTTGCGAAGTCATTCCAAGTGTGCAAAGTTTGCAAGGTACACAGGCTGGAATCCAGACCCTATAGTCTCATCATGGCATTTATTAAGGGTCTTCTATGTGCCAGGGGCTGAACTTGGCATTTCAGAGGCCCTACGTCACATTTAATCCTTACCACAATCATCTGAGGTAGGTTTTATTTATCCCCATTTTACAGAAGAGGAAGCTGAGGTTCAGAGATATTAAGTAACTTTGCACAAGGTCACGCAGCTAGATTCCAATCCAGGCTGTCTGGCTGCTGCCGAGCCCCAGCTCTTAACCACTCTGTTATGCTTCCTCTAGAGAAGTTTAGACATGCCCTCCCTCTTTATCCTCCTAATTAATTTCAAAAGTATTTTTAAAGAGTTTGAGCAAACCGCCCCCCAACCTTCAGTGTCTGGTATTAGGTTTCACACCCTTTAGAATCCATCATCAAGTTGCTGCAGGATTAAATGAGTTGATAGAGAATCTATCAAACACTCAGAACAGTGCCTGACACACAGTAAATGCTATATACGCAGTTGCTAGTTTTCTTTTTTTATCATTATTATTACTTAAGAGACTCAAACAAGCACCTGTTTTGATTCCAACCCTGTATGTGTTCATTACCATCATTATGGTTGTATTCAATAAAGCAGGTTCCCTGTGACCTATTGTTTAGGCTTCTATTCATCTTCCTTGGCTTCTTTTTACTTATTTTTGCCACATTTTTATGATTGTAGTATAACGTGTTGTGTGTCCTTACAAGTAATGGAAACAGAGGGATAGACATATCAGGCTTTTCTTTAGTGTAAACTGGACTTCCGCCCCCAATTTATTCAAATGGACTGACACTGGCTGTAATTAGACGTGGCAGCTGTGGGAATGGGAAGCGTGTGATACTCCGACTTACCTCCAGGGCCAAGTCTTTTTTTCTGGTGTCCACCCGACGCTGGCATACCAACACCCAGCTCTCCCACCTTCAGAAGCTTCTTACTGAGTACATGCCTTCTGCCGAGCTAGGGAGGAGCTACTACTTCTCAGTTGGGCAGAGAAAGTGCAGTAGCAGCCGTTGGGGGTGTTCCTCCCCCTGCCCCCCCCTCCACACACACGGAAATGGGCCTCTGGGGTCATTTTTGTACTAAGCAAGCCCTGCCTACTTCCTGGCCATTCCTGATTGGACCAGACATGATCACCTGATCCAAGTTGGGCCAATCAGATTCTTTCTCCTGAAAATATGAAACCGGTGGTTAGAGACTTTCCTTGGTCTGGGTTTGTGCTTGAACTAAGAGGTCAAGTAAATGTGGGGATCAAGATTTCAATTTTGAGGAGATCATTTTTTTGCCATGTGGATAACGTAGAGGAAGCTGGTCTGGACAAAGGGAATAAAAAGATTAAAAAGGTAAAAAGAGGGAGGAAGCAGAAAGAGAGGAGATAGAGGGAAATGAAGGCAATCACTACACAAACCTGAGGTCAGAAGCTATTCCTGCAGAGAGAAAGGCAGAGTTATGGCTTTGGTCCTAAGGTGTTTCCAGTTCCTGGCCCTGGTCACAAAGCTGGGCTGGACTTCTGCCCTTGGAGTCTGAGAGATATCTGTGGGTCTCTCCAGTACATAATCTTTTTGCTTATCTAGTTTGAGTGGGTTTCTGCTTCTTGCCTCAAAACCAGTTGTAACCAAGGCAAACTGTCACTGACACTAAGAGCTAACGAATGCTCTCAAGATATTTTTTTAATTTTTATTTTATATTGGAGTATAGTTGATTTACAATGTTGTGTTAGTTTCAGGTGCACAGCAAAATGATTCAGTTATACATATACATATATCCATTCCTTGTCAGATTCTTTTCCAAAGAAGACATAGAGACGGTTCTTGTGATTTTAATGCATGGAAAGGACCCTAAAAGTGATTTATTCATGAATTCAACAAGTATTTACCGAGAGCCTACTACGTGCCAGGCACCATGACAGGCGTTGGGGATACAGTGCCAAACACACTAGAGACAGCTATTAATCCATGAAGATGACAATCAAGTAGATTCTTGGAAAAGAATGGAAGGAAAATAAGGAAACCAATGTTCTCAAGATGCTATTGCTAATGCCACAAGCCTCAAGAAGCCCATCCAGTAACTTACCATTTGACCTTAAAACAAGTTGACAAACCTCTAGGTTGATCCACACCTCTAAAACGGCAGGGGTGTGTGTGTGCGCGTGTGTGTGTGTGTGTGTGTGTGTGTGTGTGTGTTTGGAAGAGGGGTGGACTAGGAGATAATGAGGTTAATGAGCTGTATCATGTATAACTTTATACTCTGATGACTCACACAGAGGTGCTCAGATTTGGGATATTTGCAGAGGCAGAGCAGCATCTTGGAAAAGACACAGGATCCAAAGTTAGATCCCTGGTACTCAACGGGGGATGATTTTGCCCCCAAGGGGATATTTGGCAACATCTGGAGACATTTTTGGTTGTCCAAACTGGAAAGGGGGTGCTACTGGTATCTACGTGGTAGAGGACAGGGATGCTGCTAAACTTCCTACACTGTACAGGACAGGCCCCTCAATAGAAAATTATCCAGCCCCAAATATCGACAGTGCTAAGGCTTAGAAGTGCTGAGTTAGGGGAATTCCCTGGCGGTCCAGTGGTTAGGACTCCGAGCTTCCACTGCTGGTGCCCTGGGTTGGATCCCTGGTCAGGGAAGTAAGATGCAACCCGCACGACGCGGGCAAAGAAAGAGAAACACTGAGTTAGATGAATCCTGGTTCTGCCTTAACAGCTGTGTGACCTTTGGAAGGCTGCTTTTTCCTTGGACTTTATTTCCTCCCCTGTAAAACGGGAAGCAATAATACCTTCAGTACAGAGCTTTTCTGAAGGTTAACTAAGATAATATATGTGAAGAGGCTGCATAGAGGGGACAAACAAGGCTACCAATAGATATTATTAACTGAATGGGCTCAACTGTTCTAGAAATCTTCAGGCTAAGTTTTCAGCACCAAAAGGATCCCTTGGGGAGTCCAGAGGCTTAGCTGATGGTTCTCCTAGTGCAGCCTGGCCGGTCTCCCCATCATCCCGTCTCTTGCAGGCAGCAGGCACAGCACAGCATCTTGGATTCAAAAGACCTTCCTAAGGGTTCAAACCATGAGGATGGGCTCAGGATCCCTTGGCTTCAGGACCTAGAGCACCAGGCAAGAATCTCTTGCCAGCCAGGCCCTCTGTCTCTGGAGGGGCTGATGCCAGGTGCCGGAGATCAGAACACGGTGAATAATGGAAACTTCTCGAGTATGTAATTATGTTGACTTCCATTACACCATCCAAGCAGATGATTAGGAAGTTTCCACCCCCTTGCTCTCTTTCCTTGGTGGTCCTGCCCCCCACAGATGTGGATCAGGGAGCCTTATGTCTCTCGGCTTTCACGTCTTCTCATCCAGGCCCTGACGCTTCGTGCAGTGAGCCAGAGTCACTTAGGGTACAGGGCAGATATAGGGTCCTAAACAGGTGTGTGTGTCTCTACCATAAACCAGGCTCACTTTTTTCCCCTGCTGAACGCAGAGAAGCAGAAAAAGCTCACAATAAAAATAATAGTGATAATGATAACAATTCTCCTGCAAACGTAGAAAGCTGGCTAAAGAAAGCTGGCTAAAGAAGGATGTCTCTCGTTAGGCTGGCATGGCCAGGCAGGGAAGGAGAGACAAAAGGTAATTTACTCACAATGTAACACTCCTCAAGGCTAAATGCTCTAAATTTTTAGTGTGCATAAAAATCATCGTAGGAATATATATATATATATACATATATATATATGTAGACATATATATACATAAAACTGAATCACTGTGCTGTTCGCTGGAAACTAACACAAGATTGTAAATCAATTATCCTTCAATTTTTTAAAAAATCACCAGAGGTGCTTGTTAAAAAATATACATCTGATTTGGGGTTGATTTTGATTGGTGGACAAGGAATGGGGCCTCTGTATCTATACTCTTGGAGAAATACTGCTCTGAGCTGGGGGTTTCAACTTAAATGTGCACCAGAATCCCCTGGAGGGCGTTGTGTTAGTTTCCTGTGGCTGCCATGACAAATAACCACAAACCGGGTGGTTTAAAACAGAAATGTATTCTCTCACTGTTCCGGAGACCAGAACTCTGAAATCAAGGTGTCTGCAGGCTTGGTTCCTTCTGGAGACTCTCAGGTAGAATCAGCCCCAGGGCTCTCTCTTAGCTCCTGCGGGCTGCCAGCAAGCCCTGGTTTATAGATGCATCCTTCCGATCTATGCCTCTGTCTCCACATGCATTCGCCTCTGTGTGTCCTTTCCTCTTTTCTCCTCTTACAAGGACACCTGTCATTGGATTTAGGGCTCATCCTAATTCAGGATGACCTCACCTCATAATCCCTACCTTCATTACATCTGCAAAGACCTTTCTTCCAAATAAGGTCACATTCACAAGTTCCAGTTGGACATCTCTCTTGGGGGGCTACCAGTCAACAGAGATTGCTGGGCCCCTCCCCCAGAATTTGCATACCTAACAAGTTCCCAGGTGATGCTTATGCTTCTGGTCCAAGGACCACACTTTGAGGACCACTGCCTTAGGCAAAAACTCCACGTACGAGTGGTTTGCTGTTCTGATATTTAACAAGTGTCAGATGTCTACGCTGAACAGAATGATGAAAGACAGCAAAGACTCTTGTCCCCATCTTTCACCCTTGCCCACCTCATCAGTTCCTGCCCTGCCTCCCTAGCGACCCCAGTTAATCTTCAGGAAGCAGTAAGGCCTATTGTACAAAAAAGTGGGGCCGGAAGGAGCACTGAACTTAGCCAGCCCTGGCTCTGCACCTTGCCAGCTGCGTGAGCTTGGATGAACCATTTCATCCCCCTGAGCCTTAGTTTCCTCCTCTCCAAAACAGGAATGAGAATTTTGCGCCGCCCAATCCTAGTTCCTGAAGGGTTGAATGGACCATATATGTAAATGTAGCTATTGCTACAGCTAAAAATCTCAGCAAGCCAGCAGTCCTGAGAAGCGGCCCGGACGCTGATGTGTGATGCACACCGGGTAGGCAGGAAGGACTGTGGCTCTAATTTTGCCATTTGATAACTGGAACAAAGTGTGTCCTGCCCCATCACTTCCTCTCCTAGCCCCACAGAGGCCCGAATTCCTCCCCTGCCATGAAGCTCCTGCCAAGCCACGTCTCCAGAACCTATGAGGGCAGGTAATCACCCAGGTTGTTGCCCACCTCTGCTGCATTTTCCAAGGATGGGCCTCATTAGCTTTGATCTGGCCAGCTTACCAGCCTTGGTCCCAAGTTGCTTTCCAGCCACCACTCTGCAACATCACTGAAGAGGCTTTGACACTTTGAGGACCCTGGGGAGATGGCCTGGGCCAACCAGCTGCCTGCTAGGAGACTGGCAGGCACTCAGGCCTTCAGAAGGAACTGGGCTGCAACCAGGGATGAGGGAGCATCTAATCTCCTGGGACTACGGAGAAGAAGGGCTCTCTTGTCGGCATCCCTGCGATGTTAAGCAGTGAGGAGGCGTCATGTGATTCAGGAGGCGTTTTGGTGTCAGAAAGGCCTGGGTTCAAACCTCACTAGCTAGCTGGGTGCGCTCCAGCAATCCCTCAACCTCTCGGAGCCTCGGGTATGTCATCTGTAAAACGGAGGTAGTAGGAGAAACTGCCTTGTAAGGTATTGGGAGGATACAATGAAATAATCCACATATAAGTGTTTGTCAAAGTGCTTACCCAGCACAGAGAAAGTGCTCAAAAGTACCCTGATGGCTGATTCCTCTCCCTTATATGGAGGGAAGAGCACAGGGCCAGAATCACAGGTTCACAAGACCCCAACGAGATGTACCCAGGACCCTTGTCACTCTTTTCTTTAAATACACATAACATAAAACTCACCATTTAACCCTTTTTAAGTGTACAGTTCTGTGGCATCAAGAACATTCACACTGTTGTACAACCATCACCACCATCCATCTCCAGAACCCTTGGTCATTCTTAAAAGATGAGAAAACAGGTGTCACACACTAGTTCCTGAGACCTGCAGGGCTCCACGAACTGGTCAGCTAGTTACTCGAGAGAGAGAAGAACCAGATCAAAGGATGGAGGTGGGGGGGGGGGGCGGGGGCAGGATGAATCTGGAGAAGCATCTCATGTACCCCTGTCGCTATAAAACTGTCTCTGGGGTCCCCATGGAAGGTGGCTATTCTTAATGACAAGACATACCTGGGTTCAAATCTCAGCTCTGCACATACCAGCTGTGTAGTCTTAACCACGCTTTCTCTCAAGCTCCCTCTCCTAATCTGTAAAATGGGGAGAAACATATCACCTACTTCAGAGATTTGCTAATGAACTAATGTATATAAAGAGTTTAGCGAACAGTGACTGATAAGTAGGTGAAAGCTGTTATGATTATAGCGCCCTCTGCCAGCCGCCTGCATGCGTGTCTTTTTGGAAATCTGTTCAAGTGGGGCCTCATTCTGCAACTCGGAGTCCTCATTAGGACAGGAATTCCCTCCCCAGCTTGGGAGCCCGGCCCACCATGGCACACTCGGGTTCCTTTCACGTTCCAAAGAATGTCCCTCCCCCAAAGGGGACTGAGGACGAGACTCGCCCCCCAAATCTGCCCACCAACCCAGAGTCAGGCCCCAGCCTGGCCAATCACATGTGCTCGCCCTGCAGTCGTTGCCTAGGTAACCAGCACTCCTGTGCCAGCCCAGAGAGACTGGGTGCTGGGTGAGGGGGCGCTGAGGGGAAGACAGAGAAAGACCCAGGGGGTGGCAGCCTGACACCAGGAAGGTCAGTGACAGAGGGAGACAAAGGACAGGGACAGTCATGGAGATGAAGCGACACAGGCAGGGACAGAGGGGGAAGAAACGGAGAAGGGTGGAAGGAGGGGAAAAAGAGGATCCTATCTCTTCTTTTGCTGTTTTCACATGTATACATACACATATATACAACAGACATACACACCTGCACACATATTCACACAGACACACATAAAATCAAAATACACACATATACAAAATACAAACACACACACACACACACACACACACACACTCACACACACATACACCTAGGACCCTTTTTCGTTTGCAAATCACAGGGAAAGCTGGGCTTCCTAAAGGCCCAGCTGCAGTATTTGTTGGCATTCGAGAAGCTTATCAAAGCCTTGGCTCAAAACCAATTTATTTATGGAGCTCCCAGGATAGGATGGAAGGAGAGCCTGAAAAGACACAGTCCTGCTCTCCATCTAAAAGCAAAGCCACTTCTGACTGTCACACAAGGTTTGGCACTTTGAGGGGACCATCCCCAAGGTCCCTTAGTGACAGGGAGAGTGAGAATGAGCATATGAGTGTCTGTGTGTGTGTTCACACCCCCTTGGATGAACCTTTTTATTTTCAGGTCCACAAAACAACAGGAAAGTGGTGAAAAACACCACCATGTATAAGGCATCTCCTCTGGACCAGGCACCATTTACCTCCTCTGCATCATCTGCACGACAGTGATGGCTGTTAGCCCATTTCATGGAGAGGGAAAACTGAGTCACAAGAAGGTAAAGAGCGCTGTCCAAGCATCCACACCATGGAAGGGGACACTGAGGCACAGGAAGGTGAAGAGGGCAGTCCGAGGGCTAACACCTGTCAATCATGGACCCAGGATTCAAGCCCAAGCAGCTTGATCTCAGAGCCTAGGTGCTGAACCACTGAGCTATTCAGCCCCCAGGATAACGGCCCCATCCAAGTCAGCCTGGAACTGACTAACAGAGACTGTGCATAGTTAGTTAATGCCGGTGTCTGGGCACTTGACAAGTGATATCTAGAGCGAGATTTGAAGGTTGAGGAGGAATTAATGGGAGGAAAGAAGTCGGGGTGGAAGGCAGGAGTGCGGGGTGCACTGAGCAGGTAAGAAATAGCGTGAAGCCCTATTAGAAAGCCTGGATGCAGTCAGTGTGACAGGCAAAGCAGGTGCAGGTGGAGATGGACAGATGGGCAAAGGTCAGTTAAGACAGAGCCTCAGCTGGAATAGAGAGTTTAGACTCTACCCCAAAGACAATGCCAAGTCACTGAGGATTTTTTCTTTAGGAGAGGAATCACCTGATCAGATCTGCCTCTTAGAAAGAACACAATGGTTTCAGCCAAGAGAACAGACTGAAGGAGGTAAGTCCTGCTGGAGAGACACAGAATCTCATCTGATTCTCCCCAGAGTGGCAGTTGAGGAAACCAACACACAGAGAGGAGAAGCCATTTGCCCCCAAAGTCACGCATCTGCAAACTAGTGGAGCCCATATTCGAACCTGAGTTCATCCCAGTCCAGAACCCAGCTCTGCAGCACGTGCACAAGCCCCACCCACCTGGGTGCTACTTACAGGCTCATCGGTCTCTTGGCCACCAAGAATCTGGAAGAGATTCTGCTGTGGCCACTTCTCCTGCAGCGGGACCAGATTCTATACTCAGCACTGAAAAGGAAATAAGTATAAGCACCCAGTCTGTCTCTTCTGGGTGTCTGACGTCGAAAGTTTGATTCGCCATGTAGTGTCACTACCCCTGTCCCTAGAGGCCTCACAGACACTATTCCTTCCTATTTGAACGTCCAGCCTAAGACCCAAAGTCTTTAAAGCTCGAGGGGGTCTTGATGGTACTCCTGTCCAATACGGAAGAGATACTTTCCCCAAATTCCAAGTCCAGCCTGTGATCTAAGAGCAAACCCTTAGAACAAGCCCTCTAGAACCTCTATGAGTGAAGACCCTGGATTCTGGTATAATGATGCCACCCCTTTGCCAAGGAACCTTTGATAGGTCTGGGGAATAGTGTAAATATATCTGGTAAAGGTAACTGACCACAGAGGCCCTATTTTGGGTTCACTGGATTGACAATCGTTACAAAAACAACAGCATATGTTTACTGCACACCTACTATGTGCCAGGCAGGGTAAAAGGTGCTTTACCTTCATTATTCTTTAATTCTCAACACATCCCTATGTGGCAGGTATGGTTAATATTCATTCCCATTCTACAGAGGAGGAATATGAGGCTCATAGAAGTGAAGTGACCTGCCCACATTAACCAAATTATTAATCAATGCATTCAACACATATATTAATTGAGTGCCTACCACGTCCTAGTGACACTTCAAGATACTGGAGTTACTCCAGCGAACACTAACAAACAACAACCGAAAAAATGGTTCTTGTGAAATTTATAGTTTAGAGAAAAGAGGCAAAAGAGAAACAAATAAATGTGCAAGGGCTTCCCTGGTGGCACAGTGGTAGAGGGTCCGCCTGCCAATGCAGGGGACATGGGTTCAAGCCCTGGTCCGGGAAGATCCCACATGCCACAGAGCAACTGAGCCCATGTGCCACAACTACTGAAGCCAACACACCTAGAGCCCGTGCTCTGCAACAAGAGAAGCCACCTTAATGAGAGGCCTGTGCACTGCAACGAAGAGTAGACCCCGCTCACTGCAACTAAAAAGAAAGCCCACATGCAGCAACGAAGACCCAACGCAGCCAAAAATAAATAAATAATTTTTTTAATGTGCAAAACATAAATAAGCATGATGATGATGATAAGTGCTACAAAGAAAAAAGAAAGCATTTAAAGATGATATTGTATCAGTCAGTATCCATTAAGTTATGCAGCAGTAACAAAAAACCCCTAAGTCCCAGTGGCTGGTCCAGCTCTCATTCGCACCACATGTGAAATGCAGGTAGAAAGAGTGATACATATACTAGTCCCTCAGGAGCCCAAGCTGATGGAGGCTTCATCTCAATATGTTCCATCTCCACGACCAAGGGGAAGAGGACACAGAAAACCACACACTGGCTCTTAAAGCTTCCCCCAAGAAGTGACACATGTCACTTCTACTCACATTTCATTAGCGAAAGCAAGTCACAGAGCCACTCCAAACTTAAAGTAGGTGGAGAAGAGTGATCCTATCCTGTCCCTGGGAGATGGAGAAACAGAGTATTATGATTAGCCCTCGTCCTGTCTCCCTCAAGGAGGGATGGAGAGTAATTGAGGGGGCTGCTTTGAGTAGACAGATCAGAGAAGGCCCTTTGGGTAGCAAATTGCAGGACTGGGATTTAAACCCTGATCTTTCACAAGCCCACACCTTCTCACTAGGCCAGGTTACTAGGATGAATTATCAACAGAGCCTGGCACAAAAGACTGTTCAAGCACCACGGGTACACAAGACCAAGGCCCATACGCAGATTGAGCTGTGGCAGTCAGTGCATTGTCAAGGTCTAGTTCAGAGTGATGGAAGACTTGCCAAGTCATCCTGAGGAGCAGAGATTCTAGGAGCTCCAGACAACACTCACTGCTCCTGCCTTTCTTGCAGAATTCAGGGGACTTACACCTCGGTTCTGAAACTTATTTTCCTTTCTCTATTCCTTTCTACAGAAGAGCCATGGCGTGGAAAAACATGGCAAGGCTTCTAAAACTTCCATGGCAACAGAATTGTTAAAGTAGGCAAAGAACATTAAAAACATTTAACAAGAGAAAAAAATCTCACCCAAGAGCTAAAAACGGGTAAAAGGCCACCTGGATGCCTGAAGTTATCATTTTTACATCAAGTGCCTGAATAAATGTGTCCTTCCTATGTGAACAGTGCTAGTGTCAGTTGGTGGCGCCCTGGACATGGTTTTGATCTTGAATTCTGTCCCCTTCTCTCTAAAAATTTCTTGTTTATATGTACATCCAATCCTGACCCTAAGGATAAGCTGGTATCCAGACTGGAGCCCAAATGGCATGGTGGAGAGAAGAGAGAAAAAGAGAAAGTAAAACGGAAGAGAGGAGAGAAAGGCTGAGGAAGGGAGAGGGAGGGAGAAAGAAAGAGGGAGAGAAGACCAGCGCCAATAAAGCATGCTCATTGTCAGGGATGCAGAGGACCAGACGAAGCACGTAAAGGAGTAGGGCACAGATGTGACTGACATCCTTGTTAGATGAGGACCATGGTCTAGGAAACCCAGGGGAGATAAAGGTGAGCTCTCTTACTCTAAGGCCAGACTGACCCCATTAAGGGAAGGAGACTCACCCCTACCCAGTGTTTATTTCTCACCGTCCTCCTGAGATGGGGGACTTATCGGCATTGTACAGATACCGAACTCAAAGGAGGGATGGAGTACATAGTCCATCAGGTCTCAGCTCAAACATCACACCTTGGTGAGGCTGCCCCTCCCCTGGGCACCTCCTCCCCATTGCCCTCTCCCTCGGGCCTGGTTAGTTTCCTTCCCATCACTGCTCATTCCTTTGTTCTCTAGTTTCTTACCTGCTGCTACAGTGGGAAGACAAGAAAGGTAAGCTTCCTAAGTGTGAGGACCTGTCTCTCTTAATTTCCTGCTGAATCCCCAGCATCTGCAGAGGTGCCCAGGACATCGTAGGTGCTTGACAAATATCTGTCGACTGACTAAGTGAATGACGGTGACCTGCCATTACACCTTTTTGAGTCTCAGCTCTCAGCAGCAGAAGTTAAGAGTTGCAAGTTAAAATACAGGAAATAGGGGCGAAGGCAAAGGCAAGGGTCCAGACAGAGAGGCACGGGAAAGCTGCACAGAGCCTGCCTCAGCCAGGAAGCCTCAAAAGCGCTGGGCAGGGCAGAGCCAGGACTGGGGTGGGGGTAGAGGTCAGAGATAGGGGCCGAGCTAAGCTCAGAAATGGGCAGGGGATGCCCAAAGAGGGGTGCTGAGGAAACATCTGCATTTTCCTGATGCCAGAATGCTCCGGGCTTGATTTTTCAGGGTCTGGTCAGCACACCCAATCTCCTAGTCGACACATTTCCACCTGCCTTGGCTTCGGGATCCCCACTGTCTACAGCTCTGTTATAGCCTCTACCGCCTCTGTGCCCTTGATTAGAAGCCACCACCAATCCCTGCTGGAAAGTAGCAAGATGTAAATAAAAATGCCCAATATATAAAAATAACCTGCTTTCCTGGTGTGAAGACAGGAGAGGATTCTGAAGGACCCCGGCACTCAGACATTCTGCATAATTATCTCACTGATGCCCCATAAGAAATCACTGAGGTAGAAGTTCATGTTATCCCCACTTTACAGATGAGGAAACTGAGTTTCAAAAATAAGAGTGGTGATGGCTAAGCTGTTTTGAACACTTCGTAAATGCCAGGCACTATCCTAACCACTTGACCTGAATTTCTTTTTCAAGCCAAGGTCACAACCAACTTTGAGATAGGTACTTTTACTAAACCCATTTTACAGGTAGGGAAACTAAGGCACCATGAGACAGAGGCACTCAGCTAATAAGCAGTGGGTCAGGAAGCACTCAGAGCAAGTGTGTCTGGTTCCTGATACTGTGGTCTCTCCATCAGAAATCAACCAGGACTAGGGTAAAAGTGAATGAGCCCCTCTCCTTGGGTGCAAAGTATAAGGGGTGCGCACCAAAAGCTGAGTCATCAAGATAAACAATGCAATAGTTTTAAAAATCAAAATTAATTCAAAAGAGCCATGATGAAAAATGTGTCAAAGTTTAAAATAAAGACGGAACCAGTAACTTGTTGTGCCAAGCCAAATTATGATACAGCCTGTGGCCAAAGGAATAATCAGTAATACCCTCCTCAACCTTGTCCAGGAAAATCCTGAGTGACCTGGTGTCAGGGGCTCATAAAGGCATGATAACTCATGCCCTCAAAAAATAAAAATCCCAGTACTCTTTGCAGCACTTTAGCAAACATTCTGCAAATGAAACCTCAGTAAAATCTGTTGAGGTACTTCAGACATAAATTAGAATCTCTGTTTTTCAGCTGTGGCAGCTGGGACACAGAGAGGTTACGCAACCTGCCCTGGGTCACACAGCATGGTCCATTGTACCCCGCCAGAGTCCTTGCTCGGAGCCATAGAACTTACAGGTACAAAACAAACCACCATCTTTACCCACGAGATTTATCTGAACACTATGCCATCTTCCCAGTCTTCATGGAGTTGGTTGATCACTCCAGTTAGGGCTGCCAGATTTAGCAAATAAAAATACAAGACGCCCAGTTAAATATGAATTCCAGATAAACAAAGGGTAATTTTTTAGTATACATTCCATGCAATACTTGGGACATACACTAAAAGTTATCTGTTGCCTATCTGAAATTTGAATTTATCTGGGCACACTGTGTTTTATCTGGCAAGCCTAGCTGCAACAGACTTGGGGTAACAAAAATAGTCAGATATAAAAATAATCACCTAACTGGCCACTCACCTGCCATTGTTTGCCCCCTCCTCTCCCGACCAAGTCCAGCCCCGTTTTCCTTCTCCTCCTTCCTCAGGCATATGGAGCTCTTTCCAGCCTGAAGGACCTTGCAGGGATCCTTCCATCTGCTTGAAAGCTTCCTTCCCCCACTATTCAATGGCTTCATCTTTTCTGTCCTTTGAGCCTTGGCTTAAATACTTCCTTCTCAGAGAAGCTTTCCCATCACCTCATGTCTCACTCTCTCTGCCTGTTGTTTCCTTTACAGCAGGAATCACACCTTGCAATGGTTTTTTTTTTTTAAAACATCTTTATTGGAGTATAATTGCTTTACAATGGTGTGCTAGTTTCTGCTTTACAACAAAGTGAATCAGTTATACATATACATATGTTCCCATATCTCTTCCCTCTTGCGTCTCCCTCCCTCCCACCCTCCCTATCCCACCCAGAAATATAGATCAATGGAACAGGATAGAAAGCCCAGAGATAAACCCACACACATATGGTCACCTTATCTTTGATAAAGGAGGCAAGGATATACCGTGGAGAAAAGACAGTCTCTTCAATAAGTGGTTCTGGGAAAACTGGACAGCTACATGTAAAAGTAGGAAATTAGAACACTCCCTAACCCCACACACAAGAATAAACTCAAAATGGGTTAAAGACCTACATGTAAGGCCAGACACTATCAAACTCTTAGAGGAAAACATAGGCAGAACACTCTATGACATAAATCACAGCAAGATCCTTTTTGACCCATCTCCTGGAGAAATGGAAATAAAAACAAAAATAAACAAATGGGACCTAATGAAACTTAAAAGCTTTTGCACAGCAAAGGATACCATAAACAAGACCAAAAGACAACCCTCAGAATGGGAGAAAATATTTGCAAATGAAGCAACTGACAAAGGATTAATATCCAAAATTTATAAGCAACTCTTGCAGCTCAATAACAAAAAAACAAACAACCCAATCCAAAAATGGGCAGAAGAACTAAATAGACATTTCTCCAAAGAAGATATACAGATCGCCAACAAACACATGAAAGAATGCTCAACATCATTAATCATTAGAGAAATGCAAATCAAAACGACAATGAGATATCATCTCACACCGGTCAGATTGGCCATCATCAAAAACTCTAGAAATAATAAATGCTGGAGAGGGTGTGGAGAAAAGGGAACCCTCTTGCACTGCTGGTGGGAATGTAAATTGATACAGCCACTATGGAGAACAGTATGGAGGTTCCTTAAAAAACTACAAATAGAACTACCATACGACCCAGCAATCCCACTACTGGGCATATACCCTGAGAAAACCATAATTCAAAAAGAGTCATGTACCAAAATGTTCACTGCAGCTCTATTTACTATAGCCAGGACATGGAAGCAACCTAAGTGTCCATCAACAGATGAATGGATAAAGAAGATGGGGCACATATATACAATGGAATATTACCTTGCAGTGGTTTTAACACATGGCCGGTTACTTGGCTTGAGGCTGCCTCTCCCCAGTGGATTGCAAGCTCCAGAGGGCAGCTTGTTCCTTCCTGTCTCCATCCCCAGCACTGAGCCCAGCACCCAGCACACAGTAAGTGCTCAATAAATGTGCTGAGTTGATAGAACCATTAGGCACCCCCAGTCCAGCAGTATCTCGCCCATCCCCAAAGCCAAAGTGAACTCATACTCACGTTCCCTGTAAAGTGGACAGTGCATAAATCTGCCAAGTTCAAAGGCTTTGCCCATATCGAACAGTCTTAGACCTTCGAACTCACCAGCCTTCAGATTACTTCCCTTAACAACAATAAAAACCAAAAGAAGTATTATATAACTCTAGATGGGGGAACAGTCATCAAAAATATTTCCTTGCCTAGCATCATCCTGTTATTATTTTGACATCTGTGTAGGCTGCAGAATGATTCTTTCAACTGTGTGTGAAGCATATTTATATCACTGGCTGGAGCACAGAGCATATGCAAAGGCTTCAGAAGCCTATTCTAGTACGTCTTGCTTGTAGCCGTATCAGGCCCCGTGCAGAGGGCCTGAAAAAGCATCTTTGCTGTTTACTATGTTTAAGGAGATTAGTTTCCAAGTGGCAGGGGAATAACCAAGCCCTGCTTTTCCTACATGCCAGTTCCATTGGTTGCGACGGAGATGGGAATATTGGGAACAAAAGGCTCCCATTCCCCATCCCATGAACCTTGACTTGAAGGGACACCATCTGATTCCAAGTGACAGCAGCAGCAGCGACCATTGACTGGGAGCCTGTTGTGCCCAGCACTACACTAGACTGTTTCCAGGCATTATGCCTTTCTTCAGAGAAGAAAACTGAGGCCCAGAGAGAGGTTTAAAAAAAAAAAACAAACCTGTCTTGTGATAAATGGATAAAGAAGATGTGGTATATACAACGGAATACTACTCAGCCATAAAAAAGCATGAAATAATGCCATTTGCAGCAACATAGATGGACCTAGAGATTATGATACTAAGTGAAGTAAGTCAGAAAAAGACAAATACCATAGATATCACTTATATGTGGAGTCTAAAATATGACACAAATGAACCTATCTACAAAATAGAAACAGACTCACAGACATAGAGAACAGACTTGTGGTTGCCAAGAGGGAGAGTGGGGAAGGAATGGATTGGGATTTGGGGTTAGCAGATGCAGACTATTATATATAGAATGGATAAACAACAAGGTCCTACTGTATAGCACAGGGAACTATATTCAATACCCTGTGACAAACCATAATGGAAAAGAATATGAAAAAATGTATATATATGTATATATGTACAACTGAATCACTTTGCTGTACAGCAGAAATTAACACAGCACTGTAAATCAACTATACTTCAATTTAAAAAAACCCAAAAAACCTGTCTTGTGCCTCTGGTTAACAAGACACAGAGCAGGGGACTTCAACCTCATCTCCTCCTTCCAAAGGCGGAAATGCTCTCCAGGGACACTTTGGTCTACACCATCACTGTCCTCACCAGCAGCACTCTGCAGAGGAAGGAGGGGAGGGAGAAATCTGGATGATTTTCACAGGGAGGATGACCTTTCTGAATCCCAGTTACCTCACCTGTAAAATGGGGATAATAACAGTAATTATTCCTGTATTAGTTTGCAAGGGCTGCACTAACCAAGTACCAGAGACTGGGGAGCTTAAATTCATTCACTCAGAAAATCAAGGTGTCGGCAGGGTTGGTCCCTTCTGAGGGAAGGATGTGTTCCGGGCCTCTCTCCTTCTCTTGGAGATGGCCGTCTTCTCCCCGTGCCTCTTCACATCGCCTTCTTTCTCTCTGCATATCTCTGTGTCCAAATGTTCCCTTTTAGAAGGACATCAGTCATATTGGATTAGGACCCACCCATATGACCTCACTTTATCTTGACTGCCTCGGTAAACACCCCGTCTCCAAATAAGGTTGCATTCTGAGGTCCTGGGACTACAACATATGAATCTGAGGGGAGACACAATTCAACTCATTACATGACTTCATAAGAATGCTTTATTGATGAATACAAAAAAGAGACACAGAAACACCTTCCCAAATGTCCATCCCCAAACGCACAGCCAGCACATACTTTGATCAAATGGTATAGGATTATGCATTGCCCTTTGGTGGGCTGCTTGGTTAGTTGGTAATGGTACTAAGTGTGTATTGGTCCTGCCCTGGATCCCTACAGCAGGAGACACCTCTCCCATACACACACACACACACACACACACACACACTGGCCAACACAGGCTAATGGCATGGAGATGGCAAGGTGTACAGCAGTCCTGAGCATGTGCAAAGCTGTCAATGACCCACCCCTACAAGCTTACACCTGCAGCTACAGTGGGCTTGGAGTGAAAGCTAGGAAGAGGCTCTTTGTGGCTCTAGCATTTTCTTCCCAGCTTCGCCAATTCCCAACATCACAGCTTCCTCCCTAGGCCTCAACTTTGCTCATCTGTACAATGGGGAAGATAATGAACACCTATTACGATAGTTATGAGAATAAGTAAAAGAAGGAGCATAAAGTGCCTCGTGGCTTGGGGCTGAATATCGCAGGTATTTGTCAACGTGTGTTCCCTCTGCTGTGACCACCAGGGAGTCCCTGAGTAACAGGCACAGGACAGGACCATGTGTAATCACAGACTTCATGGATGATAAGAAACATCCCTTCCTGAAGAACACTCCCAAACTCATTCTATGAGGCCACCATTACCCTGATACCAAAACCAGACAAAGATGTCACAAAAAAAAGAAAACAACAGGCCAATATCACTGATGAACACAGATACGAAAATCCTCAATAAAATACTAGCAAACAGAATCCAGCAGCACATTAAAAGGATCAAACACCATGATCAAGTGGGATTTATCCCAGGAATGCAAGGATTCTTCAATATATGCAAAGGATTAAGCCACAGCAGTCAGAGACAAAAAAGAAATAAAAGGAATCCAAATCCGAAAAGAAGTAAATCTGTCACTGTTTGCAGAGGACATGATACTATACATAGAGAATCCTAAAGATGCTACCAGAAAACTACTAGAGCTAATCAGTGAATTTGGTAAAGTAGCAGGATACAAAATTAATGCACAGAAATCTCTTGCACTCCTATAGACTAATGATGAAAAATCTGAAAGAGAAATCAAGGAAACACTCCCATTTACCACTGCAACAAAAAGAATAAAATACCTAGGTATAAACCTACCTAGGGAGACAAAAGACCTGTATGCAGAAAACTATAAGACACTGATGAATGAAATTAAAGATGATACAACCAGATGGAGAGACACACCATGTTCTTGGATTGGAAGAATTAACATTGTGAAAATGAGTGTACTACCCAAAGCAATCTACAGATTCAATGAAATCCCTATCAAAATACCAATGGCATTTTTCACAGACCTAGAACAAAAAATTTCACAATTTGTATGGAAGCACAAAAGACCCCAAATAGCCAAAGCAATCTTGAGAAAGAAAAACGGAGCTGGAGGAATCAGGCTCCCTGACTTCAGACTGAACTACAAAGCTACAGTAATCAAGACAGTATGGTACTGGCACAAAAACAGAAATATAGATCCATGGAACAGGATAGAAAGCCCAGAGATAAACCCACACAGATATGGTCACCTTATCTTTGATAAAGAAGGCAAGAATATACAATGGAAAAAAGACAGCCTCTTCAATAAGTGGTGCTGGGAAAACTGGACAGCTACAGGATAACGAATGAAATTAGAACACTCCCTAACACCATACACAAAAATAAACTCAAAATCGATTAAAGACCTAAATGTAAGGCCAGACACTATAGAACTCTTAGAGGAAAACATAGGAAGAACACTCTATGACATAAATTACAGCAAGGTCCTTTTTAACCCACCTCCTAGAGAAATGGAAATTAAAACAAAAATAAACAAATGGGACCTAATAAAACTTAAAAGTTTTTGCACAGCAAAGGCAACCATAAACAAGACGAAAAGACAACCCTCAGGATGGGAGAAAATATTTGCAAATGAAGTAACTGACAAAGGATTAATCTCCAAAATATACAAGCAGCTCATGCAGCTCAATATCAAAACAACAAACAACCCACTCCAAAAATGGGCAGAAGACCTAAATAGTTGAATGGATAAAGAAGATGTGGCACATACATACAATGGAATATTAGTCAGCCATAAAAAGAAACGAAATTGAGTTATTTGTAGTGAGGTGGATGGACCAGAGTCTGTCATACAGAGGGAAGTAAGTCATAAAGAGAAAAACAAACACCGTATGCTAACACGTATATATGGAATCTAAAAAAAACCAAAAAAAAAAGGTTCTGAAAAATCTATGGGCAGGACAGGAATAAAGACACAGATGTAGAGAATGGACTTGAGGACACGGGGAGGGGGAAGGGTAAGCTGGGATGAAGTGAGAGAGTGGCATGGACTTATATATACTACCAAATGTAAAATAGATAGCTAGTGGGAAGCAGCCACATAGCACAGGGAGATCAGCTAAGTGCTTTGTGTCCACCTAGAGGGGTGGGATAGGGAGGGTGGGAGGGAGACGCAAGAGAGAGGAGATATGGGGATATATGTTTATGTATAGCTGATTCACTTTGTTACAAAGCAGAAACTAACACACCATTGTAAAGCAGTTATACTCCAATAAATACGTTAAAAAAAAAAGAAAGAAATGAAATTGAGTTATTTGTAGTGAGCTGGATGGACCTATAGTCTGTCATACAGAGCGAAGTAAGTCAGAAAGAGAAAAACAAACACCGTAATGCTAACACATATATATGGAATCTAAAAAAACCAAAAAAAAAAAAAAAATGGTTCTGAAGAACCTAGGGCCAGGACAGGAATAAAGAAAAGACACAGACATAGAGAATGGACTTGAGGGCACAGGCGGGAAGGGGAAGCTGGGATGAAGTGAGAGAGTAGCACTGACATATATACACTACCAAACGTAAAATGGATAGCTAGTGGGAAGCAGCCGCATAGCACAGGGAGATCAGCTGGGTGCTTTGTGACCACCTAGAAGGGTGGGAGGGAGACGCGAGAGGGAGGGGATATGGGGATATATGTATATGTATAGCTGATTCACTTTGTTATACAGCAGAAAGTAACACAACAATGTAAAGCAATTACACTACACTAAAGACGTTAAAAAAAAAAAAAAAATCATCCCTTCCTATAGAGGCAAATTCAGTCACTCTAGGACCAGGGCTGGAAACCTGTATTTTAACAAGCTTTCCAGTATTGTTATCACCAGGCAATAGGCAAGTCAAATTGGCATTCACCCAACCACTGGAAAAGCAATTTTTTTCTCAAAAGTCATATGGCCTGGGCCCTGCCACAGCCCATCCCTACTGAATCAGAAATTCACGGGGGGGCCAGACCTGCACGTTTGCATGGGGAAACAGCCACCCAGGCGATTCTGAGATGCACTCTTGGTTAAGAATTACCTGTTAGAGTAGGTTCTCAAACCGTGCAATGTATCAAATCCCCTTGGGAGTGGTTTCAAAATGCAGACTCCCAGGCCCTTACCCCCCCAAACTCTGATTCTTGCATCTGTGGTGAGGCCCAATAATCTGCATTTCTCAGTCTCCCAGGTAATCAGGATACAGGGAATCGGGGATCCCTGCCACCCACCTTCCAGAAGTGGGAGTCCATTCCATGCAGGTTGCCTCATGGAAAGCAAGGGCAGCTGGGTTGGGCACTCTGGGAGGCTCAGCTGAGTGCAAGTCTCCCCACCCCACCCGCCCCCATCCCCCCGCCCTGGAAAAGCATCACAGACTCGTACTTAGTAGCATGCTCTACTGGCAAAGCCACTGCACCAAGGCCAACTGCTTGGACTTCAGGCTTGTGTTTTTCTTTCCAGCTTGGTTTCCACACCGTCCTCCCAAATCCATACTCCCCTTTGCTAGCCTAACAGCTAATGTAACACAGAGCCTGTCTTCAACCTGAACATACAAACCCACCAGACTCACTATCTCCCCAAACCTCCTGTGTCTACTTTCTCCCACTTCGTCCTGATAATACTATACGGTTGACCAGCCCAGAAAAAGAAAGCTTTGCTGCATTCATTCGAGTACCCCTTTCCCACCCTAATAAGTTAATGCCTCTATAGCACTCAAGCTGTGCTCGGCAGTCTTCTGAGCGCACTGTGTGTACTGATTCATTTGATCCTCAGCCAGGACACCAAGAGGCAGGAGGCACATTTCACAGAGGGGAAAGTGAGGCACAGAAAGGTGCGGTAACTTAGCTAAGACCACAGAGCTAGTTAAGGAGCAGACCCTGGAAGTGAACTCAGACCATCTGGTTCCAGAGCCATGCTATCTGTCACCCATTAAATTCCGCCATCCCATAACTGATTGTGATCTAGTCTTCTCATCCATTGTATGAGTCCCTCTCCAGATCTAATGATGGTCTACATGTCTGACCTTGATGTCTATAGGGTGATTCCAACATAGATGGACCAACACACGTCCCACTGGCCAAGAGAAGTGGATTTAGACAGTGGGCTTTTGTTTCCTTGTGTTCAGGTCCCTATTAAGTGGTTGGACCCTTCTGCAGATGAAGCCTGGTTTGCCTCCACCCTGGAAAATGCACTTCTCTCCTCCTGCCAACACTTCTTTGAACAAAGTGAACATTCCCCAGCACACTTCCTGCCATTTAGTGCTAAGTGATGCATGTAGGATTTCCCTGCTCTTCTGCTGCCCTAGTATAAAGAATTCCAGAGTTCAGCCCATTTAAGCATATGAGCCCTATATCTCATGCATCCACTCTGCTGATATTTCCTGAGCTCCTGCTATGTGTCAGACCCTGAACTGTGCCCTTGGGAGTCCATGCCCTCCTAGAGCTCATGGTCTACCTAGGGAGCCAGATCTGCAACCCAATAAGGACATCTGTATCCCAAGCATCATGAAAACCACATGTTATGGCATCAGCAAGATTCTGCAGGCTAGATGGCAGTCCCTGTGGCCTCCACCCAGCAAGGGCTCATTCACTGTCACCAAGGAAAGTTGGCAGTTTTTCAGCCACTCTCAGCTGAGCCCAAAGGAAAGGTTTTCTAAAAATGCCTTGGTTGAGTAATGAATAGCAGAATGTCAACTTTGCTGCACCCTTGGTTATTCCAGAGACTTCTCTGCTACCCAAGAATGTATTTCAGTGTTTCTCCGGGTGGTGCATGGCCTCCAGAGTTCTGCGAAGGAAGCAGGTGGGTGGACATGAAGGGTGAATTTAGAATCTGCTCTGCTATTGTAAATCAGAGTGGGATGCTGCCTCGTTCCTCAATGGGCCCAACAAAGTTGCATTACAGTTCCCAGGAAACCTGGATTCAAGCCGGGGGTCAAGGGACCTTCCTGTGGCCATCACCAAGACTAAGGGCACAGAATTACAGAGAGAGATATTCATTCATTCATTCATCCCCTAAATACTTAGGTGGAGCCTATGGTGTGTTAGGTCCTGTACTAGATCCAGAGAGACAGTAAGCAGCAAAAATCAACATGGTCACTGCTTCCACTGAACTTATAGGGAACAGAACAGCACAGGGGCGATGAGCACAGATTCTAGAACAAGGGTGCCTGTGTTCTAATCCCAGTTCTATTTACCGGCAGCATGATCTTAGGTAAATCACTTACCTTCCATGTGGCTCAGAGTCCTCATCTGTAAAATGGGCACAATCATAGTGCCTACGTCATGAGGTCGTTGTGTGGATTACATAAACTAATATGAGTACAAATGCTTAGAACAGTGCCAGGCACAGACAAGGAATTCTAAAAGTGTGAGCTATGATAATGATGCAGATGGCCAAATTGGGAGGAGGACTACTAATTTAACGATGATACACATAAATGTGAACTTGCATCTGTAATCAGAGACACTCTGAGAGTAGAGGGTAAAGGGATTGGATTTGGAGATGTCAGGGAATGTTGCCCTAAGGAAGAGCTATTTGAATGAACAGGTAAAAAGCTAACTCAGGTTAGGCTAGAGAGACTAGTGAACCAGACAGAAGGAGCAGCATGTGCAAAGGTCCTGCGGCAGAAGAGAACATGAAACTTTCCAAGTGCTGAAAGGAGGTCTGCAGGACTCGAAGGCAGAGTGAGGGGAACATAGGTCAAGATGCGGCTGGAAGGGAAGGCAGAGGCCAGAGAGAGGCAGCTCAGGTTGAAGATTTCTCTCTAATCCAAGCATCTGCCTCGAGGCAAGTCTAAACCCTCCCCCATACCAGGCAATGCGTTATTTGCCGTTTTAACAACCATCTCCAGAGGAGTTTCACAATCTCCCTTAGCAAAATCCTACTGCTGCCCTGAGAACTAAGTCAAATTTGTCAGCTGTTTTTAAAAGGAGGTTATGACGGAAAGTTAAAGGCGTTCTCCTTGATTCACCAATAAGAATTTCCATGGCTGTGTGTGCAGTCAAATGACTTACAAGGCTCCTTGGTTCCCAGAAATATCGGGGAGTTTAAAATAGAACAGTAACATTTGCTGTTTGGGAGACTTCAGTTTACACAAAAAGGTGGAAGAGTAAGGGAGGAACATTCACTGAGGGCCAGTGAGCACCAAAGCGCTGAGCCAGCAGTGGGCTCCATGCAGGTGTTTCTTAGGTGGTCCTCATACCCATTCTATAAGGTAAAGATCATTACTCTCCCCACCTGTACAGATAACAAAAGGGAGTCTCCTTAGGTGCTTTGCCTAAGGCCACCGTTTAGACCAAAAACCTGAATCTACAGTATTTCTTTTTTTTTTTTGTATGCGGGCCTCTCACCGCTGTGGCCTCTCCCGCTGCGGAGCACAGGCTCCGGACGCGCAGGCTCAGCGGCCATGGCTCACGGGCCCAGCCGCTCCGCGGCACGTGGGATCCTCCCGGACCTGGGCACGAACCCGTGGGCCCTGCATCGGCAGGCGGACTCTCAACCACTGCGCCACCAGGGAAGCCCTCTTTTTTATTTTTTTTTAAGATTTTTTTTTTACATGGACCATTTTTAAAGTCTTTATTGAATTTGTTACAATATTACTTCTGTTACATGTTTTGGTTTTTTGGCTGCGAGGCATGTGGGATCTTAGCTCCCCAGCCAGGGTTCAAGCCCGCACCCCCTGCATTGGATGGCAAAGTCTTAACCACTGGACCGCCAGGGAAGTCCCTGAATCTACAGTATTTCCACTATCCTTGGTTGGTGGTCACAGTGAAGAAGAAAGACAAAGCAATGGTTAAAGGTTGGGTTGTCAGATTAGCTGGTCCACTCTCTTTAGGGCAGCCAACCTTGCTGGTTTGTCTGGGACTATCCCAGTTTTAACATTGAAAGTCCCACATCCCAGGAACCCCCCTAGACCCAGGCAGACCAGCATGGTTGCTCACCCCACCTCCCATGCCAAAGCAATCAGGGAAATCCTCGCAAGCCGGGCTCCGGAGCAAATTTTGAGCTGAGTAACATTACTGGGTATGGGGGTGCCTTGTTTAATGGCAGGCTTCCAACATCCCTAAGCCCCTATTAAATTAAAATATATAAAAGCAGGTGAGAATAAAGGGTTTTAAGAGCTGATGGCATTTAGAGGGACCATGTTTTCGAAACCCAAGAATGGAATCATTTATTCAGTCATCAAATGTCTGCTGAACTGAGTGCCAGGCATGGTTCTATGGGCAAGGAACATGCAGCTATAGTTTCTGTCCTCGTGGAAGTTATAGTCTCATAAGGAAGACATCAAATTAAGCAAACATCTACGGAAACAAAATAATTTCAGGGACTGATAGGGGCTTTAAAGAAGATAAAGTAGGTGATGTGAGAGGGAGTGACTAGGGGTAACAAGGCCAGACATCTCTGTGGCTGGGATTGTCGTGGAGGACCTCTTGGGGAGGTGGCATTTGACTTGAGACCTGGACCAAGAAGCCATGTCCGGTATCTGGAGGCAGAGCATTCCAGGCAGAAAGGAGAGCTAGTGCAAACATCAGTCCCTGAGGTAGGAAGGAGCTTGGTGGGTTTAAGTTCTATGAGGAAAGATGAGGGAGGCTGAGCTCAAGGCGGGTGGGGAGGCAGCCAGGTGAGGTCAGAGAGAGAGGTGATGCTGAGGGGTTCAGAGACCGATCCAGGTGAATGAGCAACCTCAGGAGGGCACCATAATGGAGTGGTATAATCAATGTCCTTTTTAAAATGAACACTTGGGCTGCTATATGGAGAATGGATTGTGAGGGACTAGAATGGCAGCAAAGAGACTCTGGTTGTAGCTCAAGGGACAAGCGATGGAGACTCGGACCAGGGTGGAAGCAGAGGAGATGAAAGGAAGTGATTGGCTGGGAATGTTATCGTGGAGGTGAGACACCAGCCCTGGACTGATGAAGGATTGGATGCAGGGAGAAGATAGAGAAGGGAATCGTAAAGGATTTCTCGATTCCTAACAGCTGTATCAACTTGAGCAACTCATTTAAATCCTCTGAGCCTCAGTTTCTCCGATCTTAAATGAGAATAACCATGCCCCCATTGAGGGTTGCAGGGAAGACCAAATACATGCTTATTAGCACAAGACTCAGCCCAGGTAGCATCTGGGTTTTTTTAAATCTGTTTTTCCATTAATGTGTTTGAAGTTTGGCTGCCACTGGAAAAGAACAACATATGGTTAAAGAAATTTAACTTAATCCAGGAAAACAAAACCGACTCTCCTGCAGTTTGAAGCCATATGGATTTCTTAGTTGGGTGGACTACTCATCTGAATAGGGTTTGTAGACAGTGTCTGTCAGTCAGTTGCATTTTTGCCATAGATTGGGTTCAGGACGATTATTTCAGCGCAATAGGCAGCCTTAGGTATTTAAGAGATGTGGTTGATTCCTTCCTCAGCAACCAGGATGGAGCAAGGGAGGAATCTCTCCTCATAATGACTGTTTGCAGAGCTCTCAGAAGACAAAGCCCCACAAAAGATCTCCTTGGCCTTACTTCTTCCCTCCCTCACACATAATCTTTAATCATCCTTAGAGCCGAACATTTAGGGTGACACATTCACCAAGAGTTATTACAGAAAAACGATTTCATTTCCACATCCCAGAAGTATACTTAGAAAGGGAGAAAAATCTCTAAATCGTCATGGGGGCATCAAGCCCTTAGGAGACTGGGTTCTAATTTGGAGTTTTATACAATATTGCTTGTTCCTTCTTTCCTTTTATTGGTTTATCCTTATCATTATTTTTAATGACTGGGGGTTTCTAGTATCTGTGGGTAATTGAGATTTGATTCCTCCTTCCTCCAAGACTTAAGGCTTGCAATGAGAAGTATTACAAGTCTAAAAATGCTTTAAAAACACAAAAACTTATGGGGGATAACTGAGGACAAACTGGGCTGTAATGTAAAGTGGTCCTCCCTCTGTAAATATGGACTAGCTTCAAAGATTCTCTTTTTTTGTTCACTTGTTTGTTTAAACCGTGTTGCCTTGAGGAGGAGGAGGAGGAGGAAGGGGAGGAGAAAGAGGAGAAGAAGAAGGGGAGGGGGAGGGGAGGGGAGAGGGGATAGGAGGGGGAG
>NC_041227.1:56563897-56570013 GCF_002837175.3 Physeter macrocephalus | reverse complement strand
AGAGGAAGAGGAAGGAGAGGGGGGAAGGGGAAGAAGGGGGGGAGGAGGAAGGAAGGAGGAGAAAGGGACGAAGGGGGAAAATCTCAGGCAGATAAGAAGGAAGGTAGTAAGAACTGATGGCACAGAGAGTGAGCATATTTTCTGAATCCCAAACTGGAGTGTGTTAAGCACCCAACAGTAGGTAATACAGAATATTCAATACATACTCTTTGTTAAGCATTGTTTAGAAACATCATCTCGTTGAATCATCACAAACACCCTCTCAGATAGGAATCATTATTAACCCCATTTTTCAGATGACAAGACTGATACCCAAGTCACACAGCTAAGGAGTGGTAAAGCAGAACTCCAGAGAATAGTAAATTATACTGCTTCTACACGTAAGGATTTACTCATGAGAGAGACTTGGCAAAATATTTGGGATTTTCCTGGTGGATCCTCCTTGATGAATCTTTAGGAGACAGGATGTCACATGAAAAGAACTTGAGCATGGAAGCAGAAAGACTTAACCCTAATCTGTTACTAATTTGTTAAGGGACTAAAGAAAGACAGATGACGCCCACATGCTCTAGTTATTCCATTTAGGTTCTATGATAATATTTACTGCATTTTTATTATAAATGTAATAGACATTTACTACAGAAAATTATAAAACTATGAACAAGTATTAGAAAATAAAATGTGTCTATAATATCTCCACCCGGGACTTCCGTGGTGGCACAGTGGTTAAGAATCCACCCGCGAATGCAGGGGACACGGGTTCGAGCCCTGGTCTGGGAAGATCCCACATGCCGTGGAGCAACTAAGCCCGTGCGCCACAACTCCTGAGCCTGCACTCTAGAGCCTGCAAGCCACAACTACTGAGCCCGAGTGCCACAACTACTGAAACCCGCGTGCCTAGAGCCCGTGCTCTGCAACAGGGAAGCCACCACAACGAGAAGCCCACGCACCGCAACGAAGACTAGGGCCAGCTTGCAGCAACTAGAGAAAGCCTGCACAGCAACGAAGACCCAACGCAGCCAAAAATAAATAAATAAATATAATATCTCCATCCAAAGATTAAATTTAACATTTTGTTATATATCGGTATATCTATATCCATATCTCTATCCATTTCACAAGTAGGATCCTATTATTCATACAATTTTTTAACCATGCTTTTTAAAAACTTCCCACGACATCACAGACATGTTTCCATGTCAACAATTACTCTGCATCATCATGATTCGGTGTCCTAATATTTGTTTATCTAGCATCCCCTTTGTTGGACATTTAGCTTGACACCTCCAAGCTGATTTCCTTGGGGTTAATTCCTAGAAGTTATTTCTCCTTTTGAGAAGAAGATGCTAATCTCTATCCCTGCATAGACACGTAGGGACAAATGAGAAAATAAATGTCAAGAAAAATATCATGCGTGGGGATACAGATACTGTACCCAGCCACAGAGAGGGCAAATCTGACCCCCACGTCATTGCCTATCCTATTTGAGCATTTCACAAGGTGAGAATCATCTGGCAGCATAAACTGAGTTGGGGGTAGGAGGTGTAAAGCAAGGACATTTTGACTGCGCTACCCCAAAAGGAAAGCAGCAGGAAGAAAAGAGGACTCATTATCCTTTCAGGATTTTTCTTTTGCCTAATTTTCCCCTCTTGACAGGGAAGATTTAAGCTCTGGATACAGAAGAAATTTGTGCTGTCAAGAGCTGCTCTTGTTCTAGTTACAACACATGCAGCTAGTTCTACTATCTCCTGATCCCTCGCCACTACCGACGACCCAGCTGGGGGAAAAAAACAGAGAGGACACACTTTCCTCCCCAGAGTGTAAAAAGCAAAGCCAAACTGGTTCATTTCTCGATGAATCCTCATTTCAAACCTGGAACAAGAGAAGCAAAGGAAGTGATTACCTACTGCGAGCTGACTGCACGCTGAGTAGTCCTAGGTCATCTGGTCAACCTGCTTATTCTACAGATGGAGAAAATAAGACCTAAGATGTTCTGCAACTCACCGGAAACAACACAACTGCTAAGGAGCAGACCCATCTCAGGGCCCAGGGATGCTAACTTCCAACCCAGCGCAGTCTGGGGCCTCTGATCCTAAGGACCACTGCTTTCTTCCGCTAAAGCTGTGAAACATTTCCATGACTCTTAGACTCGTACCTGGCAGAGTACCAAGTAAGCCTGCAAACTACACACACACACACACACACACACACACACACACACACACACACTCCTAACCAGGAATTAGAATGACTGCTCAAAGCTTTAGATTTGTCAATAATTCCTGGATAGTGCCTGCTGAGCCTGGCACAAAAGGTAGACTTCTTTTAAGGTTACTTTTCCTTTTGAAGATTCCAGCACCTCACACATAGACCAGAAATGTTTGTTGAATGACCTGAAGGGTTTAATGAATTGAATAACAGAATCAGTCAATAAATAATAGGAGAAATAAAATATTAAATGAATGAGTGAATGTATTTAATTGAATAATTAATTCATGTCTGACTGTTCTACTCAGTGAAATCCACACATATTTGACCAATTAAATCTCATGACCTCCAACCACTGTGGAGTTCTCTTTAAAATCCAAAGCTCACCTTACAACAGAGCTTCCTTTCTAGACTCCTAGACCCATAAAGCTCTTTTTAAAAGATGCTCTTAAGTCCATAAGCCATTTTCAATGGCTCAAAAAGCTTATTAGAAATTGCATACTCTAGAGACTCCTGGATTTGCTTTGGGTTACGTAAATGCTTGCCCTCCTTATCATGCTGATCAGAAGTTCTGATGATCCCATCTGATTTTGAGTTATACCAAATGAAAAATAAATCAAAGAAATTGCTTGTTACTTCATCACCCCACTTTGTTTGCGAGATGCCATTTATCAAAACAACAGCATTTGTGTGGGGAAAACAAATAAAAAATGAGTGATTTTGCATGCAGATGGTAGAGACGTGCTACCTCAGAGCTGAGCCTTCCGAATCCATCTCAAGAAATTCTTGGTGTGGGGGGATGGTGCCTGGGATATCCTTCAGAGAGCCTTGCAACTTTTGGTGATAAGTTCAGCTAACCACTCAGCACGGACGCTGGACACTGAAAATAACATGAGTCTTGGCCTCTGCTGGACAGAATTGGAATCCCACTTCCAGACGGTGTGAACCCATGCAGGTTTCTCAGCTTCTCTGAGTTCCCGGGTCCCTCTACACAAAGGAACATTAATAACTTCCACCTTCCAGAGAGGTGGTGATGGTCCAATGAGGTGACGCATTTTAAATGCGCGACATAAGGTCTGGGACGTGGTAACTTCTCAGTGCACTTTAGCTATTTTATTATTAAACATTATTAGTAGCATTAAACCCATGTGTTGGGTTTAAACCCATGTGTTGGGTTGTGTGGGCCTCAAGAGAGATAAAGGGGATAAAGTATCTAGCACAGATCCTGGCACTTAGGAGGTACTCAATATAGGTTTATTTCTTGTCACTTTTTCTAGATCTCCCTGTTGGGGATCTTCTGCATTTTACTCTTTTTCTGAAGGGCAGAACCATTATGCAGTAAACATCCAGGGACCCTCCAGAAAGCCACTATCACAAAGCTAATTCCCATGCCCTGGCAAGCGGACAGACTGCAAACTTCTCTCTGTTGCAAGAGAGAGAAGCTTCTCTCCAAGCAAGTTTCTTGAAAATAAAAGCGGCACATCTGCCACAAATTGGAGCTGGATAAGTCCCAACACTGGAAGTCACAGCTGGAGGCTCTGGCCCTGGTCCCACAGGCTCCAAGAAGTTTTTCTGATTTTCCCCACAATGGAAAAGGTGCCCTGGACTGATGGTCTGGTTGATGGAGGCACAGGCAGCTTGCTGGCCCGTGGCAGGGAATGAGCTGGCTCCCTTCTTCCCACTATGGACAGAAGGGGCAGAGAAGGATTGAAGAAAGCTCTGAGGAAATTGCCAGAGTACATCTCGAAACACTGGCCCCAGAGACATTAAATCAAGGCAAGCATGAAGAGCTGGGAGTTGGGGGGATCCCAATGAATTAAACCTGTAGCCCTCCTCGGTTTATCTTTGGAGAAAATACCCAGCCAGACCCACTGGAGAGAGAACATGCACTCGCCATCATCTTCAACATTAATACTGGGTTTGGGGTTTTTTTCTGGACACAGTAGTATGTGAGGATTCTATGGGTATAGAATGTACAGGGTATAATGGGAACCCAGAGCAAGAGAGGCTAATCTACCCTAGAGGTTCCAGGGAGACATCTTGGAAGAAATGATGTTGTAACTGGAGCATGAAGGAGGAGTGGCAGTTAGCCAGGTGAAGTAGGGGTGTGTGTTTTAGGCAGAGGAAATGGTGCTATCAAAGACTTAGAGGTAGAAGAAAGACTGAAATGTTTAAGGAACTGAAAGAAGTTCGTGATGGCTGGATTTAAAAGTGTGGAGGAAGGGGGAAGCGAAAAGAAGTCAAAACAGACCAGAGCCAGATCATACAGGGTGTTGTAGGCTATGGAAAGGAGTTTAACTTTCCTTGTTAGAGCAGTGGGGAGCCATGGAGGGCTTTAGGCAGGAGGAGGCTCAGTTAAATCCCCTTTTATGAAGTGTGCCCTGGCTGCTTCATAGGGAATATTGGTTCTCTCAATAACTTGCTGTGTGATTATAGGTTATTCCCACCTTCTCTGAGCTCTTTTCTGGAAGATGAGGAAAGAGGATTGATGATATGAAGTCATAGCAAGAATCCATCCTGGCTCCCCCCCGCCCCATTGCAGGCCCAAGAAATGCTCTGTGTCACATAGCCCTCAAACCATCTGCAAACTCTACTCTCTGGGAGTCTAGATCCCATATCCAGAATGCCTCTCACACTTAGAAGCAGCTCAAAAATCATTGGTCAAACCAACAAGGACCTACTGTGTAGCACAGGGAACTATACTCATAACCTTGTAATAACCTATAATGGAAAACAATCTTAAAAAGAATATATATATCTGAATCACTCTGCAGTATAACTGAAACTAACACAACATTGTAAATCAACTACATTTCAATAAAAATGTTGCAAAAAATCCTTTGCCAGCCCAGGAGGATCTGAATCTAGGTTCAGAAAATACAGCCTCCCTCAAAAAGGGTCCCTTCTATTGCTCAAACACACTGATTCTCCTTTCATCTTGGATGCAGCAAGGCTTTGTACAATGCACAGCCACGGAGGAAAACCTGCCTCTTCCCAGGAAAGGGGAGGGGGGAGCAGATATCTGTCTTGCATCAGCTTCACCTCTAGACCACAGCTTCTTGCTGCTGTCTGATTAATATGCTATTGCACTTGGAGAAAATTAATGGGTTTTGATGGTTATTTGGAGCTTGCCTCCTCAGTTCCACTGTGAGAGAGTTACAAATTTAAACAAACATTGACAGAGAATAAATCTGTGCTCTGCACACTTGTCAGAAGGTCTGACTTAATAGGCCTGACTGTCTTGAAATTTGGATTGAATTCATAACACTGACGTGGGCTGGCTTATCAGGGAAGACAAGCCGCAGCTGGGGAAACGACCAGACCCTTTCTTCCCAGGCACCTCGTGGCCTCTTCCAGGGGGCGCAGCCACACAGAAGTTCCCCAGTCACTCTATCCCATTATCCGGCTTTATTTTCTTCACAGGACTTATCTGGGTCTAAAATTACCTAGCTTGCATCTTGGTTTACTGATTTATCATCTGTAGACGGAAGCCCTGCAGATTTACTACTCACCATTGTCACCCCAGCATTTTCAACGGAGCCCGGCACATAGGAGACACTCAATAAATATTTGTTGAGTGAACAAAGAAGCAAACAGACTTTCATTAGTCATGTCATATCCATGGACCACCTCTATTATTTAAGCTGAGACAGTATGGTGTCATGGTGAGTGGTAGAGGAACCGGAGGCAGAATGCCTTGAAATCCTTGGTCTGCCATTAACCCTGTCCCTGGGCAAACTACTTATCTGGCTGCACCTGTAAAATGGGTTAATCACTCACTTTCACAGGGAGCATTCAAGGAGATGACATGTAAGGTACTTAGAACAGCACCTACCAAGTAGCCAATCCAAGTTCACTATAATAAACTTCTTTGTATATTGACTCACAATTTTTTTTTTTTTTTTTTT
>NC_041227.1:56552308-56563715 GCF_002837175.3 Physeter macrocephalus | reverse complement strand
GAACCCGCGTCCCCCGCATCGGCAGGCGGACTCTCAACCACTGCGCCACCAGGGAAGCCCCACAATTTTGACTTAAGTACATTTGTAAGACTTTACATTTTCTCCCACTAATAAGAACACATGTGGAATCTCAATCACAACCCTGAGGTAGGTACTATTATGATCTCCATCTTACAGATCAGGAAACTGAGGCACAAGGAACTAGCATGAGGTCACAGAGTCAGACACTGCAGAGCAGGAATTCAAACAGGCAGAATCTATGTGCTTAACCACCAACTGGTGTTCCCCGTGGAATACTCACAAGGCTTTTCAAATAGAGACTCTAAGTATCAATGTAAATATTCATTTTTATTTGACTCTTTATGGTGGAAAAAATTAAACATGCCAAAGTGGAGAGAACGCTCTTTTTAAGTGATCATGAGGCTACCACCATAGAATCAGCCTGAGAAACACCAGTGGGTCATTCGTCACATGCTGGGAAATTGCAGAGCTTCATTTAATCCTCCCAACATCATAACAAGGACGCCACTCACCTCCGGACCTTCATATAAACATACTGTTGCCTCCACCTGGAATCCTCCTGTAACCCCTTCCTCTGCCTCATCTTGCTTACTTTCAGGCCTCAGCCCCATAGCTTCCTGCGGACACCTTCCCTTCTTCAAGAAGCACCCAAAAGCGGGTGGTTCTTGATCCCCTTCCTCAAAAAACTGAGCATCCAACTCACTGGAAGTCAAATTAGTCTGCACTGAAACCACAGACTTTATACCGAAGTCACTGGTCCAATACCCCTAGTCCCTGAGGTCTATATCTTTTCCATGCACTCCCATACAGCCAGCACCTACGTCAGTGCTGGCACTTAACAGACACTCAGTAAACGTATGTTGTGTTAAAGTCATCGTTTTAACCATGGTTCAGAGAGGTTCAGTAATGTGCCCAAGGTCAGCCAGCCGGTAGACAGCAGGGCTGGGATTCCAACCCGTGTCTTTCTGGATTCAAGTTCTTCCCGCCGCCCAGATATCCACAAGGGCCACGTGGATTTGACTGTTGCTTGTCAGACGTCAGGAACTATAATGAGGCTTCCTCTAGGACCCCTGCCTTCAACAGGATTTTCAGAGTCCACCTCATGCAACAGATCACAGGTTGAGTCTGCAAAATCCCCGTGGGGTCATTTTCCAAGCAGAATTTAAATAGGGCCCTTTCTACTAGCTTGGGGACCATCAACACCTATTTCTTTGGCCAGACCCAGTTCTGGAGCATGACACAAAAAGAATAAAATATTTTATATTCTAGGAGGAGACACACTAGGTAAACACGTAAGGAAGGGGGCGTGAAGGCACAGTGAAGTGAGGCAGAGATGCAAGCTATGCGCTGCTGAATCGCAGAGGGACAGAGATGGGTTCCACTGAGAGGGATGCCAAGGGGGCTTCCTGAAGAAGAGAGAGTTGAGGCTGGGCCTTGGAGAATCAGTCAGTGAAATTTCAATAAGCCGAGGCTAATAAGGCATTCTTAGCAGAGAGAACAGCAGAAGCCCTGAATGGTAACATGCATGGCCCTGGACCCTGGAGCACCTGTTCAGGACGGATGTGAGGCTGTTGGGACAGTGAGTTCAGCCTGTGGAAGGCTAAGGAGTTTGAACTTCCTGCTGCAAAAAGGAAGATGTCAACTTTGGGGGCTCAGAGAAACAGACACATCTTAAAGTCCAGCACAGGAGTCACAGAGCAACCACAAAAGTCCCCATGATAAGGAGTGGGTAGCTGTTTACCAAGGCCATTTCTCTTTCCTCCTGGGTGCACAGCTAGACAACATCTCCCAGGCTCCCTTGCAATCGGATGTGGCCATGTGACTGAGTTCTGGCCAACAGGCTATGGATGCAACGGATGGACTCGCTTCCGGGTCAGACCCAGTAAATCTTCCCGAGGCATCTTCCATTCCTTTGCCTACATCACCCTCCACCCCCTAATGTCTAGATAATGACGCCCAGGCCAACACTGAAAGCCATATGATGACGCTGGAACTTCCTCCATCATCCTGGGTCCTTGAGTGACTGCATGGAGTAGAGCATCCCATCCCAACCTCCAGTCCCCAACTGCTGTCCAGGAACACATAACTGGACTTTATTTGAATACAAACTAAATTTCTGTTTTATTAAGCCCCGAGATCCTGGGGTTCGTCTGTTCTGGAAGTTAATATTACCTTAACCAATATACCCCTTGAGTTAGTTTATTCCATAAATATTCTTTGAACATCAACTATGTGCCAGGGATGCTTCTAGGCAATAGTGATTACAGTGGTGAACAAGGAGAAGGGCACGGCTCTTATGCAACTTTAGTGGGAAGAGACAGGCTGCAAATAAGTAAGCAAACAAGATCACGTCAGACCAGGGACTTCCCTGGTGGTCCAGTGGGTAGGACCCCGCACTCCCAATGCAGGGGGCCTGGGTTCGATCCCTGGTCGGGAAACTGGATCACGCATGCATGCCGCAACTAAGAAGTCCACAGGCCGCAACTATGAAGTCCGCATCCCGCCACTAAAAGATCCCACATGCCGTAGCTAAAGGATCCCACATGCCGCAACGAAGATCCCGCATGCCGCAACTAAGACCGGGCACAGCCAAAATACATACATACATACAATTTTTAAAAAAAAAGATCATGTTAGACCATGGTACGAGCTATAAAGGAAATAAAACAAGATGATGTAACTAGAGAGTAGGGAACAGGGAACTTACCCTAAATAGGGCAGTCACTTCCCTCTGCTTTTTTTTTTTTTTTGAAACATAAAACCCTGTTTCAGGACCCACAAGCATTCTGGACACTCCAGGGCCAGAGAACTGCCAAAAGCGGGTGGTTCTTGATCCCCTTCCTCAAAAAACTGAGCATCCAACTCAGTGGAAGTCAAATGATCTTGTCTTGGGAAGACTTTGATGAGAACAACTAAAGCATTCATCACAGAGCCTGGTCAGATGTTTGCAGAGTGTCTGTGCTTGGGGAGTTTGGCTCAGCTTTATGTTGTCCTATAAATTGCCATTGCGTTTCCAATTCATTACAGTCAAAGCAAATCTGCCATTTCATTAATCCTCACACCAGCCCCCAAAGGAATACATTCTGGCAATGAGCAGAAAGCCGTCGCAAGCATGGTATTAAAACTTTGCCAAGTAGCAAGTAAGAGCCCCTTCTAGATGCTAGTCAATATGAACACGGTTACAGGGTGAGGTGGATGTGAGAACTAGCCAGGACTTCCGGTTTTCTTTATGGCCTGTGTTCAAACTGTGTTCTGTAAGCCTTCTACTCAGCATATCATGGAAGAGCTTAGCAGTCATACCAGTTATTAAAATACGGAAATGCTTCCATACTTATGGGTAATAGCCACTGCCCCAAGAACCCTAAATATCCACCTGATTATCCAGATACTACAATCCTTCTCTCAAAGTCCCCTAGACCTTCTCCCAATCCAGAAACCAAAAGCTCAAGCCAGGCATGAGAAAGCGCTCCAACATCTTGTTGATTGGCTGGTGCTTATGTCATGTAAATATTCTTGATATTACCCCGGGACCTACATCAGAATTCCCGGGGAGTTTGTTCAAACTGCAGATTCCTGAGTCCCACCAAACACATATTGAATTGCAATCTGTGGAGGTGAAGCCCAGCAATGGTATTTTATCAAGCTTTCCTCAACCAGACTCATGCACTCTAAAATCTGAGAACTGCTAGTCTGGGTACTACACTGACGTTTTGCCAAAATGAGGAGAAACCGGGTTCTGCATTCATTTGATCTGATCAGTGATTTTGAAACTTGATCAGAGTCTTCCTTAAAACAAATTCTACACTGAGATTTCAAAACACAAAATAAATGAGAGCAGAGCTGCATAAAGCACCTTGCTTGCAAGCCCAAGCTGCGAGGGTAGAGCATGCACCACAGAAGCCGTGCTGGTTCTGACAAGGAATAGAACAGCCAAAGAGAGGACAGTGTATGACGATGGATGGGGGAGGAGCCGGCAGGTTGCAAAAGCCTGATAATGGCAGAGCAGAAAGCCAGGGATAGGCCAAGAGCCCAGGGTCTTAACATTGGATCAGCCATGATGGAGAACTGGAGTGCAAGGCACAAAGGGAGATCAGGTGTGGGACAGAGAGAGGTAAACAGAACAGGTTGGCCAAATAAGCAGGCTCCATTTGCCCAGGGAGGAAATGGTGAGGAAAGGGAACTTCTTTGGGGGGCTCTGCACTGCTCCTGTGGACAGCTACACAGCTCTGATAAAGAACCACCATCAAGACAGCACACCTAGCTGTGAGCTGTTGGGAAGAGAAGATGTGTGTTTGCTCAAAGCTGCATCCTGGGCACCTAGCCCAGTACGTGCATAGAGTCTGCCCTCAATAACACTGTATTTGTTGGATGATGGGTGGATGGATGAATGGATGGATGGATGGATGGATGGACAGATGGATGGGTGGATGGATGGATGGACGGATGGGTAGATGTAGGGCTTTGTATCTGCAACAGGACCCCTGTTACTCACCTCTGAAGGTCGGGGGTCACTGGCGCCAACACTTGTTCCCCACTCCAAGTGCCAGAAAAGTCAGGCTTGCTCTAGAGAAAAAAGACTTGCTCTAAAGAAAAAGGCTCAGTAGGGAACCTTAAGACAACGTTTGCTTATGAGTCTTTAAAAATCATACGTTTATTATTCACTTGCACCAAAAATCTACCTAAGAGTCCTCAGACCTTAGGATGATATAGGAAGAAGGAAAAGAAGCTTTTCTTTACTGAGTGACTCTTCAATAGTTTTAATTCAAAAATTCTATTGGGATGTTTTATACATCAGACACTGTGTAAGGCACTGGTGATCAAGCAGGGGAAAAAATAGGCCAGAGTCCTCTCTCTTGAAGTTGGTATTCTAATGAAGGAGTCAGGCCATAAACATGAAAACATGCAAATGAATGAGATCATTTGGAATGTGATCAACGCTATCAAAAAAATTTAAATAGGGATATGCAAAAGAAAGAGACTAGCAGGGCAGGAAGCTTTTCAGAAGAGGAGACCCCTTGTAGAAATGGCATTTGAGCTGAAATCGGAATGACAAGAAGACGGTCATGCAAACATTAGAGAGAATAGCACACCAGACAGCAGGGGTAACGACCAGTGCAAAGGCCTGGGGTGGGGACAAGTGTCACATGTTTGAGGAATAGAAAGGAGGCCAGCGTGATGGGAACTGAACCATAAAGGCAGAGGCAGATGAGCAAGAAAAAGAGGCAGAGATGAGATCAAGCACAGTGAGGACTGGGCAGGTAGGTGGTTTGACGATCTGATTTGGTTCTGAAGGACAATTATGACTGCTGTGTGGCAAACGGACAGCAAAAGGAGCCAGAGTGGAATCAGGAAACCAGGTAGGAGGCGATGGCAGTCCACCCGCAGAGAGATGACTGGGACCAAGATGGTGCCGAGAAGCAGAGAGAGTCAGGACTTATTAGGGAGATGGAATTGACAGGACTCAAAAGAGAAAGGACATTAAGGAATGATGAGGAATGGCTTCTCATCCCCACTTTTCAGGTAAGGAAACTGAGGTCCAGGTCACACAGCTGGAAACTATCAGGACCAGGATCTGAAACCAGGTCTGCGTGGCTCCAGAGCCCCCATGTTCTTTCCAATCATCCTTCTTTATATGGAGCTTTTATTCTTGTGGTCATTGCCAAAGAACAGGTGTGTGGGGTTTGTGCATTCCCTGTACGCCAACGGCTCCTCATCTGGGGAGGAGAAATAAACCTCGCGCTAGTTAATGCCACTCTGCTTATTGATTTAGGCAAATGCCCGGCAGCTCCGATCATCTTCCAAAGGGTAATGTAATAAGGGCCTGGATTACGCTGTAGCTTTATCTGGGCTCTGAATATGCCACCCTCCTTAATCTCACAGTGTCCTCTAAGAGGTACAGAAATAAACAAACTCATGGCATTGACACATTGGCCAGGTATGTCTTTTTCCATATATAGAAGCTGGAGGTAGACGCATGGAAAGAGCTGGAGACAGAGGCTCTCGAATAGCTTTATGACCCTGTGCAAGTCACTTGGCCTCTCTGAGCCTTCAAGTTATTCCCCTGAAAAAATGGGATAATATCCCTGGCCTTTCAATCTTGGAAAGTTCAAGTAGAAACATTTAGGACATCCTATGTCATTTGTGAACTGAAACGTGTAATGTTAGGATGAATATTATGAATTGTTTAGTATTAAATGAGGGAATGAGGTAGGGGCAGCCACTCAGTGATTAAATAAATATTTATTGGGCCTCTACTCTATGCCAGACACTAGTAATTCAGTGGTGGGTCGAGTAGACGTGACAGGTGGTCTCTGACTCTGTGAAGCTTATAGTCTAGTTGGGGAGAGAATTAACAAATGATCACCTCTGCAAATATGCAATGTCACTGTTAGTACATATGTTTAAATGAACATGCAGGGTGATAGTAAAGCTCAGAGAGGATGTCCCAGGAAAAATGACTGAGCTGAATTCATTCCAATGCAAGGATGCATTGAAATGAACTATGAGATGGGCAATATGGAGAAGGATGAAAGCATGACAGTCAGTTGGAAGAGCATGTGCAAAGGTCCTGTGGCAAGAAGGAATATGTGGCACATTGGAAGACATGAAAAAAGCCAGGGGTAGCTGGCACAGAGTGAACAAGAATGAGAGGACTACAACAAGATAAGGCTAGAGTGCGGGCAGGGGCTTCCTTGCGTAGGACCTTGTAGACCACAATATGCTATTTTAGGTGCTCTGAAGGAAATGGAAGAAAGGGACAGAGATGAAGAAGAGAAGGCAAATTACAAATGATTAAACAGACTAGTGTTTTACAATGTGGAAGTTTTAATAAGGAGTTGGAATAAGGATAGTGTAGGAGCACAAAGAAGGGGTCTCTGATCCAACTGCAAGTATAATGGGGGTAGAATGAGGAGGAAGACTGAAAAGAGGCTGACACCTGAGTTCTTAATTGGAGGATATTTGGAAGTTAGAGAGATAGTTGAGGCAGGAAAGGGCATTCAGGTAGAGGGTGCCACGTAGGCAAAATACTGCATCGCAGGATACGTGGAGGAACCTACATATAGTTCATTAGGATGAGGATCGAGGGGGCACAGGAGCACAGAAAGAGACTGGCGATGTAGTCAGGGCCCAGATTTTGAATGACCATTGATGTTTATGAAGGACTCTACTATATGAGGAAGTTCAGTTTGGGGGAATGTTTAAGTCATTTGAGAGAAGTCAGTGAAAAAAAACAGATATACGTGCCTACAAAGATCTACGGTCAAGATAGGGAAAGGCTGGAAGTGAAAAGACCAGTTAGGAGGCTACTTCCGGAGTCCAGGCAAGATACAGGGCGTGGAACCATGGGGATAGCGGTGTGGATGAGAGGAGACGCTGGCCAGCAGAGACCCCGGGGTTTGAGCTCCCGGCTTGAATTCTTTGCCCAATCTCCTATGAGAAGAGTTTATCTCTGCCCCATTCTCTCACCGGCATTCTGCCCAGAACCTTAGCTTTCAAGGCTCTCTAAGCTACCACTTGCATCCTCCCTTGCTGCTGCCCACCCCCCAATCTTGGTCAGATGCTCTGCAAAACCAGCACTGCTGATGCCTGTTATGTAACACTGTTGTTTCTATCTTATGAGAACTAAGGGGAAAAAAAGTCTGCCTGACAAGTGATTTTGTATGTAAAAAACAATCTGCCAGAGGCTTGGGAAAATGTACCTGAAGTTCCTGTACACAGTGCAGGCACACCTGCTTGCCTGATGGCAACTCTAACTTCAGACATCCTGGAAGCAGAACACAATTACACCAGAGAAGCAAAAATTCCCTTTCCCATTTCAGGGCCTCAGACCAACATTTTGAAGTTTAACGTGTGTGTGTGTGTGTGTGTGTGTGTGTGTGTGTGTGTGTGTGTGTGTGTGTGTGTGTGTGTGTGTGTTACATTGTTCTCTACTTTGCTGTTTTAAAAAAAATTGTACTGAGGAAAACGTTTGACTCCTCAACTGCAGAGTGAAAGTAGTAACAGTGGCTGGTGAGAATAAAATGAAATAATGCATATAAATAAGGTCTTACATGATACCTGGCATATAGTAGGCATTCATTAAAGGGGTCTTTGAGCTGCCTTTATTTATTTATTTATTTCTTGGCGGGGGTGCTGTGTTGGGTCTTCGTTGCTGCGCGTGGGCTTTCTCTAGTTGCAGCGAGTGGGGGCTACTCTTCGTTGCGGTGCGTGGGCTTCTCACTGTGGCGGCTTCTCTTGTTGCTGAGCACGGGCTCTAGGCGCACGGGCTTTAGTAGTTGTGGCACGTGGGCTTCAGTAGGTGTGGCTCACGGGCTCTAGAGCACAGGCTCAGTAGTTGTGGCACGTGGGCTCAGCAGTTGTAGTTTGAGTTGCCTTTTAGTGAGTGCTTACTCTGTTGCCAGGCTCTGTGCTAACTGCTTTCCCTGCATTTTAACATTTAATACTGAGGTGCTGTCGGTGGTATTGAATTGTCTTTGGCAGCTGGGGCGTTTTTCTCCTAATTCCAGGAAGCTGATTGTGCCACACCATCAACCGTCTCCCCAGAACCCCTAACCATGACTTTCAGAAGACATAATTTTAAGTCTTTTAAAAAATCATCCTCATTGGTTATAATTTACATACAATTAAATGCACCCACCTTAATTGTACATTTTGATGGCTTTTGACAAATGTATATACCAGTTTAACCACTAAGATATAGACATTTCTATCACCCTCAAGAGTCCCCTTGGGGGACTTCCCTGGTGGCGCGGTGGTTAAGAATCCACCTGCCAATGCAGGGGACACGGGTTCGAGCCCTGGTCCGGGAAGATCCCACATGCCACGGAGCAACTAAGCCTGTGCGCCACAACTACTCAGGCTGTACTCTAGCGCCCGCGAGCCACAACTACTGAACCTGCGTGCCGTAACTACTGAAGCCTGTGTGCCTAGAGCCCATGCTCTGCCAGGAGAGAAGCCACTGCAATGAGAAGCCCGTGCACCGCAATGAAGAGTAGCCCCTGCTCGCCGCAACTAGAGAAAGCCCACGCACAGCAACAAAGACCCAACGCAGCCAAAAAAAAAAAAAAAAAAAAAAAAAAAAACGAGTCCCCTTGGGTTCCATCTTAATAAATCCCCCACTCCTTGGCCACAGAAAAACACTTATCTGCCTTCAGTCACTACAGATTTGATTTGTCAATCCTAGATTTCATATAAAAGTATATATTATGTACTTGTTTATGTCTGCCTTTTTCCTGTCAGCATAATTTTTTTGGAATTTATCCATATTAATGCACATAGCAGTAATTTATTCATTTTTGTTATTATGTAACATCCCACAAGTAGTTTACTTATTAACTGGTAGATGGACTTTCGGCTTGTTTCGTTTATAGAGTTATTTTGAATAAAGCTGCTGCAAATATTAGTATACAAGATTTTGCATGGATATGTTTACATGAATCTTGAATAAATACCAAGGCATAACACTGATGAGTCATACAGTAAATGTAGACTCAACTTTATTTGAAAACGACCAAAATCTTTTCTGTTGTACCACTTTATATCCTCAGTGTATGAGAATTCTACTTGCTCCACATTTTCACCATCATTTGATATTGTCACTCTTTAATTTAGCCATTCTAATGGGTGATATCTATCTTATTATAGTTTTGGTTTGCCCTTCCCTAATAACTAAAGATGTCGAGCATCTTTTCATGTGCTTATCAATCATTTGTATATTCATTTGTGAAACGTCTGTTCAAATATTTGCCCTTTTAAATATGATAATATTATCAACAAATCCAAGATCTTTATGGTAGAAGTTATTAAAACTGAGACTTACAGGAAGACACAATCAACCTCAGGATAACACAGTCCAAGGAAATATTCCCCTTTACTCTGAATTATTGAGATCTTTGGACTAACAGCAATTGCCACCATGGGATTCTGGGTGTGGATACACCACAGAGAGGTAGGTAGATTCGTATGGTGGGAAGTATCTGTCTTATTATCTCCAACCAACCCCTTATTAGCAGGTTGGCCCCATGGAAGTCACATAACCTCTGTAATTCTCATCTCAGTTATCTTCAAAATGCAACCAACCTAGATGTGTTGGGAAGACTGAAGCCAGTATACATAAGATATCTGTTGCGTAGTAAATATTCAAGAGACAAAGCTTTTAATTCTATCTTAAACATATCAGTTATAGGTTGCCAAAATAATGCTGCTTTAAAAACCATCCGCCATACACACCTCCAGTTATAAAACAAGTAAGCCTCGGGGATGTAATATACAGCATACGGTATCTGGTCAGTAATATTTTACTAACTTTGTATGAGGATAGATTGTTACTAGACTTATTCTGGTGATCATTTCATAATGTATGCAAATGTCAAATCACTAAATAATACACCTGAAACTAACGTAATATTGTACATACACCATATTTCAATAAAAAATAAATAAATAAAAATTTAAAATATACACCTTTAAGTTATAATGGTCCAAATTCAAATAATATTATCCTACTCTAAATAGAGAGTAATAACTTTAAGTATTATATTTCTAATTTCTCCCTCCATCCTTTATGCTATTGCTTTCATATTCTCATTTTATATATGCTATAAACATATATACAGTACATTTCTACTGTATTACTTTGGACAGTATTCTAACAATTAAAATAGGAAAATTTTTTTAAAAAACCATCCCACATATGAATCACTATATTGTACACCTGTAACTTATGTAATATTTACACCAACTATACGTCAATTTTTTTTGAAAAAAATCATCCCTCCAAATACTGTAGTTATTTTTTTCAGAATGTGTTTATTTAGCTCTCAAGTATGACCAATGACTTAGGTTAGGATCATCCAGGCATCCCGTCCAGTTTCAGCTCAGCTCTTTCACATGTCTGGGACTGGCTGACTGCTGGCTAATCTAGGATAATCTCAAATGACGATGCTAGGTGTCCTGGCTCTGTTTCACATGGCTCTCATCCTCCAGCAGGCTACTCTGGGCATGTTCTCTAGGGAATGGTGGAGGGATAAGAGAGCAAGCAGAAACACACGAAGACTCTTCAGCTCTAGGCTCTAAACTGGTACAGAAGATAGACTCATCCACCAGAGGGTAGACAGCAGAAGCAAGGAGAACTAAAATTTTGCAGCCTGTGGAAGGAAAACCACATTCACAGAAAGACAGACAAAATGAAAAGTCAGAGTACTTTCTACCAGATGAAGGAACAAGATAAAACCCCAGAAAAACAACTAAATGAAGTGGAGATAAGCAACCTTCCAGAAAAAGAATTCAGATTAATGATAGTGAAGATGATCCAGGACCTCGGAAAAAGAATAGAGGCAAAGATCGAGAAGATGCAAGAAATGTTTAACAAAGGCCTAGAAGAATT
>NC_041227.1:56551413-56552132 GCF_002837175.3 Physeter macrocephalus | reverse complement strand
TGAAGACAGCCTAAGAGACCTCTGGGACAACATTAAATGCAACAACATTCGCATTATAGGGATCCCAGAAGGAGAAGAGAGAGAGAAAGGACCGGAGGAAATATTTGAAGAGATTATAGTCGAAAACTTCCCTAACATGGTAAAGGAAATAGCCACCCAAGTCCAGGAAGCACAGAGAGTCCCAGGCAGGATAAACCCAGGGAGAAACACGCCGAGACACATAGTAATCAAATGGACAAAAATTAAAGACAAAGAAAAAATATTAAAAGCAACAAGTGAAAAACGACAAATAACATACAAGGGAACTCCCATAAGGTTAACAGCTGATTTCTCAGCAGAAACTCTACAAGCCAGAAGAGAGTGGCATGATATATTTAAAGTGATGAAAGGGAAGAACCTACAACCAAGATTACTCTACCCGGCAAGGATCTCATGCAGATTTGATGGAGAAATAAAAAGCTTTACAGGGCTTCCCTGGTGGCACAGTGGTTGCGCGTCCGCCTGCCGATGCAGGGGAACCGGGTTCGCGCCCCGGTCTGGGAGGATCCCACGTGCCGCGGAGCGCCTGGGCCCGTGAGCCATGGCCGCTGGGCCTGCGCGTCCGGAGCCTGTGCTCCGCAACGGAGGAGGCCACAACAGGGGGAGGCCCGCATACCACAAAAAAAAAAAAAAAAAAAAAAAAAGCTTTACAGACAAGCAAAAGCTAAGAGAATTCAGCA
>NC_041227.1:56549936-56551114 GCF_002837175.3 Physeter macrocephalus | reverse complement strand
AGACTGAAAGTGAGGGGATGGAAAAAGATATTCCATGCAAATGGAAATCAAAAGAAAGCCGGAGTAGCAATTCTCATATCAGACAAAACTGACTTTAAAATAAAGACGATTACAAGAGACAAAGAAGGACACTACATAATGATTAAGGGATCAATCCAGGAAGAAGATATAACAATTGTAAATATTTATGCACCCAACATAGGAGCACCTCAATACATAAGGCATATACTAACAGCCTTAAAAGGGGAAATCGACTGTAACACAATCACAGTAGGGGACTTTAACACCCCACTTTCACCAATGAGCAGATCATCCAAAATGAAAATAAATAAGGAGACACAAGCTTTAAATGATACATTAAACAAGATGGACTTAATTGATATTTATAGGACATTCCATCCAAAAACAGCAGATTACACTTTCTTCTCAAGTGCACAAGGAACATTCTCCAGGATAGATCACATCTTGGGTCACAAATCAAGCCTCAGTAAATTTAAGAATACTGAAATCATAACAAGCATCTTTTCTGACCACAACACTCTGAGATTTGAAATCAATTACAGGGAAAAAAGTCGTAAAAAACACAAACACATGGAGGCTAAACAGTACGTTACTAAATAACCCCTTAAAAGGGGAAATCGACTGTAACACAATCACAGTAGGGGACTTTAACACCCCACTTTCACCAATGAGCAGATCATCCAAAATGAAAATAAATAAGGAGACACAAGCTTTAAATGATACATTAAACAAGATGGACTTAATTGATATTTATAGGACATTCCATCCAAAAACAGCAGATTACACTTTCTTCTCAAGTGCACAAGGAACATTCTCCAGGATAGATCACATCTTGGGTCACAAATCAAGCCTCAGTAAATTTAAGAATACTGAAATCATAACAAGCATCTTTTCTGACCACAACACTCTGAGATTTGAAATCAATTACAGGGAAAAAAGTCGTAAAAAACACAAACACATGGAGGCTAAACAGTACGTTACTAAATAACCAAAAGATCACTGAAGAAATCAAAGAAGCAATCAAAAAATACCTAGAGACAAATTACAATGCAAACACAATGATCCAAAACCTCTGGGATGCAGCAAAAGCAGTTCTAAGAGGGAAGTCTATAGCAATACAAGCCTACCTCAAGAAACAAGAAAAATGTCAAATAAAC
>NC_041227.1:56547285-56548883 GCF_002837175.3 Physeter macrocephalus | reverse complement strand
AACAAACATTTAGAGAAGAGCTAACACCCATCCTTCTCAAACTCTTCCAAAAAATTGCAGAGGAAGGAACACTCCCAAACTCATTCTACGAGGCCACCATCACCCTGATACCAAAACTGGACAAAGATACTACAAAAAAAGAATATTACAGGCCAATATCACTGACGAATATAGATGCAAATATCCTCAACAAAATACTAGCAAACAGAATCCAACAACACATTAAAAGGATCATACACCATGATCAAGTAGGATTTATCCCAGGGATGCAAGGATTCTTCAATATATGCAAATCAATCAATGTGATACACCATATTAACAACTTGAAGAATAAACACCATATGATCATCTCAATAGATGCAGAAAAAGCTTTTGACAAAATTCAACAACGATTTACGATAAAAACTCTCCAGGAAGTGAGCAAAGAGGGAACCTACCTCAACATAATAAAGGCCATAAGCGACAAACTCACAGCAAACATCATTCTCAATGGTGAAAAACTGAAAGCATTTCCTCTAAGATCAGGAACAAGACAAGGATGCCCACTCTTGCCACTATTATTCAATATAGTTTTGGAAGTCCTAGCCACAGCAATCAGAGAAGAAAAATAAATAAAAGGAATACAAATTGGAAAAGTAAAACTGTCATTGGATTGGAACAATCAACATTGTGAAAAATGACTATACTACCAAAAGCAATCTACAGATTCAATGCAATCCCTAGCAAATTACGAATGGCATTTTTTACAGAACTAGAACAAAAAATCTTAAAATTTGTATGCAGACACAAGACCCTGAATAGCCAAAGCAGTCTTGAGGGAAAAGAACGGAGCTAGAGGAATCAGGCTCCTGGACTTCAGACTATACTACAAATCTACAGTAATCAAGACAATATGGTACTGGCACAAAAACAGAAATATAGATCCATGGAATAGGATAGAAAGCCCAAAGATAAACCCTAGCACCTATGGTCAACTAATCTATGACAAAGAAGGCGAGGATATACAATGGAGAGAAGACAGTCTCTTCAATAAGTGGTGCTGGGAAAACTGTACAGCTACATGTAAAAGAATGAAATTAGAACACTCCCTAACACCATACACAAAAATAAACTCAAAATGGATTAGAGACCTAAATGTAAGACTGGACACTAAAAAACTCTTAGAGGAAAACATAGGAAGAACACTCTTTGACATAAATCAGATCAAGATCTTTTTTGATCCACCTCCCAGAGTAATGGAAATAAAAACAAGAATAAACAAATGGGACCTAATGAAACTTAAAAGCTTTTGCAAATCAAAGGAAACTACAAAGAAGATGAAAAGACTCCCTCAGAATTGGAGAAAATATTTGCAAACGAATCAACAGACAAAGTATTAATCTCCAAAATATATAAACAGCTCATGTAGCTCAATATTAAAAAAAAAAAAAAACCCAATCAAAAAATGGGCAGAAGACCTAAATAGACATTTTTCCAAAGAAGACATACAGACGGCCAAGAAGCACATGAAAAGCTGCTCAGCATCACTAATTATTAGAGAAATGCAAATCAAAACTACAGTGAGGTATCACCTCACACCAGTAAGAATGGGCATCATC
>NC_041227.1:56517323-56547086 GCF_002837175.3 Physeter macrocephalus | reverse complement strand
AAAAGACACATGCACCCCAATGTTCATTGCAGCACTATTTACAATAGTCAGGCCATGGAAGCAACCTAAATGCCCATCGACAGATGAATGGATAAAGAAGATGTGGTACATATCTACAATGGAATATTACTCAGCCATAAACAGGAACGAAATTGGGTCATATGTAGAGACATGGATGGATCTAGAGGCTGTCATACAGAGTGAAGTAAGTCAGAAAGAGAAAAACAAATATCGTGTATTAATGCGTATATGTGGAACCTAGAAAAATGGTACACATGCACCAGTTTGCAGGGCAGAAACAGAGACAAAGATGTACAGAACCAACGTATGGACACCAAGCGGGGAAAGTGGCGGGGGGGTGGGGGGGAATGGTGGGATGAATTGGGAGCGTGGGATTGACATGCATACACTAATATGTATAAAATGGATAACTAATAAGAACGTGCTGTATAAAAAAATAAATAAAATAAACTGGTACAGAGTCACTTTGACAATATCCTATTGGTCAAAGTAAATCACAGGCCAGTCCAAATTCAGGAGGTGGGAAAGCAACTCCACCCACCTCTTTGGTGACAGAAACTGCAAAGTCACATGGAAAAGAGTATGCATACTGGGAGGCTGAAGAATTGGTCCTACCGTGCCAATCTGCCACACAAAACAATACCCAAGCAGACCAAAAAGATAAACTTAAATTACTTCCTGCTCTCATATCTCACTAATTCTGGTCTGAGGCTGAATATCTATGATCCAATTTCCCTCATCCCAGAAAAAAGAATAGCCCAGTGACCTGACTTCTGTAAGATGTGAGTCAGTGTCACTGATCATTAGCAAGTCTAGCAGGACCAGGAATTGAAACAGCTGAGAAGTTAGGTCATTTGTAAGGAGATGCTGATGGTACTCACTGTCTCTACCCCCACCAACTTCACTCCTCTTGTTCCCCTCTATCCTGCTAAATAGGCTAGATTCCAAGGAGCTTGGGGAAGGTGAAGTCTCTGGCCTCAGATACAGGTATTTAACAAGCATCCACCACTTTATCAACCACAGGCTAAGCCATCTTGGACTTGAATCCTGAAAATAGTGGAGGAGCAATTTGAGAAGACCTGCCTTGCTATGGACACCTACTAGGTAGTCTGACCAACTCACAATGACCATTACTATTGGTCTTCACATCTACAGACATAACAGTGGGCTCCTGGAAGTCTGTTTATGCAACAAAACAGCAACACCCCCATGCCTGAATCAGGTCGTTTAAATGTAAGTGAGCCCCTGATCCAAGCTGGGTCAGAATCCTTCCTTTAGAATTTTGAATCGAGATATTCACTCCTTCTGGTGGTTGGCTCTGTAATAGTTTGGGTAGCGTGGGGTTGGCAGATTCTGCCCATTATGAAGATCATCTGGATCAGAAAAGCAGAGAAAGAAAGGTTTCAGGAAAAGAAAACAGTGAAGCATAGAGTAGTAAAGAAAATCTAAATGGCTACCAAATCCCTGGTTTGGGTAACTTCTTATGGTGGGATTTTGTTGTTTTTGCCTGTCCAATATTCATTCTTCCTTATTCGGGTACTAACACGTTGAATTTCCTATGGAGAACCATCCCTTTCCCAACTCCATGCAGGTTCATTTGCATAAGAGCTGACTATACCCTAATTCCAGGGAGGGTATGACACCCAAGCCTGGCTATAAGAGCATCATATCCCTCTGGCCACAATTATAATTTCAGGGATGGGAATATGACCCAATTAGAGCCAATAAATCTCAAGATTTAGGCAAATGAGACTAGAAAAAAGAAACACCCTCTCCTTTCCACTAGACTTGAAGTGTATGGATATGAGCCAAGAATTTCTGGCCACCATCTTGCCACCACTAGAATAAAGCCTGCTTGAAAATAGAGCCAGCAGAAGGCAGGGCTGAGAGACAGAAACTAAGTCCCAGGGACATAGCATAGGTTTAGAGCCTTGATCCAGCTGTGACTGAAGCAAATCTTCAGGGAATCTTTTAGTAACAAGCCAATAAACTTTCTTTGTCTTAACAAGTGTGAGCTGGGTTTCTGTTTCTTACAACTAAAGGTCACAGTTATGACTTCAGTGAAGCCAAGTTACATTCCTGTCCATAAGAGATAGAATTCTAATAAAGCCCTCTTTCTTTTTTACCTATGAAGCTCAAGTAGTTTCTCTAAACAATCAAGAGTCACAATTCAGCTCTTTCTACTTTTTATCATATGAGGAGGAAAAGTGAGGGAATGAGGGCACTCTAACATTTACTCTGTACTATGCCCTATGCCAGGCACTGTACCTCACTATACAATCAGTTCTGCTATAGTATAACATATGCATTCCTAAAATTCACTGCACTATGCACCATTGTACAATAAAAACTACAAAGTTTATGGGGAAATGAGGTTGGGACACAACACTCAAAAACTTCATCAGTGACACATTAAAAAAAACAAAGAAAACTGCTAAAAATGGAAGCACAGTTTTACACATATTAAATGGTTTTTATGTACACACATACTACAATAAATATGACCCTTTACCTTGGAAAAGACCTGAAGTTGGCTTGTGAAGGTGGGGGGTTGGGAAAACTGCAGCTGATGTGTTGTGAGGTGGTGGAACTGATATCAGTTATCTGAAATCAGACGGGAAGTTTTAACACCAGACGTGGATGGGTGTGGCTCATAACTTAGGTATCAGGTAGATGTTTGACGTGTGTTCACATATGCGTTCCGTGTATTCTTACATGGCTCATTTCAGCTGAGGGCAATTTCTTTCATTCACCTATTGTTTCTCACTGATGAAACTGTACATAAGTAAACGTGAAATTCACATTATGTTCAAATTGCTTCCTAATATATCAATCTCATTGGAACAAATTCATGTTTCCAGGACAAGTGTTAGAGCAGAACTAACTATCTCATATGAGCCTGACCTTAATCTTATGGCATAGATATTATTTCTTTCATTTTAAAAGTGAAGACCTTGAGGTTCGGGGAGCCAGGGAGTGGCCAAGGCTTAGATTCAAAGCCATGTCCATCAGAACTCTAGTGCTCACATGCTTTCCACACTGGCAGGCTCCATCTCAACGCCAGTGTTTCCTAGGTTACATATCTAAGTTGCCTTACCCTTGGCTGTCTTCTCTTCAGGTCTCAGGAGTTACATTACATAAGATTCTGTACTGAAATTTTAAAAATCTGGCACAGGATGTAGTGACCACGTCATGTTTTCTCACTCCACCTCAGTTACTCTATCTATAAAATGGGGCAGTGTCCATCTGCTACCCACCCACCCTACAGAGAATGTGCAATAGCTGAATACGTTGTTGACAAGGCAATAGCCTCATACAGTTCACAAAGCATGAATAACTGGGGCCTCTTCATCCAAACCACTCCATTTGACAGAGGAGAGCAGGGGACTCACCAAGGTCACACAGGAAGGTAGTGACAGGAGAGGGATTAAAATCTGGGACTGTGGATCCTTGGCAAAGTCATTTCCCATATGCCTGGAATAAGACCCATTGTAACCATGGTGCCCAGTGGCACCTGGTTGAGCCATGGTTTGCTCAAACTAGCCCCTCCATGAACACAGCAGAGCTACAGGGATGGCCAGGACGTGTGTGCTCAGCTTCCCAAGCTTTGCAGTTTCACGAAGTCACTTGGCTGCACATAAACCCACAGCCCAGTATTCTGACACTGAGTAACAGCCCTATGCTGGGAGCCAGACTAATCAATCACTCAACCAGTATTTACTGAGAACTCCCCTGTCAGTGACTCCGGCTCTTTTGCCATGAAAGGGCCTTTCAGGATTCATCTCCCCCATTGCATTCCTCTCCTATAAATGTTTTTATAGGGTTTGCCTACCCAGCAAACTGCATTTATTAAAGAATAATTAATTCTTTTCTACCATATTTTATTCATCAAAGCTTTAAAGAGCTACCAGTCAATGCCTCTGGCCTGCGGGAGACAACTACACTATGACATTATACAATGTTGGGTGATTCTAGCCAAGAGTAGAATTGTGATGTTTCCACTCACTCATGGGGTCTGGATCTCAGGTTGGCTTCCCTCAGAAGCAGGCTCTGAAATAAAGTCTGAATGCAAATAATTGTATTTAGTAGTTAGGAAGGAACAGGGAAGTTAGACGGGGAAGGGGCGTAAGACAATCCAGTCTTAAATGGCAGGGGGCAACTGAGGCTCAATTCCAAAATGTGGGTGAGGGAGGGGGACCTCCTGAGAGATGCTGTAGAACGTGCCTCGGGGTTGCCTCACCCAAGAGATGAGAAAACTGGGGTATCCATCACTGGCTGAGAGCTACTCCCAGGGGCATCAAGTCTCCAGCACTTCTAGACCACCTCACATGCAGGAAAGCATGCCAGAGGGAACCGTCATATGGAGTGAGCAGAAGGTTCCTGTAGTGGAATGCCATCACTATGTATGGGAATGAAAGTACCGAGGAGATATGGGCAGGGCACCCATACACCTGCTACACCTGGTTATAGGTAAAGACTCAGTTTTTATTTAAGTCATTTGAAATATTAAAAATAGTAATAATAGACGATATTGATTAAGTGCTTACTGTGTGCCAAGCGCTTGATATGAAGTATCTCATTGAATACCCTCACAGTACTGTCATAGGGTAGGTCTTACAATTATACTCATTTCATAGATAAGGAAATTGATTCTTGGAGAGCTTAAACAAATTGCCTAGGATCAAGGGGCCAAGAAGAAGCAGCGCTGAGATTTGGACCCACGTGTGTCTGACTTCAATGCCTTTGCCCTTCCACTACCTCATGCTTGCAGAAACCACAAAAGTGATGAAACAGGTGGATCTGTCTCATTCTGGGTGATGAGGGGTCTGAAAGCGAGAGAGGTACCCAGCCAGGAAGGTATATCCAGGGAAGGTCTATGTAGAAGACCTCTACGGCATCTACATCCATTTCTCCATCTTCTAGTAACAACACCTCTGCTTTCCTTCGGGAATGGACTCCTCCCCTATTCACACTCTGTAGTTTTGGAGAGCTGACCCCACCCCCTGGCTCTAGCACATGACCCAGGCCTGACCAATCAGAGAATTCCACTATCATCCCCAGACAGTGACTGGTTCGAGGAAGGTCACATGACCTCAGTTAATCCAATGACAATCTATGCCATTACTGTAATACAGAAGGAAGCTCTCTTTCCCTTGGGGTTGCTGAACTGAGGGTCATAAATTGCTGAGAGCTGGCTTTGCTACCACATGGGGAGAGCCCGCCTGCAAATGAAGCCGCATTGAGGTAAGCAGAGCCAGAGAGAGAGGCAGATTTTTCAACAAAACTTATTGAGGTATAATTTGCACAAAATAAAATGCACCCATGTTAAGTGTACAGTTTGATACATTTTGACACATGCATATCGTCAAGTAACCACCATGACAAGCACGAAATATAACATGTCCATTACCTTAGAGGGGTCTCTCACACCTGTTTGCAGTCAATTACTCCATCCCAACTCCAGGCAACCACGGGTCTACTTTCTATCACTACAGGTTTACCTTTTAAAATCTCATATAAATAGAATATACAGATGTGCCTGGCTTCTTTCACTCAGTATAATGCTTTTGAGATTCAACCTTGTTTTTCCATGTATCAATATTCATTCTTTTTATTGCTAAGAGTTATCCCATTGTGTGGCTATTCCACAGCTTGTTTATTAATTCTCCTGTTGATGGACATTTGGGTTGCTTCCAGTTTGGGGCTATTATGAATAAAGCATCTATGAATATTAGTGTAGATTTCTTTGAGTGGATATAATTTTCAATTCCCTTGGGTAAATACATAGGAGGGGAATTTCTCGGCACACTAAGTGTATGTTGAATTTTATGTTTCACTTTTTAAGCAACAAAAGGTAAACTTTTAACAAGGTCTTTTGAGCAACTGTTCCTAGTTGGATTCCTAGACTTTTTGCTACATGACGCAATTAATAACATTAATTGTTTAAGCAAGTTTGAGATGGGTTTTATTGCTGCTTATAACTGAAAGAATACTGATAGAGTCCATCCCCCAGGTAATAATATCTATAAGTGTTGGCCAGTTTCCAAAGAAACCTGGGAATTTTTCACCCAACACTTGACAACCAATAGTACAACTCAATATCGAGAACAGAAATCTTGGAGCTCCCTACATATTTTGTTGTTCAATAGATGAGCTATAGCCCCGAAGACTCGGTTGCAGTGATTCAGATGGTCAAGGGGAGACTCCTCAAGTCTCTTCCAGACGACAGAACTATACAGGAAGTTATGGTACCCTGAAGGCAGAGCTAATGACTTTGGATCTTAAAACCTGAGGTTTTGACGTTGATCCAAGAGGGGCACTCTTTCTTTAGCCAAAGTCTCTGAGCTTCACATTCTTCTCCTATAAAATGGAGATAATACTAATCACCACAGCTAATTGGAAGTTTTTCATTGTACCGAGTGCTTTATATGCATTATGTAGGTAATCCTCAAAACAATCCTATACGAAGATTCACATTGTTACTCCTATTAACAGATACTGAAGTTAAGGCTTACAGAGGTTAAGAACTGACCCACAGTGAATGTAAAATAGTGTAATCACTATGAAAAACAACATAAAGTTTCCTCAAAAAAATTAAAAATAGAACTACCATAAGATCCAGCAACCTCACTTCTAAGTATATACCCAAAAGAATTGAAGTCAGGGTCTCAAGAGATAGTTGCCCTCCCATGTTCACTGCAGCATTATTCTCAGTAGCCCATATAGGAAAAGAACCTAAATGTCCATTGATAGATGAATGATAAAGAAAATGTAGTGTATACATACAGTGGAATATTATTCAGCCTTAAAAAAAAAAAGAAGGAAATCCTGCGACAACATGGATGAATCTGGAGGACATTATGCTAAGTGAAATAAGCCAGTCACAGAAGGACAAATGTGGCATGATTCTACTTATATGACGGATCTAAAGTAGTGAAATTCATAGAAGCAGAGAGTAGAAGGGTGGTTGCCAGGGCCTGGGGGGAGGGGGAAGTGGGGAGTTGCTGTCCAAAGGGTATAAAGTTTCAGCTATGCAAGATGAATAAATTCTAGAGATCTGCTGTACAAAATAGTGCCTATAGTTAAAAATACTATAATAAAAATTGTAAAATTTTGACAAGAGGGTAGATTTCATGCTAAGTATTCTTGCCACATTTTTTTAAATATGGAAAAAAAAAAAAAAGAAGAAGAACTGACCCACAGTTAGAAAGAAGGACGTTAAGGTGGCATCTGTGTCGGACTCCCAAGCAGGCACTGAACCACCATGTTCTACTAATTATCAAATGCACACTGAGTGCCCATTGGGAGTGATGTGCCGTGTTGGTGGTTCTCACCTTTGGCTGAACATCAGAATCCTCTGCAGACTTTAAAGGATCCCAATACCCAGGGCACACTCTGAAACAATTAACTCAGAATCTCTGGAAGTGAGACCAAGGCATCACTATTTTCTAAAGCTCCCTCGAGCTTCTGATGCATCACCAAGCTTGAGGACCAGTGGTCTGGGACAGTGGTTTTCCAACCTGAGCATGCATGAGGGTCACATGGAGGGCTTGTTAAAACAGACCGCCAACGCCCAGGCCCAGAGTCTCTGATTCAGTGGGTTTGGGGTATATCTTGAGAATTTGCATTTATAACAAGTTTCCAGGTGATGTTGGTGCGGCTGGTCTAAGGACAAAATTTTGAAGACCAGTGGTCTAGGAAGATAGAGAAAAAGAATAATTAGCCCTTGCCTTTAAATTTGTCCCTATATAATAAATAAACAGTTACAATCCAATGTCATAAGTATGATGATAAATGAAGTATAGGGTATTCTAGAAATTCAGAGAAGGGGGGCACATCACACAAGCCTAGAGGTTCAGAGAAAATGCCAAGAGAAGACGATGTTGTGCTGAGTTTTAAAGAATCGTCTTGGGGCTTCCCTGGCGGCGCAGTGGTTAAGAATCCGCCTGCCAATGCAGGAGACAGGGGTTCGAGCCCTGGTCCAGGAGGATCCCACATGCCAAGGAGCAACTAAGCCCGTGTGCCACAACTACTGAAGCCCGCGCGCCTAGAGCCCATGCTCCGCAACAAGAGAAGCCACCGCACCACAACGAAGAGTAGCCCCTGCTCGCCACAACCAGAGAAAAGCCTGCGTGAAGCAATGAAGATCCAACGCGGCCAAAAATAAAGATAAATAAAATAAAACAAATTTATTTAAAAATTTAAAAAAAGAATCCTCTTAATATACTGATATCAATCCCAAGGTAACTATGACTTATATGTAGAATCTAAAATACAACACAAATGAACCTATCTACAAAACAGAAACGGACTCACAGACATAGGGAACAGACTTGTGGTTGCCAAGGTGGGTGGCAGGTGGGTTGGGAGTTTGGGGTTAACAGATGCAAGCTATTATATGTAGAATGGATAAACCACACGGTCCTATTGTATAGCACAGGGAACTATATTCAGTATCTTGTGCTAAACCATAACGGAAAAGAATATGAAAAAGAATGTATATACGTGTATAACTGAGTTAATTTTGCTGTACAGCAAAAATTTACACAACATTGTAAATAAACTATACTTCAATTAAAACAAAAAACAAAAACCAAAAAAACCAAGATGACTATGTGCATAAAAGAGGAAAGGTAATAAGGCACCAGCACAGGGCCTGACTCATAGTAGATATTCAATAAAAGCCCTTCCAGGCCAAGTCACATGGGATCCCACACTCTTCCACCCAGACATCCCTTCTCCAAGATCTGTCCCCTTTCATTAGCGGTGATGCTCAACACATTTGCATTTGACAGAAGGTACGTGGCAATGAGATGCCAGCTCCACCACCGCCACTTCCAGGCAAGCAGAGACCTCACCCTACAGATAGATGCTAGCCAGGGATAAGGAAGCGTCATAGGAACATGCAGATTCACCCAACCCAGGCACTTTAAGAGTCTACAGTGTGGCAGGCATCGTTCAAGGCGCTTTATGTGCAGGCTCTGCAAAGGTGGATACTATCATCCTCTAGTTTATAGCTGAGGAGGATGAGAATGCTGAGGCTCAGAGATCTGAAATAACTCACCTGTGGTCACACAACCCATAAGTGGCAAAGATGGGATTTGAACTGGGGTCCGTCTTTTTCCAACCTTCTTCTTCTAGCATTCTACACTGTTTCTCTCTCAGGAAGTTCTGCCTGATTTGCTCCCATTCCAGCACTGGTGGGAGAGTAGGGAATCCAAACGCTTTAATATTTATCTGTGGGACTGGCTCCTCTGCAGCGCCAAGTGGCCAAGGGTGCCAAAAAGGGTGTTGCCTCTGAACCTGCCAAAATCTGCCTCTGTGCCCCGCCAGCGGGGCTGTCCAAGCACCTGGGTTCCAGCTGCCAAAGGCAAGCAGGTGAAGGCCAGGCTGGGGGAGGCCCAGGATGAGCAATGACAGCTTCTGTGTTGCAAAATAGATGTTCTGGTCTTGACCTCTCCCGACAGCTGCTAGTGAGAAGCCATGCAAATGCTTCCTTTACCTTAGAAAGAGCACAGGTTCTAGAACCAGCAGAGCAGCGTTCAATTTCTGTATGTGCTTGAGCTACTTGTTTACTTTCCTTGAGCTTCTGTTTCCATCTTTAAAATAGAGATAATCAATCCACCAAGTGTTAGCAAGGATTAGTGGGTATGAGAAATGGAGAGCTTTAGTCCAGTTCCTGGCACGTGGTAGATGCTTTATTACTGTTACTCCCTCTCTTCCTCATCCTCTCCTTTCCCTGAATTTTAGGTGGTAAATGATATTCCACAGTGTTCTTTTATTCCCTTCCCTTTTCCTGTTTTATCCCATTCTGTAGTGGGTTGGCTAGCATCCCCACAAAAGTTTGCCCAAGTCCTAATCCCCAGAACCTGTGAATGTGACCTTATTTAGAACGAGGGTCTTTGCAGACATAATCAAATTAAGAATCTCATGATGAGATCATCCTCAATTACCCAGGTGGGCCCTAAATACAGTGACAGGCATACTTGTAAGGGAAATGCAGAGGGAGATTTGAAACATACAAACACAGAGGGAAGAAGGCCACATGAAGAGAGACAGAGGTTGGAGTTATGCAGCCACAAGCCGAGGAACGCCTGGAGCCAGGAAGGCAAGGAAGCATTCTCCGAGGCGGTAGGGCCCTATCAACCAACACCTTGATTTCAGACTTCTGGCCTCCAAAACTGTAAGAAAATAACTGTGTTGTTTTAAAAGCTATGCAGTGGGTAGCAATCTGTTACAGCAACCTAATACATCTTCTCCCCTGACATGTCCACCTCAACCCTTAGAGAAAAGAATCGTCAGTTAAAGTTGCTCAGTCTCCATCCTCTTCCCCTCGTCCCAGCTCCCAGTCTTCCTACTTCCCATGGGAAGAGAAGTTGCTCATCAGAATGTCTGGAATTAGATACATGACTGAGCCACATTTTACTAGTGGGCAAGATGACTGAGCCTTGAATATTAGAAGCCGGGCTCCCCGTCCTATTTTACACTTCCTGCCCTCATCCGTAGAAGACCGTTGTGCAAACATGCCCTCAGCAGGACCACTAGGAGAGAATTTCTCAACATCATCACTATTGTTCATTATGTGTGTATGGAAAGGGGGGGTCCTGTGTATTCTAGGATATTGAGCCGCATCCCTGGCCTTTATACTCACTAGATGCCAAGAGCCACTGCCCTCCCCCAGTGGTGATGATCAGGAATGACCACAGACACTGCCAAATACCCCTGAGGGAGGGGAGAGAGAGGCAAAATCACCCTTAGTTGATTCATCCCTGCTCTACAGGAAGAGTCTAGCATATATGAGGCTTGTAGGAAGGGTAGAAACACCCTGTCATCTTTGTCCATGAGGCTGAATGAGCAACTCAGCCCGGCACACCCAGCCCTTTCAGATTCAAATGAACCAGGAATAGAAATCCTTATTTGGTTTCTGGGCCTGACCTTGCCCCAGCACCAATCCTTGTGTATAATTCCTTCAAAGAGGAGTAAGTGATAGGGTATTAAACTCACACTGAATGCCTGACAGTTGTTAACTGCAAAGGTCTTGAACTTATCCCTCCAAAGTAACAGAGGTCTAGTATAGTTTAGTACATTTGGACTGTATAATACAAAAAGGAAGGGATATGGGAGATGCAAAGGAAGGGTCCTATATGCCATACAGGTATGGACTGAATGTTTGTATCCCCCCCACCAAATTCATATTTTGAAGCCCTAACCACACAGTGTGGCTGTGTTTGGAGATGGGGCCTCTAAAGGAAGTAATTAAGGTTAAAGGAGGTCATAGAGGTGGGGCCCTGCTCCAATAGGATTGGTGGCCTTATAAGAAGACACCACCTCCATCTCTATCTCTTTCTCTCTTCTTGTACACATACCAAAGAAAGGCCATGTGAGGACATCATGAGAAGGAACCATCTACAAGCCAGGAAGAGAACCATCACCAGAAACTAAATCAGCTGGAACGTTGATTTTGGACTTACAGCCTCCAGAACTGTGAGAAAATAGATTTCTGATGTTTAAGCCCCCCAGTCTATGGTATTTTGTTATGGCAGCCTGAGCAGACCAAGACACATTCTAAGGAGTTTGAACTTTGTCCTGTGGGTCAAAACTTCCCAAAGCTCAGTTCCTGGGCTATCTGCATCAGTATCTCCCAGAGGCTCTTGCAAATTCAGATAACCCACATCTACTGAATCAGGTGTGCTGAAAGCAGGGCCTAGGAATCTGCATTTTTACAAGCTCACCCGGTGATAGTTATGTACATTAAAATTGTATGACCAAAGCTGATAGGTGACTGGGAATCCATAAAGAATTTTAAGCAGACTTACATTTTGGAAATATTTCCAGCTGCAGTGCCTCTCCTGGACTGGAAGTGACTGGGATGGAAGCAGAGAGAACACTGGAAAGTCTGCACATAACCTACCTGGGACTCTTCTCTCTGCTACTCTGCAAATTGCCTTCATCCCCGTGGAACACCCTCCTCTTCCCCCACCTTGCTCAAGGTATAGCTTGTAAAAGACTACCCATGAAGTGAAGGATGTGTGTGCTGGGCAAATGCTAGGAGGTAGGGTAGACAGACTGAGGGTGGGAAAGGAGAACAAGAGAAAAAAACAGGAAGGGAACAGGAGATGCCGAGAAACTGGTCTTAACTGACCGTTTTCAATGGCTTCCTCAGGAAGTGGGGGCAACTGGTGCAAGACTAAATTCAGACTGGAGGCCAGATCCCTCTTGCCAGATCTGGGGCCAAAGCTTTGAGTGCAGGGCATGAATGATAAGGGGAAGCCAGGCCAACACTAGCTCAAGAAGCCCTTTCCACAGTAGGGTTCTGCTCATTACGAATGTTCTCAAGACAGGCATAGAGTTGGGAACAAAGGCTGGCCTGGGCGGGAGTCCAGCTGTGGCTGCCTCTGTCCAATCAAGGGCTGGGACTCTGAGCTAGCCCCTCAGTGAGGGACAAGATAGGACTTGGGGAAGAGCGAATGGTCTCGGCTGGTACAAGGAAGAAGTCCAAGTTCAGAGCTTTCTCAGTTAAGTAGCCAAAAATCCTTGGGATTAACATACACACACTACTATATATGAAATAACTAACAAGGACCTACTGTACAGCACAGGGAACTCTACTCAATACTATATAATAACCTATCTGGGAAAAGAATCTGAAAAAGAATAACTAAATCACGTTGCTGTACACCTGAAACTAACACAACGTTGTAAATCGACTATACTCCAATAAAATTTTAAAAATAAATAAATTTTAAAAGTAGCCAAATATCTCCTTTTAGAAGGGAATATGGGCATGAGGGGATTTCTTTATGGCCCAGGGGATCCTTTGTTGAATGAAGGAATTAGATGAGATGGCCCTTAAGGAAAGACATTTCGGGCTAAATGCATGAATTGGTATGACTTGAGAAGGGCAGAAGTTAGCAGAGTCAATGCCCTTGCAGCATTGGTGTCACACAAGGATGTATTCAGGCTCCTCCTCCGATATTTACAAGCTGAGGAGCCTTGAGCCAGTGACTTAATTGCACTGAACTTCAGTTTCTCTTATCTGTAAAATGGGGATAATAACCTACCTCATAAGGTTATCATAAGGATTAAATGATATAATCCATGGACAGTGCTCACCATAGTGCCTGACACATAGTTGGCAGTCTGTCTCATCTACTATTATTATAGTTGTTGTTGTTGATGATATCATTATTTTCAAAGAATAAGGACTTTCAATAAGACAGATCTAAATGGGAATCCCAGCTTAGCCAGTAGCCGTGAGACTTTCAACAAATTACTTAATAATTTTGAGTTTCAGTTCCCTTTTCTACAAAATGGGGGTAATTATTCCAACATAGAAATCTGTTTATGAAGCTCCAATGAGATAATGTGTAGAAAAGTGCCTTGCACAAAATCTCAGATCCCATCCTTTCAGAAGAGTAAAGGTTCCCATGGGTCAGGGACCCCCAACATATACATAAACATTCACAGACTCCTGCTCATCATCTCAAAATGTACTTTGAAATTCCTAATGCCACAGGATACTCACTAGGTCAAAATTGCCTTTCTTGGGGACTGTGTTTTTATATTATTTTTTTTAATCATCGTTTTTTGGAGGGGGGGCTGCGTTGGGTCTTCATTGCTGCACGCAGGCTTTCTCTAGTTGCAGCGAGTGGGGACTACTCTTCGTTGTGGTGTGTAGGCTTCTCATTATGGTGGCTTCTCTTGTTTTGGAGGACGGGCTCTAGGCGCGTGGGCTTCAGTGTGGCACGTGAGCTCAGTAGTTGTGGCTTTGGGGCTCTAGAGTGCAGGCTCAGCTGTTGTGCTACACGGGCTTAGTTGCTCAGAGGCGTGTGGGATCTTCCCGGACCAAGGATCAAACCCACGTCCCCCGCATTGGCAGGCAGATTCTTAACCACTGCCCCACCAGGGAAGTCCCGCACATTTATTTTATTAGAGTGAGATTTTGGTGTGTCTGATGAAGCTAGGGACCGGGGATCAAACCCGTGTCCCCTGCATCGGCAGGCGGATTCTTAACCACTGCGCCACCAGGGAAGGTGGACTGTGTTTTTAAATGTCCTAGAAAAGTGTCTAAAAAGTACTAAGACAGCATGTCCCTGGATTTCCAAGATGGTGTTGACTTCACGTCCCTTCATGATTTCCCACAAGACCCATTCCTTTAAAACATGATGTAATGCTTTTGTAATACTTTCAATATAAAGGTAGTCAGAGGTCCAATCCATCCATCAATCAACCACTAAAATGAATGTGCTGAGTTGGGTTTGGTTATTAGCCTCATAGGATTTGCCCAACACAAATGTAAGTGATGGAAACACCACGAACTGAGAGACTAGCTGCCTGTGTCTTCCTTCCAGAGACAAGAATATTCTCTGCCCTTATCACCACACATTACACAACCAACCGCATGGACTTATGCTTGTGAATTCAGTGTTACTACCCATTCCCTTCCCTGCGTAGATAAGTCACCGAAGATTTAGAACAGCTCTAGGAATCCATGGTATAGAGAAAGGCGGGGAAGACTTTCCATCTGAAAGCTCTAGGAGGGTTGAAACCATCAGCAGCTAAGAAGCTAAAGAAATTAACTTGTCTTTGTGAAACTGGAACCAGACCTCAAAGGTGTTGATGAATCAGCTGCTCCAGACACCTTTGATCTCCAGGAGAGAATCTGTGTATCTATGCAGAGAGCAACAGTCCCCTCCAGCTGCAAACTACCCAGGCATCCTGACTGCATTCTAGAGTGATATTAGGCTGGCAGTGCCCTCAAAGCCCCCAGCAGAATCAGCCCCAGATGCTCAGAAAACTTGGTTCAAAAATCAAGGTGAAAAAATCCAATCTGTTCTCAATTTTCTGCAGTATTGGGGAATGGGAAGCATAAGGCAGAGTAAAAAGCATTGGCTTTAGAGATGCAGACCTGAGTCCTGCATCTACCACTTATCAGGTGAGAAAAGTGTTTAACCTCCTTGAACCTCGATCTTCTCATCTGTGAAATGGGAGCATTGCCTTTCAAGTTTGTCACGAGAATTAAAAGACAATACATATGTGTATAAAGCAGGGTTCAGTCAACTTTTTCTGTAAAGGGCCACATGGTAAATATTTTAGGCTTTACAGGGTCATATAGTCTCTGCCCCAACTACTCAACTCTGTCATTGCAGCACAAAAGCAGCCATGGACAATACATACATAAATAGGCATGGCTATGTTCCGATAATACTTTACTTACAAAAACAGGCAGCCAGCTGAATTTGGCCCGTGGGCTGTAGTGCTCCAACTCCTGGCAGAAAAGCATAAAGGCCAGCGTCCACACATGGAAGACAATCAAAAAATGGTAGCTTTGGGACTTCCCTAGTGGGGCACAGTGGTTAAGAATCCGCCTGCCAATGCAGGGGACATGGGTTCAAGCCCTGGTCCAGGAAGATCCCACATGCCGCGGAGCAACTAAGCCTATGCGCCACAACTACTGAAGCCCGTGCGCCTAGAGCCTGTGCTCCGCAACAAGAGAAGCCACCGCAATGAGAAGCCCGTGCACCACAACAAAGAGAAGCCCCCGCTTGCTGCAACTAGAGAAAGCCCGCGCACAGCAACAAAGACCCAATGCAGCCGAAAAATAAATAAATTTTAAAAATTTTTAAATGGTAGCTTTGATGATGATGATATAGCAATGCTGATTAATGCAGAAGACCCACCAACCAGTCATTTGTTGAGTGCTTCTGCATGTCCAGCCCTCTACTAGACACTGAAGGAGGGAAGTACCAGGCAGATAGGTGAGGCGTCCACCTTCGAGACATCTTCACACATCAAATAGGTAAATAATAATAGGGTGAAAGGGAATACATCAATGGAAAAATATCAGAGGGATGTCTTTGAAGTCCTATGACTCTATAATATTTTAAACAAAAGGACAAAGTTCCACAGTGAGGCCTGATTCATCAGAGTGTGTGTGTGTGTGTGTGTGTGTGTGTGTGTGTGTGTGTGTGTGTGTTTAACTGCCTGAACTCTGGTTCAGAATCCATGTCAGCCCTCTACTGTGATAGACAGCATCACATCTCAGATTGGTGCAAAGCAGTAACCCAACATGAGATGCTCTTTGCAAATGCCCCTTTTGGTGTCCATTCTCTTTCTGGAGTCAGAAGGAATAACCAGGGGATGTGATTGTAAAGCCCTCCTGTCGGAGCTATTGCCAACATAAGGAAATAAGCACAAATGAAAGCGACTGAATTGGACTAATTAAAGCACTATCACTTGCTCTGTTTAATTACCTACAAACAGCAGTTCCCAAGATGCTGTCAGATGTTAGTAAGTGTGCCCAGAAAATAAAAAGGGAAGAGTCTAATGATTGTAGGAAATGCCCCTTGTTTGAGATTCACAACTCCTATTAACCTATTAAACTCCTTTGAATCCTAAAGCTGAGAATCCGCCCGGCTCTGGAGTCGGGCAAACCCGGGTGTTAATCTCAAATCTGACACCAGCTGTGTCAGCTTAGGCACATTCTTTTAACTGCTCTGTGCCTCAGTTTCCTCATCTGTGAAATGGGGATAATAAAAATACCTACTTCATTGAGTTGTATGAGGGTAAAATGAGATGGTGCAGGTAGCTCAACTGGCACAGTTTCTATGTCCAGTAAGAGCTCTAAAGGTATCCATCCTTTTCCAACCTGCTTTGGCCACATTAACATTCAGATCCACCACGCACGGGCAAAGCAGGAGCAAATGGGGAAATGTGAAAAGTGGTGCCTTGTGAGTTAAAGAAGATGGCCCTTTAGAGTCATCTTTCTTTCAAGTTCATAGCAGGATATTTGGTGACTAAATGTTTAGAACCTCTAAGTGCTAGATGCTGGGGCATGGGACAAGCAAACTGGATGTGACCCCTGGTCCCTTGGAACTTAGAGCCGAGTGTTTCCACTGAGTCCATGGCCCCTGAGTCACTTCCAGGAGCCACTGGCCACGTGCTCCAGGCAGATGAAAGCCCAGCTTACTTGCAAGGCCCTGAATATCACAGGCAAAACCTTGAAGGCCAACACAGGCCCCAGGCTAAAAACTAGAGGGCTGCCAGCATCCTTGTCTCTGGGCCCATCATTCTAGAGGAAGCTGGTGGCAGCCAGCCCCGGCAGAGGACAAAGAGCCTGCAGGGGACGTGTTTCAGGTCAAAGCTGTAGGCTTCAGACCTCATTAGCACTGGGTGCTTGGAAGCCTGCCAGCCCTGGGGTCCTGATGCGATTGGCAAGGCCCACCGTGTTGCCAAAAAGCCTCTTTTGATCCCAGCACAAAGCGTGGAAAGGTCCTGCCTCCGTGGCCCCTGACTGCTTAATCAATAATAACTTCAGAGAAGGAGAGAGAGAGAGAGAGAGAGGGAGAGAGAGAGACAGGCAGCAGGAAAGGCAGGCCCCCTTCTCCCTGTCTCCCTCCACTCCCCCTCCCTCCGGGATGCTGAAAATAGCCTAATTAGATTGTCCCCCTGCCTGGGTACCATGGAGATGGCAAGCACAGAGGCTGTGACAGCTCTCACACACACTTCTGAAAGTTCTCTCTCCTCCCCGTCTGGCCGTCACTGATGGAGACACAGGACCCCAGCACTGCAGGACCAGAGAAGAGCAGATGTCACAGACAGCAGTGCTGAGCAGATGGTTGAAGTACAGAAGAGGATGCTTGCAAAAGCACTGAGGAAACACAACTGTGGACCCTTGTATGAAGCCGTGGCCCAGGGCGGTGCTAACACCCCCCCCACCTCACTCTCCGTGACCTGATGTGTGCATCCAAAACACCTAGCAAGCACTTACATACAATGTGTAGTGGGCAGCAGGTTAGACACAGATGTGCTGAAAGTTTCTCATTTCTTTGAAATGAAAAGCGGGGGCGCTCCCGCCCAGCAATCTGGCCTCATCTCCCCCACCACGTTCCCCCTCCCACTCCCTGTGCTTCGGCCACACGGGTGATCTTCCTACACCTTGAGGCACACAAGGTCACCCCCTTGAAGCACACAAGCTCATTCCCCACCTCAGGACCTTTGCACTTGCTGTTCCCCACGCCTGGAACTCCCTTCCCCCAGATCGTCCCATGGCTGACTCCTCCTCACCATTTGGGTCTCCTGTCAAAGGAGGAGAGGTCCACCCTGATCATGCCACCATGTCACTTTCTGTAATGCTACTGCTTGGTTTCTCCTTAGAACTGATCACTGTCTAAAATTATCTTTTGTGTGTGTTTTCTGCCTGCCCACCTGCATAAGAATGGAAGCTGCATTACAGTAGGCACTATGTCTCTCTGGTTCTCTGATGTCCATATTTATTAGGTGCTCAATAAAAAATATTTCTGGAAGAAACGAACAAGAATATCTTGGGGGGGATGGGGCGCAGTTCATTCAAGCAGAGATTTGCCAAGTATATTAATTCAACTAGTGTTTCTTAAAGGTCAGATACTTGCTGTAGATGGCATTTGATTCCAGTAATGTTTGATTATGAGGTCTTAGAGGTTAACGAGTAAAGGTCCAGACTCAAAAAACCTATAATGCTAATAATTCTGATTTTCTGGTTATATGATCTTACGTACCTGAGACTTCCCCTCAAATTCTATGGCTGTGATTCTAGTGATTGAATGTGCCAAGTATCTAAGAGAGAGTTTTAAGTCTAAGAATCTGTAACACTCATGATTCTGACATTAAGATTCTCTTGAGGGGCTTCCCTGGTGGTGCAGTGGTTAAGAATCCACCTGCCAATGCAAGGGACACAGGTTCGAGCCCTGGTCCAGGAAGATCCCACATGCCACGGAGCAACTAAGCCCGTGCGCCACAGCTACTGAGTCTGCACTCTAGAGCCTGCGAGCCACAACTACTGAGCCCGTGAGCCACAACTACTGAAGCCCACGCGTCTAGAGCCTGTGCTCTGCAGCAAGAGAAGCCACCGCAGTGAGAAGCCCATGCACTGCAACGAAGACCCAACACAGCCAAAAATAAATAAATAAAATAAATAAATTTATTTTTTTAAAAAAAGATTCTCTTGGTTTCTCATTATTTATTTTAAATGGATTCTGTCGAGCTAAGCAAAATATTCTATTGTCTTGATTAGGGTGTCTTAACGTGGGAGTTTATAAGCCGAATCAGATCCATTAACACATTTTGTTTGAGCCCCTCAAAGTCAGCCCGCAAAATGTTTTTTAAATTAATTTATTGACAATACTTATAATTTGGGAAGTTTCCCCTTTTAAAACTTGGCTTTCTGGCTTCTCCTTTTCCTAGAAGGGAAAACACAGCCACGCTGAGCCCCCATCCCCACCAAGCAATGAGGGGCTGCAGTGGGGTGCAGCCTCCCTCCTCTAGGCCAGACATGGGTGCTGCCATTTACCATCTTCCATCGGGTTGTTCATCTTGCCTGCCTGGCCCTTGCAGGCATTTGAGTTTGCAACCTTGGCTGCGGGACTCCGAGATCCTGTGATTTTTTTAATCTAAGTTCCAGTGTGCATTTGAGACTCTTGCAAACTCTGCCTAAAATAAGTAAAGCTACAGAAGAGAATCTGCTGCTGCAGCATGTGTAGCCAGATTCCTCAGAGGTTTCTGATTCCAGCTTTCGGCCCTTCCGCCTTCCCCACATCCCCAGGTGCTGAAAATAATATGGGGGACAGGAAAAATGGAGGCGGAAATGAGATCGCTGCAGAACGCAGACCTTCCTGCAAATAAAGTCCCACTTTTATTAGAAAGAAATAGTTGAGAATGTTAACGGTAGTTATGTCTACATGATAGCCTCAGAATTTGCTTTTCTGTTTCTTTTTTTTCTTTATTACAACGAGTATATTATTTTTATAGTAAAAAAGCAATTACAGTGACATATGTCAATTATTTCTCAGTGAAACTGAAAAAAAGAAGCAAAAACAAACAAAAAGAAAACTCCCCTCAAGGTGTATGACCCTGAACAAGTCCTGTACTTTCTCATCTTGCCTTTGTTCCTGCTAACCCCTCTTCCCGGAATGCCCTTCCCAACCCCTTCCAGCCTCAACAAGTCTCATCCCCTCTACAAGGCACAGTGGTTCAGAATGCAGCTCAAAACCAAACTGTCTGGAGCCAATTCCCAGCTCCTCCACCTACAGCCCCCCAGCTTACTTCCTCATCTGTAAAGCGGGATTATTATAATAGCATGTCCATAAGCTGCTGTGATGTTTAAATGAGAAAAAATACACACAGACACACACCTTTAGAACACAGCCTGGGACCTAGTCAATGTCCGTTCAGTGTTAACTTTTGCTATTCCCCGTCCTCACTGGGGTCCTTCTCCTCTGATTTACAAAGGCTTTGAAATTGCTGATTGTTGGTTATAAACTGTCTCATGTTGCTCGCTTACTGTTTTATGGATATTTTAGAGTCATTGTATTACATTCGTTTAGTCAATCATCAAACATTTTTAAAGGCACCATCTTAGTTGGGCAGAGGCAGACCTAGAGACAAAGCTGTGGGTGCACAATTTTATTTGAGATGACGATCCCTGGAAGTCCCAGGAGAGGAGTGGGGACATGATATAAGGAGAGGGTGTGTTAACGAGCAAGTTACCACTGACACAACTGGAGCACATTTGTGACGGGGACCTCTGGTAGAGCGTGTAAAAATCATCTCATCGTTGTTGCACCCAAGGAGTAAGAAAGCTGGGCTGTTAATCCCCCAGTGTCCATCTGTATTTAACAGATATTTGAAATTATTATTTACCCACCAATGTTCCCTAAGATGTTAACTCCTTGACACTTCCATCCTGCTCCCTTCACATCCCAGGCATGCTCCTGAGGTGAGAGAAAACCCTTAGGCAGAGCATCACCCGTGCCCCCAAGTGGAAACTTGCAGCTGGAATGAGAAAGGGAAAAGTTGAAGGAATAAGGGCAGGGTGCCAATAACACCTGCTACGGTCACCTACGAGTGCCAGGCACTGGGAATACTAAGACACTGCTCCTCCCACTGTGGGATTTAAAAGAGAGAGTCATGTAAACACACACATGCAAGAAGAATATAGGAGCAGAACGCTTCCCTGGTGGCGCAGTGGTTAAGAATCCGCCTGCCAATGCAGGGGACATGTGTTCGAGCCCTGCTCTGGGAAGATCCCACATGCCGCAGAGCAACTGCGCCACATGCGCCAACTAAGCCCATGCGCCACAACTATTGAGCCTGCGCTCCAGAGCCCGCGAACCACAACTACTGAGCCCGTGTGCCTAGAGCCTGTGCTCCACAACAAGGGAAGCTACCGCAATGAGAAGCCCACGCACCGCGACGAAGAGTAGCCCCCGCTCGCCGCAACTAGAGAAAGCCCACGTGCAGCCACGAAGACCCAATGCAGCCAAAATTTAATTAATTAATTAATTAATTAATTTTAAAAAAAGAATATAGGAGCAGAGCTAGATGATGGGGCACAAGAAGGGTCTGAGGGAGGGAGAGGCCAGTTCTATGCAGGGAGCTGTAAGAAACAGCTGCAAAGAAGAAGTATAGGCACGGGCAAAGGGTTGCGGGCTCACCCTTGAGGAACTGAGAGCACGTCTGCATGGTCCATGTGAGCGCCGGACTGGGGAAGCGTACGGGGTTTGGGGTGGCAAGTCATGATGGGCCCTGAAGGCCATGTTTAAAAGCTTGCGTCCCCACCCTGGGGCAATGGAAGGCCCTCACCTTTTTAAGTAATGGAGCAATGTGATATTGTTAGGATCTTAAATCCCTGTGGCTGCAGTGGGGAGATGAGTTGAAAGGAGGAAAGAACAAAAGCAGAGAGACCCATATGGCAGCCATGGCAATAAATACAGGCAAGAGATAAGGTGCACTTGTGGGGGGAGGGTAGAGAAGAGGAGGCCAATACGGGAAAGGCAGGAACTACAGGATTGGGACCCTTTCGGGTGTGGGAGACGTGGGAAGAGGGCAGAGTCTAGGGTGAGTCCCTATTCTCTGGTTTGGGGAGCCAGGTGGTAGAAAAAACCATCTGCTGAGATCCATAAAACAGGAGGAGGGGCTGGTCTGGTGGGAGAGAGGGTGAATCTCTTTTTGGAAGTCTAATAGAATGTCATATATACATTTGGCTACATGAGTCTGGAGCTCAAGAAAGAGAGTTGAGGGTGGGAGACAGACATTCAATTTGAGGGCAAGGACTTGGTGTGTGTTGTTCATTGTATTATCTCTAACACCTAGAAAAGACCCTTAATAGGCACGTGGATAGTACCCTGTAAATATCTGTTGATAGAATGAAGGAATGTTTTGGGGGGCTCATCAGCATTGAAATATCCCTGAGGCAGCAGGTGTGCAGAAGGTATGGAGGGTGATGAAAAGATAGCTGAAGACACCTACAGTTGGAGACAGGTAGGAAAAGAGTAGCCTGAGCTGGATGGTCTGAAAGGTGGAAGGGAAGGAAGCAGAAGAGAAAGTAGAACATGAAAACCAAAGGAGGGGTGAGTTTCAAAGGCCAGAGCGTGGCCAGTAGAGTCAGACACGAGGTATAGCCAAGTAGGCTGGAGGAGAGAGTACATCACATTTGGTGATGGGTGCCTATGTCCCCCCAGTGAGTGTAAACTTCTGAAGTCAGGTTCCCAGTCCTTTTGCCACAGGGTCTAACACACTTCATTTTCTCATGTCTTCCCTCACTTGTGCATCCAACAAACATTTACTCAAGACCTATTGTGAGCCAGGCAGCATGCAAAGTACTGGCACTACAGTAATGAACAAGACAGATAAAATGTCTGATGAATGAATGAATGAATGAATCAAGTCCCCAAGTGACTTGCAGAGTCCTTGAGGACAGAGCTCTGAGTCATGCTTCACTGGCATCCTCTTTGCCCTCAGCCACAAGTTGGAGAGACAGAGAAAGTGCTCAATAAATATTGACCGAGTGTCAAGGGCTGACTGGTATGTTGATATAGTAGCAGGGAAGTGGGAACCCACTCCTCCCCACTGTCTCCCTGCTGATGGCTGGTGGTTTGACCTCTCTCATTCCAAGTTTAGGAAACAAGCCAAGGGTAAGGTGCTCAGAGCAAACACACTCTCTCAGATTGCTGAGGTCACCCTGGCCCCTTCCTTTGGGGGAGGAAGGAGAGAGTCTGGCAGGCTTATTTTTCTTTCCTTCAAATGATGCAAACACTCAAATGTGAGTCTCTTCTTTGCACAGATGATATGCTAGCTAATAAAAGCTCGTCTGAAATCAGTCTCTTGGAGTGTGTGTGTGTGTGTGTGTGTGTGTGTGTGCGTGTGTGTGTGTGTGTGTGTGTGTGGCTTCACTGCCCATCTGTAGCCTAAGCTGCAGGGAGACATATGCCTTTGTGGGTGACTTTGCAATCGAAAAGGACTCCAACATTCTGTGCTCAACTCTCTGAAATAAGAGCCTCCCACTGCTTCAGACCTTCCCTGCTCACAAGCCTAGGTCACCCAAGAGACACCATGTGGCAGCAATGCTTTTCCAAACGGGCAGCAGTCCCTGGGATGCTGGTGCCCAAGAGGCAAAGTGTCTGTTTGCAAAGAGCACCTGCTCCTTGTCCCCACCAGTATCCACTCCCCCTTCTCTGATCACAGCTCCTCTCCTCCCCTCCCCCACTCTCCAGCCAAGTGGTCAGTGAGGCCAGCATCAGGGCTTGACCCTTGTCCCAGGCCTGGCCAATCCAATCAGAAGGTCCCACTGGCCTGAGTGATAGGAGCAAAGGATGAGAAAGTATTCAGATTTGTCCAGTGAGAGTCAAACCCAGGACCCTCATGGGAGATATTTTTCTAGAAGCGGAAAAGGGAAAGACCTGGATTTAAATTGCGTCTCTGCCACCACTTTCTAGCTGCATGCCCTTGGGCAAATGACTTAACTTCTCTGAGCCTCATTTTGGTCATTGGCCAAATGGGTATCCATCTATTTGGTGCTTGCATGATGCAAGATGACTTGACACATAGTAGGTGCTTCATAAATATTTGTTGTCCTTCACCCACACCCAGCCTCTTCTCCCCCTGTGCTTAACAGCTGATCTCATCTGTCCTGAAACTTTCCAAAACTTGTAAATTTAAATCTCCAGCACTGATATCTCTTCTGATCTCCAGACTCATCTATCCAACAACTGACTTGGCATCTCTGGATGTCTCCCAAGTGTCCCAAACTTAACAGTGCCTCAAATCGAGTGATGGAGCCACTCTTCTTCCCCACCAACTCCCCAAACCATTCGGTTACCTTCATCTCAGGAATGGCACCTCCAGTGATCTCAATGGACCAACCCAGAAGGCATCCTGGAGGCCTCTCTCTCCCTTCATCAGAACTAAACCGTCACCAGGTTCTGTCGATTGTATCTCCCATATACTTCTTGAATCTCTCCCCTTTTCAACATCTCCCCCATCCCACCCTAGCCTCGATCACCCTCGTCTCCTACCTGGATGATAGCACCAATCTACCCTAGATCCTCTAGATCAAGCATCTAGAGATCTCTTTGTAAAAGGTGAATCTGGTTGAGGTCACCCCTGCGGCCTTCCAGTGGCTTCCCGGGGCTTTCAGAATAAAATCAAAATCCTTACCTTAGCTCAAAAAAAGAGCATGAAACTGGCCCAGCCCAGCCTTCTGGCCTCACCGCTGACCATTCCTTTGGCCCTTACTTTGAAAGTATTTAACACACAGACCTGGCCATCAAGCAACCTGGCTTCAGGTTCCTGAACAACCACAGGCTCCCTGTTGAGCCTTGACTGCATAACATCTCTCCTCTGGGTCTCTTTAAAATGGACAAGTTGGTCACTAGGGACCCTTCCAGATCTGTCAAAAGTTGGGCTTTTCCTATAGCCCCTTTGAGGCAGACTTAAAAAACAGATAGATAGATATACACACAATGGAATACTACTCAGCCATAAAAAAGGAATGAAATAATTCCATTTGCAGCAACATGGATGGACCTGGAGATGATAATACTAAGTGAAGTAAGTCAGAAAAAGTCAAATACCATAGATATCACTTATATGTGGACTCTAAAAAAAAAAGATACTAACGAACTTATTTACAAAACAGAAATAGATGCAAAGACATAGAAAACAAACTTGTGGTTACCAAAGGGGAAAGGGTTAGGGAGGGATAAATTAGGAGTATGAGATTAACAGATACACACCACTCAATATAAAATATATAAACAAGGACCTACTGTATAGCACAGTATAGGGAACTATATTCAATACCTTGTAATAATCTATAAGGGAAAAGAACCTGTTATATATATATACATATATATATATATATATGTATATATATATAAAACTGAATCACTTTGCTGTACACCTGAAACTAATACAACATTGTAAATCAACTATACTTCAAAAAAAAAAAAAGAATGCATGGCCAGCTCACAGCTTATCCAGCATTCATTAATTACTCCTTCCCCACAGAATATTATGGGTGTTGTCACTTCTGATTATTATTTGTTGTTTTTAGTAGTAGTCGCAGGTTGTCTTATAGCAAAGAGGATATTTCTTGCCATTCTAGCAGGTTGGGGTTTTGTACATGGCCAAAACAAGTAATTCTTGGAAATACACCAGCATTTGAAAAGTTCAGAATCCATCAAGCTTAAGAGACAAAGACTTTGAGGGCAGAGATATCTGGGTCTAAATATGGATTTGGCCATTTCAGAACTTACGTAACCTGGAGCAAAATGGGTCATGTTTTCCCCATGTTTGAAGCCCTTCCACAGCTCCCCAGTGATTTGGGGCTAAAGTCCTGGGTCACTCCCATGGAGGATAACCCCCTGCGTATTCTGGCCACTTGGCACCACTCTGATCTCATTCTACACCAGACCCCACCCGTCTCTCACTCCGCTCCAACCACACTGACCTTTTTGCCCCTGGCTGAAATCTTTCCAACTTTGAGGTTTGTACACATGCTGTTTCCTGCAGTGGAATGTGCGCGCCTTGACAACACCAACTATTCAAATTTCAGCTAAATGTTATTCTCTTTGGGATGCTTTCTTTGATGGTCTCCCCATCCCCAAGGCTCCATCTAATATCCTTTATAGATGCACTCACGGCTCCCTCTAATTAGATCTCTGCAGCATAGATAATGACTGTCATTCAATACTTAGCTGGGAATGCATTTTTGAGCTTACATTCCAGAGTGTAAGCCCTATGAAGACAGGGACCACTGACTTTCTCCCAGGGCATGGCCAGCTCCTAGCACAGTGCCTGGCATTTAGATCTTTATCAAATGAATGAACAACTGTGAAGTGATTTAACCCCCTTGAGCCCCTGCTTTTGCACAATGAGGATAGTCAGGACTAACTCCTGGAATGATTGCAGGGAGAAGCAGTGAAATTCTGCAGGCTCATTATCATGCCTGGCACATGTGAAGGGGATTCATAAAAGGTCACATTTAGGGATACGGAGCATGGTGCTTCCAAACCTGGCTCTTCCAATTTGTACCCACGTGACAATGAACAGACACCTCTCTGATCACTCAGAGCTGCTGTGGGGGATGAAATGAGACCTTGTATGGGACGGTCCTGACATACAATAGGCACTTTGTAAAGCCCGAATGCCATTACTCTAAGTCAGGTCAGTGGTTTTTCATCACAGGGAGTTTTATAAAGCACTGATGGCCAGGCCCCATTCCAGACCAATTAAATCCATTTATCTGGGAGAGGGTCCTGGGCAATTGGCACTTTTCCCAGCATTTTTATTATGAACATGTTTAAGCACACAGAAGAGCTGAAGGATTTTTACAGTGAACACTCATATACCCACACCTTAACTTCTACATTTAACATTTACTGCTCCTGCTTTATCATATATTTATCCATCTTTCCACCCATCAACCCATACTTGTGGGGTTTTTTTTTTTTCTACATTTCAAAGTAAATTGCAGACAGAAGCATATTTTCCCCTAAATGCTTGTGCATGACTGTCATGTAAATTAACTAAAGTTGGATATCTGTTTATATTTGTCTCTGTGGAGATAAAATTTATTGAGAATGTAACACACAAATCTGAAGTATACCATGTTATGGGTTTAACATTGCATATGCCCATGTAACCACAATCTGTATCAAGACACAGAACAACATCAACATCCCAGAAAATTCCTTCATATGACTGCTCAGTGAATCCATACCTCTACTCTCCAGAAGCAACCACTTTTCTGATTTTTTTCTACCATAGATTAGCTTGGGGCAGTGCAGTTTTAAATGCTCTAGAGGAGCAGAAATTAACATAACATTGTAAATCAACTATACTTTAATAAAACTTTTTAAAAGTGCTCTGGGGGAGGTTCTTTGTGAAGTCAAAATTCAGAACCAAAGGCCTAGTTAACTGCATTTACCCTAGTGAGTCTCAGGAGCGGGAAGGAGACCCAGGGAGCAGCAGAAATGTCTTTTGACTTTGAGTCAATGGGCCCTGGGATTGGCCAGTTAGAGGAGGAGGAAAAGAAGCAAACACAAAGGACTATATAAGCTACGATTCCATGATTCCATTTATACCGTGTTGCGAAGTATGCAAAACTACTTCATGGTGAAAAAATCAGAACAGTGGCTTCCTCTAGGGGATGGGTGGGGCTGACCACCCATCCCCTAGACGAGGGCCATAGGGGAATTTGGGGGGTAATGAAAGGTTCCTCATCTTGATAGAGGAGCTGGTGACACAAGTATATGCATCTGTCAAAACTCATTGAATTGTTAACTTCAGCTATGTGCAGTTCACTGTATGTAAATTATACTGATTAAAACAAATTCTAGGCTAAGGATTTGGCAGTTGGGGGCTGCAGATGCCAATTACATGCATGCTAAGCAGTTTTATCCCCAGAAAACTCAGCACTGGGTGCCTTATATGAAACTAATTTTGGCAGTCATTTTTTCAAATTTTCTTAACAAACTTTTTTTTTCAAAACTAAAATATTATTCAGCATGCCACAATACTAGACCAAAAGGAAGTTTTCTATTTGAAGTTGGAGATAAGCAATGGAAGGTCCCTCGGAGGTCCCACCCTCAGGGCTTCCCCTTCCCTCCTATAAGACCTCTGAGACACATCCAAACATCCTTAGGGATCACGGATCCCAAGTTGAGAACCACTGAGCCAAGTCAGCTAGCAGGGTTGCTGAGTTCAGCTGTACAGCTGAGCACTGCACAATTCCAAACTATGATGTGAATGGCATCACTTGGAGGTGTGCAGTGCAGCAGCCCTGGGAGCCATGCTGGTAACACAAGCAAGTCAAGTAGGCCTGGAAAAGGTGATAAATGGGAACTAGCACTTAGCTAGAGCACCAAGCTGAAGAGAGTGTGGTGGTACCAAATGGGTGAGCTCAGCCCTGTTAAAAGTAAGGACAGCTACTACTCACCTCCAACTGACTGTTGCTATGTGGGAAAACCAGCTCAGCACTGCCAGATCTGAATTTTTTTCAAGAGAAGCCAAAAATCTGGATTTTTATATGAAGTCTTCCAGTTTTTAAATGCTGGGAATTAAGTTCATTAAAGAAAAAACAAAAAAACATTATGTAGCCCAAATCAAATGTATTTGCAAGACAAATGCATCTTCTAGGTCACCACTTTGCAGCTTTTGGTTTAATAGTTTTATCAAAGGTTTCTGAGTTCTTGGCAACAAATTACAAGAGGCATGTATGTATCATCACCCCCTCTGTGCCCTGAATATATCCAGGAATTGGAGCTGTCTGCCTTCTGAGAGTCAGGCGACCTCAGTTACACCTCCCTACAATTTCGAAGAAATTATGCAACTGGCGTTGCCAGAGACACAGGCAGAAACCCCAACTCGAGAAGCTTCCTGCATGTCCGTCCACCCCTTGGCCAGTGATGCACCTGAGTGGCCACCATTGTGAAGGTAGAGATTACAAGACTGTGGTACCCAGATCCCAACCTCAGAGCAGCTCAGCATAGGCACCATTTACATGAATAAGCAGGAAAAAACTGCTTAATTAAGATGTTCATCCCTTCTACACTGTTGGTGGGAATGTAATTTGGTACAGGCACTATGGAGAACAGTATGGAGGTTCTTTTAAAAACTAAAAATAGAACTATCATATGACCCAGCAATCCCACTCCTGGGCATATACTTGGAGAAAACCATAATTCAAAAATATACATGCACCCCAATGTTCATTGCAGCACTATTTACAATAGCCAGGACATGGAAGCATCCTAAATGTCCATCAACAGAGGAATGAGTAAAGAAGATGTGGTACATATATACAATGGAATATTACACCGCCATAAAAAGGAACGAAATTGTGTCATTTGCAGAGACATGGATGGACCTAGAGACTGTCATACAAAATGAAGTAAGTCAGAAAGAGAAAAACAAATATCGTATAATATTGCTTATATGTGGAATCTAGAAAAATGGTACAGATGAACTGGGACCTAATGAAACTTAAAAGCTTTTGCACAGCAAAGGAAACCATAAACAAGACCAAAAGACAACCCTCAGAATGGGAGAAAATATTTGCAAATGAAGCAACTGACAAAGGATTAATCTCCAAAATTTACAAGCAGCTCATGCAGCTCAATATCAAAAAAACAAACAACCCAATCCAAAAATGGGCAGAAGACCTAAATAAACATTTCTCCAAAGAAAATATACAGATTGCCAACATACACATGAAAGAATGCTCAACATCATTAATCATTAGAGAAATGCAAACCAAAACTACAATGAGATATCATCTCACACCGGTCAGAATGGCCATCATCAAAAAATCTACAAACAATAAATGCTGGAGAGGGTGTGGAGAAAAGGAAACCCTCTTGCACTGTTGGTGGGAATGGAAATTGATACAGCCACTATGGAGAACAGTATGGAGGTTCCTTAAAA
>NC_041227.1:56496633-56517184 GCF_002837175.3 Physeter macrocephalus | reverse complement strand
TAGGATGGGAATAAAACACAGACCTACTAGAGCATGGACTTGAGGATGTGGGGAGGGGGAAGGGTAAGCTGTGACCAAGTGAGAGAGTGGCATGGACATATATACACTACCAAACGTAAAATAGCTAGCTAGTGGGAAGCAGCCGCATAGCACAGGGAGATCAGCTCGGTGCTTTGTGACCACCTAGAGGGGTGGGATAGGGAGGGTGGGAGGAGGGAGACGCAAGAGGGAAGAGATATGGGAACATATGTATATGTATAATTGATTCACTTTGTTATAAAGCAGAAACTAACACACCATTGTAAAGAAATTATACTCCAATAAAGATGTTAAAAAAAAAAAAAAAAAGAAACACTGGCCCAAAAGATCTTATCCACTCCTGTGACTTTGAGTATTGTTCACAAGCCAGTAGAAAAAAAATTGTATCTTTATCCCAAGAACTCTCTTGTGAGCCCAAGACACATAAGACCATCTATAGACTTGATATCTCTACCTGGGCACCTTACAGGTATCTCAAATTCCCAAGAACAAAACTGAACTTTTGATCTTCTTAATCTTAGTAAATGGCACCTCTATTCATCCAGCTGCTTATGCCAGAAATGTGGGAATCACCCCTGACACTGCTATTTTCCTCACCCATGACATCATATCCCTGACCATGATCCAATGATCATACCAGTTCTACCTCTGGAAGGGTCAGGTTTTGCTGCAGTAACAAACAACTCCAAAATCTTAGTGGTTGAAGACCACAGTGAGTCAGCTGGAGCTCTGCCTGACTCTGCTGAGCTTATTCTCAGGATGCAGGTCAAGTTCAAATCTACAACATGAGTCTCCTCATTCCAAAACCAGGGTGATGGAACACCACCACCACTACTGAGCTGGGGCTTGCCATTCTCATGGCAAATGACAGGAGCACAAGAGGCCGGTAGACACATACAAGTCCTCTTAAAGCCTCTTCTCTGACTGTACTCTGTTGGCTCCGCCCATATTCCATTTGCCAAAGCATGTCACATGACCAAACCCAAAATCAGCAGAGTGAGGAAGTACTTTCTTCCGATGGTACAGCAGAAAGTGAATATTTGCAAAACGATGATATGGTCCTCCATGATGTCCAATATACCCCAGATCCATCCACTTCTCTCCATTACCATGGCTCCCACCCTGGTCCAAGTCACCATAATCTCTCAACTGGATGTCCACACAGCCTACCAACTATCTGCCTGCCTTCCGTGGCTCCTCCAATCTATTCTCCACAAAGGAGCCAGAATGATTTGTTTATAGTGTTGGTCCACTGCACTCAGGAAAACTCCAAAGTCTGTATCCCGATCACTAAGGCCCTACCAAAGCTGTCCCCAGACTATCTCTCTAGCCCAGGGATATTGAGCCTGGAGTAAACACAACCCCGCCCCCCCATTGGGAAATCTACTTTCATTTCCTCTACTCTCTGCTCTCACTCATGCTGGAACCACACTGGTCTTCCTTCAGGTGCCCCTAACTCACCACCCACTTTTCTGTCCCCCAGTCATTCCCTCCACCTGGCTGCCACTCTAGATGCCATTCCCTCCACCCGAAACGCCCTTCCCATTCTCCTTGCTACCTGGGCTTCCTCCCACTAACCTTGCAGATCTCAGCTTATAATACCTTGCTCAGAAAGGCAAGGGATCGCCCAGTCTAAATAGACTCTTCATATAGTTTCTTAAACAACCTGTATTTATTATAAATTGGAATTATAAGTGGGCAATTACCAGCTTGATGTCTGCCTCTCTGCCACACAGTAAACTCCACATGGGCAGGTGCTGGGTCTATCTTGCCCACCACCAAGTCACCAGCATCAGACACACTGTACAGAGTAGATGCTTGATAACTGGCTGTTGAATGAATACCAAACGATGTTCAACTGAGCACCTACGTACTTTTTTTTTTTTTTTTTTGGTGGTATGCGGGCCTCCCTCTGTTGTGGCCTCTCCCGTTGCGGAGCACACGCTCCGGACGCGCAGGCTCAGCGGCCATGGCTCACGGGCCCAGCTGCTCCGCGGTATGTGGGATCCTCCCAGACCGGGGCGCGAACCCGGTTCCCCTGCATCGGCAGGCGGACGCGCAACCACTGCGCCACCAGGGAAGCCCCCTACGTACTTTTTATATTGTTTCATTTCATCCTCATGCCTGATCTAGGTATATTAATCCAAGGAAACTGAAGCTCAGAAAAGTAGAGTCATGTGCCTAAAGTCACAATGTTAGGAAAAATCAGAGCCCAGATACAAATCCAGATGTGTCCATTTCTGGGGTCTACACAATTAACTGTTGTGCCATGTTGCTTCCTCTCGAAGAAACGCAAAAATAGTTTCTCAGGATGTGAGATGACCCGTCCTGCCTGTGTTCTCTGCAATCTAAGCCAACCTCAAAGACAAGGAGAAAGTCAGTTCCTTCCTCCTGCAGAAAATAACCTACCTGAGGGTCAGCACAGGGGGGCTCGCAGAGGGACTGAGCTGTCCCATTCTCCTCTCCACCCATCCTCCACCATGAAATGAGTAATCTCTTTCAGAGAAGGAGACAGAAACAAAACCAAAGATGAATTGAAATAATCCAAGATGGAGACGAAGAGTATACCACAGGCCGTGTGTGCATCAGGGCCAGATAGACTGTACAGAAAAAGCTACACTAGAAGTGGGATGGCATATTTCTGTGCCTCAGTTCTCCCAGTTGTGAAATGGGGTGATAAGGCGCATCTCTACCTCCTAGAAATGCGGAAAGGAAGTGCTCGGTTTTGCCTAGACTATCGCGAGGATTCAGTTACTACTCCTTTGCAAAATGTAAGTCACCCCTTGTCAATTTCCAAAGCAAAAATGACAGAGTGACCCCTGTAGATACTACAGTTACAACAGTGAAGAAGGGAATTCCACGATAAAATTGCTGGAAACAACCTTTTATTATGGCTAAAAGAGCACAGGTGTCTGAGACAGAAAAACTGGGATCTAGAGCAGATTCTAGATCTGACTCTGTGACCTTAGGCAACATTTTCCCTTCCTCGAGGATTAGTTTTTTTTGTCTGCAGTCAAGGATATTAACAGCACTGTTTCTCAAACTTTTCATTCTCCTACCACTTTCATAGTTTTTACTGGGCTGTATCTTCATACCATTCATAACATTACTTATTTAATATTTCTTATTTATATCCATTTATTCAACAAATATTCGTCAAGCAGCTACAATATGCCAGACAATCCTCTAGGTACTGAGACACTGTTCTAGATGACTTTTTTTTAACTTAATATCTAGTTACTCCCATCCTAAGCAATAATATCCATGAACTCATGGGACTGATAAGCTGACTACAGGTATTTTTTCTAGTGTATATTAAAATCAATGTAAAAATAACAAGGTCCTACTGTATAGCACAGGGAACTATATTCAATATCCTGTGATAAACCATAAATGGAAAAGAAAATGAAAAAGAATATATATATGTGTAACCGAATCACTTTGCTGTACAGCAGAAATTAACACAACATTGTAAATCAACTATACTTCAATAATATTTTTTTTTAGAAATCAATGTAAAAGTAGCAAAAGGAAATGTGTCCTTTAACATCCACCTTAATCTTAGGTGCTCCCAGTGATAAAAAGTGGGTGCTTTTGGACACCTGGGCCTGGATAATAGCTAGGATTCCTGGTAACTCTCAAAATTGTACTGTTCTGGATTCCTCTAGAGAGACTGACACAATTTATCTTCCTCTCTTCCAACCCACTCTGCTAGAGCCATGAAGAGAGTGACGTTAAGTAATTATTCAGCAATTACGAGAACTTTTTTTCTGAGCCAGAGACTAGGGCTCTGTCAGTTTGAGAACACGCTTGAACTTCCTGGCTCTCCATTTCCAATTCACACCCCAAACTTCAGGCACTTTCATTTCCTTCCCTTCAGTCACAGAGGACGCTGCTTTACACCCAGGCGCTGTTTTCATCTTCAAAGAATATTATCAATTTTCAATGACGTCTCTATATCTGACACGGGAAAGGCTCCAAAAAACCCATAATCGCCCTACTAGACAACTCTTCCCAAACAATATTTAATAAGTTATACATATGAGTCCAAAATGTATGTTCTGAGTTGCCTTTGAAATCCAAAAAAAAAAAAAGGTTTGCAAAGGAAAACTTTCCTACCAATCAGTTAAAAACTTCAGTAGAAAAGTGGGCTAAGGACAGGAGCTGATAATTCACAGGAGAAGAAATACAAACGACTAATAAGCATATGAAAAGGTACTCAGCTCCTTAATAATCAAAGGAAATGCAAATTAAAACAACAAGAGAGCGGGTTTTTTTCCCATTTCAAATTAACAAAGGATTATAGCATAATCATTTTGCATGCTAGCTAGAGTGGGGTTTAATAGGTACTGGTGTTAGAAGAATTATATTTCTACCTTGCTGGAAAGCAATTTGATATTGTGTTTCAGGATCCTTCAGAGGTTCTAATCTTTGACTCAGTAATTCCCCTTCTAGGAATCAACCATAGAAAACCAGAGATCTGTCTGTCAGACATGTTTGGTTTAATGGACAAGGGTGTCTATCATGATGGTATTTCTAAGATCAGGGTTTCTCAGTCGCAGCACTCTTGACGTTTAGGGTCAGACGACTAATTCTCTGGTGTCAGGGCTGTCCTGGGCATTGTAGGATGTTTGGCAGCATCCATGTACTCTACGCACTAAAGGTCAAGAGTACACACACCAACCCCTAGTTATGACAGTCAAAATTGTCTCCAAGGGGAAGGATTGGATTGGGAGTTTGGGATTAGCAGACGCAAACTACGACAAGGTCCTACTGTATAGCACAGGGAACTACATTCAGTATCCTGTAATAAACCATAATGGAGAGGAATATGAAAAAGAATATATATATGCATAACTGAATCACTTTGCCGTACAGCAGAAATTAACACGACACTGTAAATCAACTATACCGAAATAAAATTAATTTTTTAAAAAACTGTCTCCATACATTGCCAAATGTTCCCTTGGGTGACAAAATCCGCATTAAGAACCACTGATCTAAGAATAAAAACTTGTAAATGACTTAAATGTCCAAGTATGATAAAATGGTCAAATGAGTTATGGTCTGTTCAGATGATGGAATATTATATGTATTCCCTTAAAATGAATGACATGGCAACCTAATCATAATAAAATGGTATATGAAAAAAAGCAAACAAGAAAATACTTAATTAGCCATTAATTAGCCACCGATCATTTAATTAGTCATGTTTTTCTTAGAAAAACAGACTGCATGGAAATAAAGCAAACTCCCACTGCAATTATCCTTAGGTAGTAGGATTAAAAAGCAGTTTTCGTTTCCTTTTTCAAAACATCTATTTGGCTCCATAAGCTCAGAGAATGGATTTCTAGTCTGAAGAACCCAGCTTTAAATCCAGCCCTGCCACTGTCTAGCTATTATTGACTCTTACTAACTCTCAACATCCAAGTCACTGTGACTTCACCTGCAAAACGGGGATAACCATGTACCTACTGCAAAGAGTGGCAAAGAGTAAACAAGTTAAGGCATAGAAAGTGCTAAGCAAGGTGCCTGGTGGGTCGTAGGTATTCAGTTAAAGGTGAGTGCTCATTAACAGGGACTACCCTTTTAATTAAAATCTTTTTCTTAAAAAGAAAACGAACCTACAACACCAAGCCAGAAGGAGCTTGACTTACTGCTCTGGGGAGAGACACAATCTGAGAATGAGAGATCTCCGGTGCTTGGGGATCTGACATTGGGTGAAACTCTATTAGTGGTGGAAAAAAAACAGGGATGAAGAATCCATCTAGCAGAGGACACTGCCTGCCAGGAAACGTTATTTAAATTGGACAGGATGGACAGACAGCTTCAAGTCAAGAGTACCGAAGTGTCAAGAGCCATAAAGAGTTTAACTGCCTAACACTTTAATCACTTTTTTTTTTTTTTTGCGGTACGCGGGCCTCTCACCGCTGTGGCCTCTCCCGCTGCGGAGCACAGGCTCCGGACGCGCAGGCTCAGCGGCCATGGCTCACGGGCCCAGCCACCCCGCGGCACGCGGGATCTTCCCGGACCGGGGCACGAACCCGCGTCCCCTGCATCATCAGGCGGGCCCTCAACCACTGCACCACCAGGGAAGCCCTGCCTAACACTTTAGATGACCACTCTAGGGCCTTACAAAGAAGCATTGGGAATTGGATCTGGAAATGTTCCTGAAGCCTGGAGAGCCAGGAGTCCCAAGTCATTGGAGGAGAGCCCAGGAGGACTGTGGGTACCACCACTGGGACAGACTGAAAGAATCTGGAGATTTGACTTCAAGATCTTGCTGTCTTGTCCTGCAAGTTCCTTTTCTTCTTCGAGTCTCTGACTATTGATGTATTCAGACAAGCAGACTAGCTTAGTTTATAAGAATAGGAAAACTGGAGACCAACTACCTAGTCACCCAGAGGTGACTCCTGGGCCCACCACATCCTAGCTATTGTAACTCTGGGCAAGTTGCTTACTTCATGGATCTAGGCCTTCATTTTTGCATCTACAAGAGATGGGTGATGCTATCTACCCCGTATAAGAGGTTTAGCATGGAGCCAGGTAGCCCCCAGCAAGGACTTGATAAAATGGCAGCTCTAATTGCTTTTTTAGAAGTTACTCCATACACACACCTACTGTATATAAAATAGATAATCAACAAGGATCTACTGTAGAGCACAGGGAACGCTACTCAATATTCTGTAATAACCTGTATGGGAAAAGAATCTGAAAAAGAATATATAGATATATAGATATATAGAGATATATATATACACAATATGTATATAGATATATATATCTATAGATATACAATATATATATAGATATATTGCATATGTATAACTGAATTACTTTGCTGTACACCTGAGACTAACGCAACACTGTAAATCAACTATACTCTAACAGAAAATAAAAATTAAATTTAAAAAATAATAATAAAATAAAAGTTATGCCAAACATAGAACTTGAATCTCCCTCAAAGTGGAATTCATTCTCTTGAAACTTTGAACGTGGGGTAGATCAGTGGGCAAATGTACAAAGGATGAATGGCAACAGTTCTTCGGCCCATCAGGGAGTTTTTTTCAGGTGTTTCAGGGTTTATCACAATGCTTCTGACCTGTACCAGATCCTGGGTAGGCAATGGGGCTACTGTGATGGCCAAGAAACAGTCCCTTGGCCTCAAGTTGCTCAGAACCAGTGCAGAAGACAGACATGGAAGGTACAGGTACACTTCATTCAGGTAGTGAGAAGAGGAAGCAATATCAGGTCGTGGTAGCACTCAGGCCCTGGGGCCATATTCCCTGGTTTTATTGGTTTTATCTCCAGATCTTGGAGCCATGTGAACCTGGACAGGTTACTTCATCTCTTCAAGCCTCAGTATTTTCATCTGTAAAATGGGGAGAATAAGAGTAGTGCTTCTCCCTCATAGGGTTGTGGCAGGACAAAATAAGGGGAAGCCCTTAGAACCATGCCCAGCACACAGGGTTTAATAAACATTAGCTGTTACCACTATTAACATCTTGGTGACTAGACGTATAGACCCTGGAAAGACAATCTGATTCTCTGACCTGCAGAGCGGGGAGATCCTCCCAGGGCCATTCAGCCCAACCCCTCCAATATCCAGTCTGGGCAGACCTCAGGGGCCATGATCGCACCACACCTGAATTCTCCCTCATCATCACCACACAGATCTAGAGAAAACTTTCTTGGGAATCAAGATGTACAATTTTATTGTTTTAACCCCCCCCCCCACAAACCCACAAAAGACTTGTGGCTGTAAAGAGTAATTCACCCTAGGAGGGAGATGCAAGAGAGAGGAAATATGGGGATATATGTATATGTACAGCTGATTCACTTTGTTATACAGCAGAAACTAACACACCATTGTAAAGCAGTTATACTCCAATAAAGATGCTAAAAGAAAAAAAAAAGAGTAATTCACCCATTTTCTAAATGGAAAGGAGACTCCAAATCACTTCTAAAAGCAATATCCCGCTCTCCCCATCTCTCCCACCGCACACGCGCGCGCGCGCGCGCGCGCGCACCCACACACACCAGAGTGAGGAGGGGGCAGGGAGGGAGGAAGTGAAGAAGGAAGTCCTTTAACAGGAACAGGAAAGGATGAGGAGGATATAACTGTGGGCAAGGCAGGATTGTCTGAGGATGAACAGGGGCCAGACACCTGAGCACACTCTCCTGCTTCACCTGACAGAGCAGACAGGTGACAGGTGTCTCCTCTGTGACTATTCCACCTGAACACCTGCTAGCCTGGCAGCCCCCTCGGGTCACTCTGGGTGATCCTCGGACTGAATGGACTCCTGGTCTCATGTTGATTTCCAACAGAAGCCAATTCTTCCTTTTCCCTGGCAGAGTCTGGGCATCTGGGCAGACAAAGTGCTTGAGGGTTTTGTTAAACAAGGGAGGCACTGTGACGTCTGGGAGAAACACCACCACCAAACGATAAATTTGGACCAGCCTGCCTGCCATTCTCAACTACACACACACACACACACACACACACACACACACACACACACACACACACACACCCCACATCTGAGTAATCCCATGTGTGCCTACTTAACAGGTTGACATACTAACCAATCAGAATGGACACTGACCATAACTTTGGAGAAGGTTCTGGAAGTCTCCTGCTGTTATCCTTTTATTTTAAAAATCTTGGAAGGTTTAGGGGATACAAGTGAAGGGCCAGGGTGGCAGGCAGGCACTTGGGACACCAGGGCAGTGGCTTTTTCCCAACTGGCATGGAAGTATTTCAAATTTTAATGCCCACCACGGGCACACTTGTACATACCAGCCAGACTGAACCTAGACTCTGAGATGAGGATTTGTACGTGGGTGATTTATTAAGAAGCTGTTCCCAGGGGGAAAAAAAAAAACAAAAAAACAGTAAGAAAGCAAGTGAAGCAGAACAAAGAAGGGAGGAAAGCCCAGCCAGGCTGAGGACTTGAATCAAAGCCACACAGATAGTGACCTCAACCTGATTCCACAGGGGAGTCTGGAGCATAAATCAGCCCCACAGTCGGCCTGATCTAAGGCAAGAAAGCCCAGCTTTCATATTCATGCATCCAGAAGTCAGGAGTTAAGGGCTGTCCCGGGAGTAGGATACAGAGCAAAGCAAAGCACCTCCAGGAGCTGCCCAGGAAGTCCTCTGAACAAGAGCCAGTGGTGCCGCCTGGAGGCAAAAGCACAGGAAGGTCAAAGGTTGGACACCATTAATCTGAGGAGAAGAATAGAACTTTAGAGGATCTGGGTGGAGTGCCAGCATTGTCCATAACACCAGCTGAATGTCAGCCCAAATCCTTAGACAAGGAAGGAACACATCCAAATTATGGCCATAGTGCATAGAGTAGGATGGGGGACCAGCTCAGGGGTTCAACGTTTCTCTTATTAGGTAATTTGTGTCTGAATGAACTCTTTGTCTCCAGTCTCAACCCGTTCAATCCCAAAGAGTAATGAGAGCTAAAATGTATACAGCACCCACAATGGGTAGGGGGTCACACAGATGACATGCCCAACCTCACAACAACTTCTCAAGGTGGGTCATACTCTTTCCACTTTACAGATCAGCAAACTGAGGCTCAGAGAGTTTAAGAATCGTCTAAAATTTTTCACAACATGTAAGTGGTAACAGAGAAATTCCAATCTATCTCAAATCTGTGGGACTCAGAGCTTCTGTTCTTTTCAACTGCTACCCACTCAACAACACCTCCTTTGGATGCAAACGTGACCCAGAAGCAGACCCCGGGGTGAGGACTCATGTGCAATTCGGGTAATGCCACACATCATGCAGGAAGAGCTTGCAGGCGAAACTGGTAAGGGAGTAGGGGAGGCAGGTCAGGGAAGGGGAGGAAGTTGTTCATTTGGTGATTTCAGGGAATCTCCCAACCTCAGCCCGATCCCAGCTGGAACTCTGGAGTGTACATCAGGCTTCAGAGTTAGTTCCAACTTGAGGCAAGAGAAGTGGGCTTTCATATGCCTGCACCACTTAGGCACCCAGGGAACGTAGCCTCCCAGGTAGAGTGGCTCCGGTAACCCAAAGAGAGGCACGTGAGCAGACCATGAGAGCAAAGCCTACAGAAGCATGCCCAAGGAACTGGGCCCGTGGGCCATGGCTGCTGAGCCTGTGCGTCCGGAGCCTGTGCTCTGCAACGGGAGAGGCTGCAACAGTGAGATGCCCGCGTACCGCAAAAAAAAAAAAAAAAAAATAGTATAATGCGTGCCTGAAAGGCATGCCTTGCTGGGGAGCTCTGGGGAATTGGGTACAACGGAAAGGTAAGAGAGAGTGAAGGAGTACCAGCAAATGAGGTTAAAAAGGTAGACCAGGGCCAGTCCATGAGTCACTTTCTGTACTAAGAAAAGAAATGTAATCATTTTCTCAAGAGGCAATATAGTCTAATGCAGTGCTGTCCAAGAGAACTTTTCGCAATGATGGAAATGTTCTAAATCTGCAATGTGTGGCCCTCAGTGCTCCCCTACCATTTCCCAGGTGCATACAGCACCTGCCCCCACAGGCCAACTCAGACGTCTTGTCCAGATGCCATCAAAAATAAAATCAGGGCAGGGTAAAAGCTCTGTGCTTGTGAGGTGCTGAGAAAAAGGGGACTAAATAACCTCAAGGGAGTTGCTTCCTCAAGGAGGTGAGGATTTCTCCCCTTCATACCTCCAAAGTGGTATGTGTGAGTAGGGAAAATGGAAAAGCTACATTAGGAGGAGCCTCCTTTAGGGGCAAAAATGATGCCTGAAAAGCTGTTTGAATGGTGAGCATGACTGTGGGTTTCTTCTGTCTGGAGCTCACCATTCTAGGGCTCATTCACTCCCTACCCACTGAGCTCATCAGAGCTGACATGGGGGTCTGGCCTCCATCCTTCCACATTGCCCATCAGAGTAACTGCCCAATACCTCCAGGGTAAAATGAGCTCACAACCCAAAATAACAATAGATTTGAGGATCAGAACCATTTCGAAAGGAAAACAACCCACTGGGCTTCAGATTCCAACAGAAGTAAGAATATTAGAACAGATGGACTTTGAATATCAAATTAGCCTTTTATTAAGCATATTAAAGAGATAAAAGAAAAGAGTAACAATATAAACCAAAACAAGAACAAAAGAATATTTTTTAAAAAGCCAAGCTGAAATATCAGACATAAAAAATGTAATGGTTGAAATAAAGAACACAATGGATGGCAGAATAAATACAGTTGAAGAATGAATTAATCAACTGGAAGACAAGGTGGAGGAAATCTTCTAGAAGGAAGAGGAAGATACAAAAAATTTTTTTATTGAAGTACAGTTGATTTACAATGTTGTGTTAGTTTCAGGTGTACAGCAAAGTGAGTCAGTTATGTGTGTGTGTGTGTGTGTGTGTGTGTGTGTGTGTGTGTGTGTGTGTGTGTGTATATATCCTTTTTTCAGATTTTTTCCATTATAGGTTATTACAAGATAGTGAATATAGTTCCCTGTGCTATACAGTAGGACCTTGTTGTTTATCTATTTTAGATATAGTAGTGTGTATATGTTAATCCCGAGCTCCTAATTTATCCCTCCCCAACCCTTTCCCCTTTGGTAACCCTAAGTTTGTTTTCTATGTCTGTGAGTCTATTTCTGTTTTGTAAATAAATTCATTTGTATCCTTTTTTAAGATTCCACATATAAGTGATACCATATGATACTTGTCTTTCTCTTGCTGACTTAATTCACTTAGTATGATAATCTCTAGGTCCATCCATGTTGCTGCAAATGGCATTATTTCATTCTTTCTATGGCTGAGTAGTATTCCATTGTATATATATGTACTACATCTTCTTTATCCATTCATCTATCGATGGACATTTGGGCTGCTTCTATGTCTTGTCTAGTGTAAATAGTGCTGCTATGAATATTGGGGTGCATGTATCTTTTCGAATTAGAGTTTTTGTCTTTTCTGGATATACACCCAGGAGTAGGATTGCTAGATCATATGATAACTCTATTTTTAGTTTTTTAAGGAGACAAAAAAAAATTTTTAAGCTAAGTGATATGGAGGATAGAAGAGAATCACTAACATCAAAATAAGAAGATTCCAGGGGGAGGGACAAATTGGGAGATCGAGAGTGACCTACACACACTACTATATATAAAATAGATTACTAATAAGGACCTACTGTATAGCACAGGGAGCTCTACTCAATACTCCGTAATGGCCTATATGGGAAAAGAATCTAAAAAAGAATAGGACCATGTGTAAAATAGATAGCTACTGGGAAGCTGCTGCATAGCACAGGGAGCTCAGCTCGGTGCTCTGTGACCACCTAGAGGGGTGGGATGGTGGGGTGGGAGGGCGGCTCAAGCTGGGACAGGGCGGGGGATATATGCATACAAATAGCTGATTCACTGTGTTGTACAGCAGAAACTAACACAACATTGTAAAGCAATTATAATCTAATAAAGATGTAAAAAAAAGCCACACACAAAAATACTCCTTTTAACCCTTTTAATGCTTAAATCTGAATTCTACTTTATCTGATTTGAATATCTGATATTAATATGCCTCCTTGCTTCTTTTGCTGCATTTATCTGGTATATTAGTTTCTCTTCTTTGACTTTCAACTTCTTGTGTTGTTCTAGTTTGAGTCTCTCATAAATAGCAAACATATAGCTGATTTTTAAAAAACCTGTGAACAGAAACTAACACAACATTGTAAAGCAACTGTATTACAATAAAAATTTTTTTTAAAATAGGAAGACTCCCAGAAAAAGAGAGAAATAAAAGTGGAAAGGAGTAAACATTTGAAAAAATATTAGATACGAATTTCTCAGAATTTTTTTTAAAGTTCTATAACATCCCAAAGAAGAGAAATGAGGAAAAACCCACACCTAGACACATTATAGTTAAAGTTAAGAAGGTATCAAAAGCAAAGAGGAAATTCTAAAAAGCTTCCAAGGAGAAAGAGATCATTTTTTTAAAGAGAATCAGATTGACATCAGAATTTTTTTCGTCAGCAATACCGAATGCAAGAATACATGAAGTAATATTTTAAGTGAATTAAATGAAAAAAATAGAACTCAAAATATTATATCCAATTAAGAAGTCATTCAAATATGAAGGTACAATAAAAATATTTTCAGGCATAGAAGACCTCAAAGATTAGCCACACAAAGCCCCACTTGAACACAATTTTGGATGAACTACCTAAATAAGAGAAAAGACATATCCCAGAGATGGTACCAGGTAGATAGATACAGGTGATCAAATGCCTTGATGCTGTCTTTAAATAATAGCTAAGACCAAATAAAAAGAGAAATTATATCCAGAAAAATAGAGAATTAAAAGTCTCCAGATCCTACTCAAACTGTGGTCCCTGGACCAGTAGCAAGCACATCACTTGGGCTTGTTAAAAATGCAGGAACTGATGTCCCACCCACAACTTACTAAGACAGACTCTGCATTTTAATAAGATCCCCAAGTGATCTGAATGCACTTTAAAACTGAGAAGCTTTAGTCCAGATAACGTCAAAGTAGTAGGTGTAGTGGTGGGGAGGAAAGAAACCAAGGGATGAGAAAGTATGTTAAGTTCCCCTCTTATTAGAGGGGAGATACAGATATCCATTTTTGAAAAGAAAGCAAGGATTAAAAATAAAAGAGTGACACAGACTGAAATAAATTAAATGGATAAACTGCAGTCAAAACAAATGAACTACAGCAACACACAACATAATGGATGAATCTTAGTAAGTGGAGAAAAAAAATGGAAGTTCCAAAAAATTATATAGAGTGTGCTACACGATTTACAAAATTAAAAGCAATCAAAATAAGAATATAAACATTTAGGAACATAAACAGAAGCAATAAATATATCAAAAGGAAAGCAAGCAAATGATGCATCAGGACTGAGAATGGTAGTTGACTTGGATGGAGGAAGGCAGGGAGAAGGGTGGAGGCAGGGGCTGATAGGGAACCATAAGGTTAGATGCACATTATTGTCAATATTCCAGATTTTGTTTGGGGCATGAGTTCCGAGGTGCCTATTCCATCATTAAGAATAATGAACTCGAACAATTAAACATAATTAACTAAACAAAAGCAAGTCCTGTGTGGAATGATGGGAGTGTGTTATAAACTAAGGATTATCATACATCCAGTTTTGTGTACCTAAGGTCCAATCACTTGGCACAGTGTCTTGCAGATGGCAGATACCCAAAAGGTGCTTAATGAATAAATAGAGCACTTTGACCATAGAGTGAAGGGTCAATCAGAAAGGGAGCAGATAAAGACCAGCAAAGAAGGGATGGTTGTATAACCCAGGCAAGATTTGATGCAGGCAGGAGTCATGGGAACAGGTAAGGAACGGATGGTATCTGAAGATTTAATGCAATGCAGAATCCACAGGACTTGGTGACCGATTAGATAAGGAGATTGAGAGGAGAGAGGAATCAAGGTCAGTAACCAAGTTCTGGGATCCCAAAAGAGATCACAAACCATCCCATAATTCAAAGACACTGCATCTCACTGTTTCATTCCCTCAACATTTTATTACAGAAACTTTCCAAACTACAGAAAATTTGAGAGAACTGTATGGTGAATACATACACCTACATACTCTACTCACTCACACTTAAGATTCTACAATTAATACTTGGGAATAGTTTCTTTCACATACATTTATCCTTTTATCTATTTCTCCAGTCACACCTATCAACCTGTCTTTTTTTTTTTTTTTTTTTTTTTTTTTTTAAGGAGAAGGTTCTAGTACAGGTTCTGTCGTGTCGCAGTGGAAAGAAAACAAATTTAAAAGAAAATGTCTCAATGCCTTAAACATAGAAACCAAATGTTCTGCGATGATCTCAAACACCACCGACCTCCCCCAGGCCGAGGTAGCTGCACTCCTTTGGGGCTCTTTATAACATAATTTGAATTAGATATTAAATAGATTACTCTGAAAACAAATACTGTTTTCCTTAATCGTTCTTTATGGGAGTTTTATGGACGTGGCAATTTGCATCATTGGCATTTGGTCTGGGGTTTGGAAACACACTCATTGCTTACCATTTCAAATTATTTGCCATCTACATGGAGCATAATTAAATTCTGAGCACTTCAAATAATACTCAGACGTCAGTTATAATCGAAAGCGACTCATTGGGTTACACAATGGCTCTTCCTTCTGTATAAAAATCAGCAATCGTAATTTGATGAAATAGGGTTGCACTTATGAAAATTCTTCCCCAGGGGGGATTGAAGTCAGGCTTGTTTCTTCCACAATAAACAGTGAGCAGTCTGATTCTCCTATACCAAGTAGGTGTTGCTGTTTCAGTTCATGAAAGTAGGAGCTAGATGTGGACCAAATTCAGGCTTCCATTTTATTTTCTGGAGAACAACATCCTCTCGCTGTGTCATCTGCCCATTTCCAAGCACTCTTTCTCTCTCTTCTCTATACCCTATACAAGGCTCCTATACCCTGTACAAGGCTCCTCCCTACCCCCCACCCTTATTCATGTAAGGTGAATATCTCCCCCTCTGTTGTCACAACTTTGCTCTGGTCCCAGTTTCCAAGTAGTCTTACCTGATTCCCTCAAGTAGGACTGTGTTCTCCACAGCACCATATGCTTCTCTTCAACAAGGGTTCCCTGAAGGTGGGGGCCACTTCCTTCATTTATGTGTCCAGCGCCTGCTGTAGGATTATCCAACATGGTATCTTCCCTTCTTCATTCATTCAGCAGATATTGTTGAGGATCTACCAAGAACTCTTCTAAGCACATGGGACACAATGCTAAACAAGACAGGAAATGCCCTGCCCTCATGGAGCTTACAGTCTAGTGGGAACATTCTCTCTCTCTCTCTCTCTCTCTCTCTCTCTCTCTCACACACACACACACACACACACACACACACACACACACACACACACACACAACAACACACACACACAACAAGAGCAGTTCCTATAAGGGCCCCATCTCCCTTTCACCTGGAAAGATAGAGCCTGAGATTTGATGCAAGAGGAACCTGGGCTCATGTCATGAATCTAAAACTTATTCAACATGCAGCCATGGGCAAATTTAGATTAGCCTTTTGGGACCTTGGTTTCTTCAAACATTAAATGAGCAGGACAAAAACCTACCATACATGGTAGGTTGTGAAGACTCAGTTTCCAATGCATGTAAATCATTAGCCAGTGCCTAGAATGTAGTATGTGCAGCATGATTTGTAGCTATAATTATAATGACCATGTCACCCCAGCATAAAACTAGTATCATGTAAGGATACAAAACCAAATGATTCCAAACCAATGTTACAGCACTGTTTGTAGTCATTTCTTCTGTCCACTGATATTCTCCATTCTTCTCCTTCCAGGTAGGATTGGACTTTACAACCCCCTCTGGAGTTAGGACTAGCCACGTCACTTGCTTTTGTCAATGACATGTGAGTGGAAACCTTCAAGAGCCACTGCATGACTTGCCGCATTCTCTTCGCCCCGTCTTGGATGCTGGCAACATTCCAGACAGTGGAGGCCCTGATAAGCTGGGTTCCTGAGCAGGTACAGCTTGGAGCAGACCCGACCTGCAATAACTTGTAGCATGAGTAATAAACCTTTATTTTTTAAAAAAAATTTATATATTTATTTATTTATGGCTGTGTTGGGTCTTCGTTTCTGTGCGAGGGCTTTCTCTAGCTGTGGCGAGCCGGGGCCGCTCTTCATCGCGGTGCGCGGGCCTCTCACTGTCGCGGCCTCTCTTGTTGCGGATCACAGGCTCCAGGCGCGCAGGCTCAGTAGTTGTGGCGCGCGGGCCCAGTTGCTCCGTGGCATGTGGGACCTTCCCAGACCAGGGCTCGAACCCGCGTGCCCCGCATCGGCAGGCAGATTCTCAACCACTGTGCCACCAGGGAAGCCCCAACCTTTTCGTTTTAAACCACTGAGATTCAGGGGTGATTTGTTACTGCCCAGACGACTGTGACTGATACACAACAACTCTACCAAGCCCTGATCCCCAGAACTGTGTTCAATTCGCCCTCTGCTAGCACTGCTCCCTCCTTTCCCGTATCGCTCAAGCTCACAATGTTCTCCTCCTCCAGGTAACCCATGCAATCCTACATGGCTCTTTGATTCATCTTAAGTGCCAACTCTTTCTAAAAGCCTTCCCTGGCTTACCTTCAGCCGTTCTCCTCTGAGATCCCTGTTACATCTGCCCATTTCTACCATCCTATTTCATTTTCTCTGCCTGGAGTGATATTCTAGGCAAAGCCAAGGCTGGAATCAGGGTAGTCTGACCCTCAGCCACACGGACTTACTGTTTCCCTCTGTAAGACGCACTTGCCTAAAAACCCCAAAAGGCACTTGGCATTAGAAAGCCTTAGCCACACCTTAGCACACCTGGAATGACTCAGAGAGATTCTGAGAATAAGGAAAATATCTTTGGTTCAAGCATACAGGAAAACTGAATTTTGAAGGAAGTAAGCATCCTTCCAAATCTCTGTGATTCGGTTGAGATGGTAGCAGAATAAGAATTATTCAGTAGGGGATGCTGAATCTCAAAGCCTTCAAGCCAAGAGATGATGCACACATAGCCAGGACCACAAAAGGACAGAGGAAAATCCAAAGGACCACACTCTTCAAAAATTAACGTGTTTCCTTTCCTAGAGCAATCAGTGGGGAAGGCAACTCATGATTTGAAGGCAACCCATGATTGGAGGTTAAGGATGCCATCCTTACCTCTATGAGTCTTAATATAAAATTTTTGAAATGCTTCTTAGGGACCTATCATTAACAGGTAGAGTGGTTATGAAAATTCAGTGTTCCTTATACATAAGTTGTGTTGCTCATATGGACTAAAAAAAAAAAAGAGGGAGCAACTAGCATTAACATCTGCAGATTTTAAGTGCATTTTGTCTACAGCAGGAAAGAAAAGTGATAGCTCAGTGGCCTGACAACTCTCTGCTCTGAAATCAAGATGGTTTCAGAGTAAGTAAGTAGTAAGTCAGAAAGAGAAAAAAAATATCGTATAGTTACACATATATGTGGAATCTAGAAAAATGGTACAGATGAACTGGTTTGCAAGGCAGAAATAGAGATACAGACATAGAGAACAAACGTATTGACACCAAGCGGGGAAAGCAGGGGTGAGGGATGAATTGGGAGATTGGGATTGACATATATACACTAATATGTATAAAATAGATAAGTAATAAGAACCTGCTGTATAGCACAGGGAACTCCACTTTGCTGTACAGTAGAAACTAACACAACATTGTAAAACAACTATACACCAATTAAAACAATAAAATAAAAAAAGATGGTTTCACTTGCCCAGTGAGTGCCCAGTGCTTAACAAGCTTGGTCTGTAGCCCATATCTTTATGGGAGTCAAGAATCTCTTCCACTAGAATCAAGCTGTTCCTCCAAACACAATGCACACTCCCTGTGACTTTCTATTTTCCAAAAGAATCAGCTCAGTCCTGATCCCATACTATTCCAGAAAAGCTGACAGCATTTGAAAAGGAAAAGAAGGCCAAGTGGAAACCTTTCTTTGAATGTTGGACTCAGCTGCCAGGCTCCTCATAGAAAGTGAATGGAATATAACAGCCTCCAAAATGGGCCCCTGCTTCTCCTCTTGCCCTAAAACTCCATTCTCTAGAAAAATATTACCTAATCATACCATTCCAGTGACCAAAACCACTCACTGGTTACTGGATCACTTGCAACTGCCCTCCAGCGTGGTAGCCAATAGCTACCCACAGCTACTCCAATTGAATCTGGAATTAATTAAAATTAGCAAAAATTAATAATTCAGTAACTCAGTAGCACTAGCCACATATCAACTGCCCGATAGTCACAAATGGTTCGTGGCTACCATATTGAACAGAGCGGATATAGGACATACCCGTCGTCACAGAAAGCTCTACTGGACAGTGCTGACTGAGAAGAAAGACTTACTGGGCTCTAAAAGATTCTATATAACTTCACTCCTTCCAATATTTCTAACCCCATTATGCATCACCTTTGCTCTTGCTCACTTCCAATTACACTGGACTCTGGCTTGTTTGTTTGTTTGTTTTCAACACCTTTACTGGAGTGTAATTGCTTTACAATGGTGTGTTAGTTTCTGCTGTTTCACAAAATGAATCACCTATATGTATACATATATCCCCATATCCCCTCCCTCTTGCATCTCCCTCCCACCCTCCCTATCCCACCCCTCTAGGTGGTCACAGACCACCTAGCTGATCTCCCTGTGCTATGCGGCTGCTTCCCACTAGCTATCTATTTTACATTTGGTAGTGTATATATGTCCATGCCACTCTCTCACTTTATCCTATCTTACCCTTCTCCCTCCTCGTGTCCTCAAGTCCATTCTCTACGTCTGTGTCTTTATTCCTGTCCTGCTGCTAGGTTCTTCAGAACCTTTTTTTTTTTTTTTTAAGATTCCATATATTTGTGTTTGCAGACGGTATTTGTCTGTCTCTTTCTGGCTTACTTCACTCTGTATGACAGTCCTTACATTTTAAGTCCATGAAAAACATGATTTGCTTTATAAAAGTACTATTGTATACCACTGGGAAAAACATAATGATTGCAAAAGCAAAAAGTATCTCCAAGAACTAATTTTCATCTTTATAGGAAAATAAAATGAGCCCAGGTCTATTTTTTCTTTAGCAGAGCTATTTATATTCAGCAACGTGTATTACTTTGAGGAAAAGGACATTAGTATTGTAGGTTTCTGCTCTGCTGGTTCTTTCCTCCCCATCACCTTGAGCTAAAATATAAACTCCTTAGCACAGCATCCAATGTCCTTTAGATTTCTTCTTTCCTGCCTTGGCTTTCAGGTCCCCTCCACACAGGTCCTCACTTTCTACCACCCCAAAACATTTTTTGGGTTCCTAAGCATTCCTGTTGAGCATCCTTTCATGTGTTTGTTGGCAATCTGTATATATTCTCTGGAGAAATGTCTATTTAGGTCTTCTGAGCATTTTTGGATTGGGCTGTTTGTTGTTTTGATGTTGAGCTGCATGAGCTGCTAGTATGTTTTGGAGATTAATCCTGTGTCAGTTGCTTCATTTGCAAATATTTTCTCCCATCCTGAGGGTTGTCTTTTCATCTTGTTTATGGTTTCCTTTGTTGTGCAAAAACTTTTAAGTTTCATTAGGTCCCATTTGTTTATTTTTGTTTTAATTTCCATATCTCTAGGAGGTGGGTCAAGAAGGATCTTGCTGTGATTTATGTCATAGAGTGTTCTGCCTATGTTTTCCTCTAAGAGTTTTATAGTGTCTGGCCTTACATTTAGGTCTTTAATCCATTTTGAGTTTATTTTTGTGTATGGTGTTAGGGAGTGTTCTAATTTCATTCTTTTACATGTAGCTGTCCAGTTTTCCCAGAACCACTTATTGAAGAGGCTGTCTTTTCTCCATTGTATAGTGTTGCCTTCTTTGTCATAGATTAATTGACCATAGCTGCGTGGGTTTGTCTCTGGGCTTTCTATCTTGTTCCACTGTTCTATGTTTCTGTTTTTCTGCCAGTACCATATTGTCTT
>NC_041227.1:56391438-56496334 GCF_002837175.3 Physeter macrocephalus | reverse complement strand
TGTTCATCAGTGATATTGGTCTGTAGTTTTCTTTTTTTGTGATATCTTTGTATGGTTTTGGTATCAGGGTGATGGTGGCCTCATAGAATGAGTTCGGGAGTGTTCCTCCCTGTGCTGTATTTTGGAAGAGTTTGAGAAGGATAGGTGTTGGCTCTTCTCTAAATGTTTGATAGAATTCACCTGTGAAGCCATCTGGTCCTGGGCTTTTGTTTGTTGGAAGATTTTTAATCACAGTTTCAATTTCAGTGCTCGTGATTGGTCTCTTTATATTTTCTATTTCTTCCTGGTTCAATCTCGGAAGTTGTTTGGTTTTAGACCTCGCCAAACTCTGTCCTGCCTCAGGACCTTTGCACCTGTGGTTCTCTTTGGCTGGAACATGCTTCCTCTTTGCCCTACTTTTCTTCTTATCTTTCAGGTCCTAATTCAAATATTTCCTTTCCAGAGAGCCCTCCCTGACCACCCTAGCTAATGTGTGCCCCTACAATTTTAATACTAGTGCTCACAACTACTGGCAATGTTCATATTTATTTAATTGTTTCTCCCCCACGTCCCCACACACATGTGCTAGCATGTGAACTCCAACACAGCAGGGATTTTGCCTAATTTATTTACAGCCACATGCCTGGTGTCTAGAAGGTGCCTACCATAGAGTAAGGGTTCAAGAGAAAATTTTGTGGAATAAATAGGCTAAATATAATGCAAAGACAGGCCAGGATCCAAGGGGCAATCCTGTAAAGAGAAAGGTAATAGGAATAACCCCATGGGTACCTCTAAAATTGAGCTGAACACTGGGCTGAAAAGGAGCTAGGAAAGTCTGCCAAATACCGGCTTTCTCCATTTTTACAGGATTTTCTTTACTGTGGCTGCTTTGATTAATTGCCTCACAGACCCACCCCAAGAACAACGAGGATGGCATTAATAATAATGGCAATCATAAAAATAATCGGGTTCAGTGCCTGGCTCTCAGGGCTCATCCTCCTAAACAGAGATGATCCCACAACAGCACAGAGTGAGTAAGGAGACTCATGAATTTTTTAAAGGACAGCATCCCCAGAGCACAGGGAGGATGCTCGCCTCCCCAGTCATGTACCAAATTAGGCCACAGTTTCCCCCACCTCCTCCCCAACCTTCAGAGGCTGACTCATGCTTCATGGGAAGACCTTTTTCCCATTCAAGACCAGGCAGCCAGCCAAGAGACAAGTGGTTTTCTGCCTGCCTCTCCAACATGGCCGGGCACAGCCTCCGTCTCCCGCATCACCACCTTCCCCATCGGTGATCTGAGCTTCCTGGCTCCTGACAATGGCTTCAGGATTCACTAGACAGCCTTGAAAAGCAGCCAGGCTGAGGGGTCCCCACAGCCTTTCCTGCACAAACTCAGGATGTGGAGAGGGAGCCAGGTCAGGAGCAGTCATCTTTTAAATGTTTGCTCCAAGGTTCTGCTCCTACCATTTAGGCTGGAAAGTCAGTAGCTTTGAAGACTGGGCAAAAGGGGAGCCCTGGCCGAGCCCATCTTACTGCCCAGGTCTTAGCTGTCTTTACAGAGTCCTTGGTTCGCCTTCTCGCCAAATTCCCATGACACCTCCAAAACGTATTCTTCAGTCAGTCTGTAACTGTCTCATGTGATGAGCATTTCATTCATTCATTCGTTTATTCAACAAATATTTGGGGAGTGTCTACTATGTATCAGGCCCTATTCTAGGCCCTGGAGAGACATAAAAGAATTAAATAGATAATAAACCACTGTCTTCCAGGGCTCACATTCTTCTGAATTTTAAAACATATGCCCCTGAAAAGTAAGGATATTATCTGCTACTCTTCTTGCTCTTAGTATTGAATATTTGAACACATAAAAAGACATAAAGGATAACATAATAAAGCCCATCTATTCATCACTCAGCTCAAGAAATTAAAAATTACAACTAACACAGAAAGCCCCCGGTGGACCCCTCCCCACCCCATTTTCCTCCCCCCTCCCACACCGAGGTATCCACCATCCTGAATTTGGTGGTTACTGTTCCCCGAACGTCTTCTCAATCTTAATCTAGTGCATGGTCCCTAAACAGTTTATTACATCGTTTTGTTTATTTTACATTCTGTATGTATCTTCCAAAACTCACCTTTTTTGCACATTATGATTTAGTGCATATCATTTCAGTTCATTTGTTTATTTGTGGCTTCTAATGCAAACTTAACATTGAAGAATAACATCACATAGAAAAGTGTACACATCGTAAGTGTACAGAATAATGAATTGCCACAAAATAAACACAGCAGCATAATCAGCAGCCGAATGAAAGAAAAAAGATCATTTCCTGAGCCCCAGCAGCTGCCTTTCTCATCCCTACCCTCCACGTGGGGTGAACAAGTCTCATGGTAGTTTCACCATAGATAATATGTTGCTCGATCTAGAATAGGGATCAGCAAACTATGGCAAACTACAAATGGTGAGCCAAAGCCAGCCCACCACCTGCTTTTTTTTTTTTAATAGATCTTTATTGGAGTATAATTGCTTCACAATACCATGTTAGTTTCTGTTGCACAACAAAGCGAATCAGCCATATGCATACACATGTCCCCATATCCCTCCTTCTTGAGCCTCCCTCCCATCCTCCATATCCCACCCCTCTAGGTGGTCACAAAGCACTGAGCCAATCTCTCTGTGCTATGCTGCTGCTTCCCACTAGCCAACTATTTTACATGCGCCACCTGGTTTTATAAATAAAGTTTTATAGGAACACAGACACACTCATTTCCATATCATGCATGGCTGCTTTTGTACAACAATGGCAGAGCTGCTTAGCAACAGAGACAGTATCGAACACAAGCCTAAAGAATTTACTGTCTGTCCCTTTGCAGAAAGGTTTGCTGACCACCCCCCTCCCCGTTCTAGAACATCACATACTTGGAATCATACAGTCTGTACACCTCTGGGCCTGGCTTCTTTTACCCAACAGTCTGTGAGACTCACACATGTAATTGTAGTTTCTTCATTCTCACTGATGTGTAATATTCCCTTCTATAATCACACCACCATTTATTTATCCATTCTACTGTGGATGGATGTTTGGGTTGTTTCCATTTGGGGGCTATTATGAATAGTGCTGCTATAAACATTATTTTTTAATTTTTTTACTGAAATGTAGTTGATTTACAATGTTATATTAGTTTCTGGTGTACAGCAAAGTGATTCAGTTATACATATATATATATATATATATATATATTCTGTTTCATATTCTTTTCCATTATAATTTATTACAAGATACTGAATATAGTTCCCTGTGCCATACAGTAGGACCTTGTTGTTTGTCTATTTTAGATATAGTAGTTTGTTAATTCCAATCTCTTAATTTATCCCTCCCCTAACCCCTTTCCCCTTTGGCAACCATAAGTGTGTTTTCCATGTCTGTGAGTCTGCTACTATTTTGTAAATAAGTTCATTTGTATCATTTTTTTTAGAGTCCACATATAAGTGATATCATGTGATATTTGTCTTTCTCTGACTTATTTCACTTATTATGATAATCTCTAGATCCATCCATGTTGCTGCAAATGGCAGTATTTCATTCTTTTTTATGGCTGAGTTGTATTGCATTGTATATATATATATATACCACATCTTCTTTATCCATTCATCTATGGATGGACACTTAGGTTGCTTCCAGATCTTGGCTACTGTAAATAGTTCTGCTGCTATAAACATCCTTGTATACGTCTTTTGGGGTAGTTCATTTGTTATAATTACAGCAAGGTAATCCATTATATAATCATTTACACGTTCAGCTGATAATGGTCATCTAGATAAGTGGTTCCCAAAGGAGTGTACACGCTGGGATTACCTAAGAGCTTCCAAACATAGTGACAGCTGTGTCCCACCCCTAGAGATTGTGATTTACTTGATATGGGATGTAGACTGAATTTTTAAATGATCTCTGGGTGATTCTGACATGCAGACATGTTTGGGAACCACTGAATCAGGCTTTTTCCAATTTTTTCACTATTACCAACAACACTGCAATAACTATTCTTTGCAGGTCCTGCTGTGCCCATGACCAACAGTTCCTTTAGAAACTCCACCTGGGAGACAAATTGCTAGTTCAGAGGGTATGAACATCTTTCACTTTCCCAGAAGTTTCCAAACTGGTCTCCAAAATATTTCTACCAACAAGACCATGTCTTTTTCATTTCTAGACCCCTAAAGATTATCACAAATCCTAGCACACAGGAGGCACTCGGGAAATTTCTGCTGAATGACTAGAATCAGGCAAAAATTCAGGAGGTAATGTGGACCACAGCCTTCCTTCTGGAAGGTGAATATTTAACCATCCTGGATAGATCTGAGTCTTTCCCAAGTTCAAAGACTTGGTAACCACACCTGGCAGCCTCCTCTAAGACTTCTTTTCATTTATTTATTCAACAAATATTTCTTAGCACTTACTATGTGCCGGGCACTGTGCTGGAAATGAAGGAGATTGTGGATTCTCAGTGTTCAAAGGAACTAAGTGATGTATACAGATCACTCCACTGCAAAGGAGAAAGTGGATGTCCCAAAGACTGGTGGGGGTGGTGGGAAAAGCAGCAGAAACTCTAAGGTGCACAGAGGTCCTGGCTCTGCCACTTTCCAGCTACATCACCTTGAACACGTTACACAGCTTTTCCGAGCCTTGGCTTCCTAACCTGTAAATGAGAGTAACGATGCCTTCCTCATGGAATTATTATGAGGATCGTAAAGCACAGACCTGGTGGATAGTTGGCACTCGCTATCATACAAGACGTAGAGATAAAGTGCTTTAGGGAATTGAGATGAGGAAGCTCTTTCACAACGGGGAAGACACAGGAAGGAGGTGGCATTGGAGCTTGGCCTTGAAGGCCAGCAGTGGAATTTGGACATGAAGCTGGGGAAGTGGAAGTCCCTGAGGTGAGCAGAGCTGTAGATGCAGGAAAGCAAAGAGTTCTTCAAAGGACACTTGAGTATTCAGTTTTGATCAGTGGTGCCCAAGTAGGGGCTATTTTGCCCTCCCAGGGGACATTTAGCAATGTCCAGAGACAATTTTGGAAAATTGTCTTGGAACAATTTGGAAAATGCTGATGGCATCCAGCAGATAGAGCCAGGGATACTGCTAAACATCCTAAAATAGACAGGAAGCCTCCACAAGAGAGGATTATTTAGCCCAAGATGGTAACAGTGCCAAGGTCAGACCCCAGTTTCAGTGGAGTGGTTGGTAAGAAAATATTCCCCATCCTTCAATTCCTGAGATAAGAACCACCCTTTACTACAATTTTTTTCAATAAACACCATTTCTTTCTCATCATTCATTTCAAGCATAATACTGTTACCATTTATCGACCACTTATATGTGCTAGATGCCATGCTAAGCCCTTTACAAGCCTCATCTCATTTTACCCTCTGAACAACCCTCAGAGGTGGGTGGCATTTTAGAGACAAGAAGACAGAGGCTCAAGGAGACCAAGGCCCCATGGCTGCCAAGTTGTGGCAGAGAGAGTAAATTCCGCTGCACCCTACACTGCCCCTCCCAGCAAAAGCAGTCCCCCCCATCAGTGACAATGACGGTGAGCCAGTTCCATTCATTTTTTGCTGGAATAATTTACAGTTTGTTCACCTGATTCCAAATCGGTTGGGAGAATGTTCTTATTATCATAGTTCCAGCACCTGGTAGAGTGCCTTGCACACAGTAGGTGCTCAAGAAAAGAAAGAGAGAAAGGGGATTAATGTCTGCCAGGGGCTGGAGTGAGGGGAAATGGCAATGACTACTAATGAGTATGGGGTTTCTTTTTGAGGTGATGAAAATGTTCTGTGAATTTTCACAATTTGTTGAATGTACCAACAACCACTGAATTATACACCTTAAAAACTTGAAATTTTATGGTATGTAAATTATATCTCAAATATATATATATACATAAATGTCCTAGGGGCTTAGCTTTCAAGACAAAGACAATAATTTGTTGGCATTGCTGGATCAAACTTTTCCTGAAGGCTATATACATATATATATATGAATAAATGTATAAATGACTGAATCAGCCTAAGCACCTACTAGAAGAAATTGCCATGATCAATAACCTATTATTTCTCATGATCACTAATTACAGTTGCTCATTTGTGTAGAATTCTAATGGATATATTTCCTTAATTGAGCTTTTTGACAACCCCAAGCACTAAAACAGGGCAGAAATGACTACTCAGGTTTATTCCAGGGAAAAAAGGCTCAGAGAGATTTAACCAACTTTTCTGAGGTTAACACAGCTAGGAATTCCCTCCATTCTCTGTCATGTTCTTGAATTCAGTTGATCTGCTACTCTATACTTCACAAAAGCTTGGCAATCTGGTGAATTCTCTCCATCTCAAGCCAGATTGTATGTCTATAAAATATTACCCTTGACCAAACCACAATATCATACTTCAAACAGAGGTGTAGTATAAACACATCCTGTCTTGAATTTCCCAGGGGCTGAGCTTTCACAACAAAAACAATAATTTTGTGACACTGGCATTGCTGGAGCGAACCTTTCCTGAAGGCCACCATACCTTGGGACATTTTAGTTACATAGCCAACAAATTCTATTACTTAAGTCAGTTTGAATTTCTGTTGCATAAAAAAGCAGAAAACCCCAAGGTCTTGACTGATACACCATCGCCCCTTTGGTTCATGTTATACCTATCTACGATGCACCATAGAATTAATTACCTTTCAATCATTTTTATTTGTTCAGGCAACAGATATTTGTTAAGTATCTGCCAGGGGCCCGGGGCCTGGGCTTGAGGTCAAGAAACACACTCTTGCTTCCTTCGAGATCAGCTCTGACTGTATCTTGGCTCAAAAGTCTTTTCAAACACAGCACCTCAGACCAGATCTGGAAATGGACTGATTCTAAACATATCCAGGGCAGACCTGGGACCTGGCCCAACTTCAGCAGGAATTTGTTCTAATGAAAACTGTGATTTGTCAGTGTTATTAGTCTGCAAGCAGCAGCCCTTTGAAGATTCCTTGTTTGCAGGGAGCTTTTCATTTAGTTAATTATGAGGCTGTGACTTGAAGGGCTCCAGAAGCCCCCTCAGTGAGGACTGGAGGGAAGGGATTATATGAATGATTTTCTCTCAGCTACAACATCCAGAACATGTAAAAAAGCTTGTTTTAATGCCTTCTGCCTGAGGTGAGTATTATCTGACTGGTAAAAATTTTCTCAGCCTGGCTTTCACAGGGTGACTCCAAAGTCTCTACCCTGTGATACCTCGGGAGACCATGGGCTGGGGAGCCACAGGGGGAGGATTTAAATGCCACCCAACAATTTCCCAGTCCTGTAATTTTGGGCCACTTATATAACCTCTTTTTGCCTCAGTCTCCCCATCTGGAAAGTGGGAGAAATAATAGTAGCTACCTCCTAGGGTTATTATAAAGATTAAATGACATAAACATATAAAACATTAAGTAAGGTACCTGACACATAATAAAGGTTCAATAAATGCTACCTATTATCATTGTTACTGTTATTATTATCAATTATCCCGCACAAAGAATAATCTTTTTCTCCTCTGAATCCCCACCACCCATCCAGACTTCATGCCCTTATCCCCTGCACCCTGATATGGCTATTTATGCCCCTGTCAACATCTCACCTGCTACACTGAGTCTCTGAAGGCCAAGGCCATGCTGCATGCACCTATGACACCAACCCCCCTTTCCCGGTCATGCTGAAGGAGTGGGTCCAGACTGTCTGCCTGCTGCCCCCAATCCTACATCCTGCAGAGACGTCCTCCACGTCCCTCACCTTTCCCACTCAACTTGCTCATCACACTCACACATTTTCTCACGACACACTTTCAGCTGACGATTAAAAACAAATAGTACTTGGTGCACACGAAGTTTCAGTTATGGAAGGAGAAAACGTCCTGGTGATCTGCTGTACAACATCGCGCCTTAGTTCACAATAATGTTTTGTGTGCTTAGAAATGTGTTAAGAGGGTAGAGCTCGCATTCTGTGTTTTGTTTTAACTACAATTTTTAAAAAAGCAATGAAGTACTGATACTTGCTACAACGTGGATGAGCCTTGAAAAACGCTATAAGTTTAAGAAGCCAGAACATGGGAATTCCCTGGTGGTCCAGTGGTTAGGACTCCATACTTTCACTGCTGAGGGCACGGGTTCATTCTCTGGTCAGGGAAGGAACTAAGACCTGAAAAGCCTTGCAGCACGAGAAAAAAAAAAAAGCCAGAACAAAAAGGCCACATATTGTGTGTGTGTGGTTTTTTTTATATGAAATGTCCATAATAGGCAAGTCCATGGGGTAGAAAGTAAATTAGTAATTTCCAGGGCTGCGGGGATAACTGCTCATGAGTATGGGTTTCTTTTAGGGGTGGCGAAAATGTCCTAATATGTGACAGTGGTAATGTATACACAACTCCGTGAACACTCCAAAGGCAATGAACTGCACACTTTAAAAGGGTAATTTTACTGGTATGTAAATTACGCATCAATAAAAAAGCTGTTTTAAAACAAAAAAAAAAGGCAAATGGCACTGAGAGTACCGAGAACCAGGCTACGCCTGTCTTCGGGAACCTCTGACTACAAGCAACAGAAATGATGGTGGGGAACTCCAGCAGAAAGGGACGTGATTGGATGGACCTGAGTAGCAGCTTACACACTGGATGGGAAGGCTGAGAACCGGAAGTAGGATTGGGATCAGGCGACAGGAGCCACAGTCCCTCCTGTCTCCCCGAGGACCCCGTGGGAGGAATATGCTGGAACTGTGAGACTCTGTGCAGAGGCCAGGCCTGGAGAAAATAATTCTGATTGGCCTGGTGTGGTCACATGACCACCATGGCTCAGTCGCAACAAGATGCAGCTAGCGAGGGGAACATAATTCTCCAAATGGAAATTGGGGTGCTTTAAGGAAGGGTGGTTGAGGAAAGTGGTCTTAGCTCAGGCTGCCATAACAAAACCGCAGACTGAGTGGCTTAAACAACAGACATCTACTTCTCACAGTTCTGGAGCCTGAGAAGTCCAAGGTTAAGGTGCTGGGTGATTCAGTTCACCATGAGGGCTTTCCTGGCTTGCAGATGGCCACCTTCTCACTGTGTCCTCACATGGCAGGGAAAGCTCTGGTGTCTCTTCTTCTCCTCCTAAGGACACTAATCCCATCATGGGGGTTCCACCCTCATGACTTCATCTAAACCTAATCACCTCCCAAAAGCCCCACTTCCTAAAACCATCACATTAGGGTTAGGGCTTCAACACAGGAATTTTGGGAGGACGGAAACATTTAGTCCATAACAGAAGTGAACATGGCAAGCGTCATTCTCACGACCAGGGGACTGAAAAGTAATGGTGAGGGAGGTCAGAAAACCCTGAATCTAGTAGCCCCAGGATCTGCGGTTGCATCCTGACCTTGGCTCCCACTGTCCGTGGGCAGGTCCTTGAGCCTCTCTGGGCCTCAGATTCCCCTTCCTGCCTCCTAGGGCTATCGTCTTGAGAATCCAAGGTCATGTGCATGAAGTGCCAACAGCATAGCTCTGGCACATGATGGCTGGGAAACAGAGGGTGTTTCCTTCCCGTCTGGTGGGCGTGAGCCTGGCCAGGGAGGGCAAGGCGGGCCAGGTGCTAGTCCTCAGGAAGCAAGTCTGCCATGGCCAGAGGACTCCACGCTGGGAGCACTGATGTCAATATTGCCATGGGAACCACTGATCCCATTTTAATTACTCTGACCAGGCCTGAAGTGCTGGTCCCTGGGTTCTCAGTCTCAGCCAAGTTGGAAGATGTAACTTCCCAGCAGAGAGAGGCCAGCTCTGGCAGGTACATGTGATCACACCTGACAGCCACTCCACGTGCAGGGCTTGGCCGAAACCTGACTTGTTGAGTTCACTTGCTGTTCCCCGGGGGAGAGTTCTAGTGCAATGTGCTCCAGACTGATTTACAGGTTGCTCTGGTTTTATTAGCATTTTAGAACATAAGGATGTTACCGTTCTTCCCTTTCTTTCTCCTTCTTCCTCCCTCGTGAAAACACCCTATTAGGCCTTTTGAGCTTGGTTCCCAGGGCCTCTATTATCTCTTCAGTTTTATTTCTGGCCTCTCCACTGACCCCACATACACACTTGATTGCATCATACCTCTGGGCCTTTGTCCCTGCCATCCCCTCTACTCTGAGGCCACACCAGCTCATCCTCACCCCCACAGCTACTCCTCCTCAGCCACTAAAACTTACCTCAAGGGTCACCTCCTCCAAGAAGCCCTCTCTGACCACCTCCTGTCTCCAAATATACGTCCCCTCTCTGGGCTTCCTTGTACAATATAATGCCACTTATCAAATGTCGTTTTGAATCAATTTGTCCATTTCCATGCCTGATTCATCCATGACACCACCACATCATTTTTGCCATTGAACTCCCAGCTGGGAGACTGACACAGAGCAACTGCTTAGCTAAGCTAGGAATGAATCTTGGGAGCTGATTACAGACATATCATAAAGGCAAAGGGACATACTGCTAGCAGGGAAAGGCACATATCAGAAGTGGGTTGGTGGGACTTCCCTAGTGGTGCAGTGGTTACGAATCCGCCTGCCAATGCAGGAGACTCGGGTTAGATCCCTGGTCCAGGAAGATCCCACATGCCACAGAGCAACTAAACCCGTGCGCCACAACTATTGAGCCTGAGCTCTGGAGCCCGCGAGCCACAACTACTGAAGCCCGTGCGCCTAGAGCCCGTGCTCCGCAACAAGAGAAGCCACTGCCGTGAGGAGCCTGCGCACCACAACGAAGAGTAGCCCCTGCTCGCCGCAACTAGAGAACGCCCGTGCACAGCAACGAAGACCCAACGCAGCCCTAAATAAATAAATAAATAAATAAATTCAGAAGTGGGTTGGCTGGAGGAACATGGCATGAACCCCACCCACAATATCAAGGCCCCCGCCCAGCTCCTCTCCCATGGAGATTCCAGAGTACTCATATCTCTACCCTCATGGTCCACCACTTCGCGCCTCCAGGCCTCTGCACATGCTTGCTGTTTCCTCTCCCTGGAATGCCCTCCCCTCAAAATGCCCTGCGGGCTCCACGTGCTTGTCAAACTCCGATACATGACACAGGGGTTACTTATAACTAAAGCATTTTCTCTTCTTCCAGGAAGCCTTTCCTGATTCCCTTCTCCCGTTTCTTTGGGCCTTGCACATACCCAGCTGAAAGCCTCTGTCACACTATATAACAGTTACACGTGGAAGTTCTGTCAGACCCTTTGGATAGTGTGACCTGTGAGAGCAAACCCTGCCTCTTATTCATCAGGATATTTCTAGCACCTACTCCAGTGCCCAGCACATAGCTGGCACTCACCAAACAGTCATCAAATTAATCAATGCTCCATTTACCCTCCACAGGCTGACCCCCAAGGGTGGCCCTGAACAAATCACCTCACGTTTCCATGTCTCAGTTTGCACGTGCACAAAACCGTGGTGAGAGGTTGTGAAAATGAAATGCGACAATCCAGGTGGAGTACTTTGCATCTGGCATGATGTACATGCTCAGTACAACTTAGATACCATTACCCTCCAGCTGGGGCAACTCTGCAATAATTGTTAAGGGTAAGATGTTGATGAAATCTTGTTATTAAAAGAGTCTGGTTAGAGGAGCAAGTATGAGATCAAGGGGCTGTTTATTCAATAAATGATTAAAGCGTCAATATCAGATACAGAAAAGAAAATCTCCTGAAAGGAGAGTGACACTGATTGAGAATTTCCCATCACGGATCGATAGCTCACATCCCATTCCCTTCACCCCACCTCCAAATGCACAACCACTGCTGTTAGAGCCCAGCTCAGCTCATTTTTATTCAGTTTTTTAATAATCATTTAATAATATGGCTCAATAGTCAAAGCAGTATAAAAAGGCACACAGGCTACAAATGCTGGAGAGGGTGTGGAGAGAGGGGAACCCTCTTACCCTGTTGGTGGGAACATAAATTGGTACAGCCACTATGGAAAACAATGTGGAGCTTCCTTAAAAAACTAAAAATAGAGTTGCCATATGCAACCCTACTCCTGCAATCCCACTCCTGGGCATCTATCCAGAGAAAACTCTAATTCAAAAAGCTACATGCACCCCAATGTTCACTGCAGCACTATTCACAATAGCCAAGACATGGAAGCAACCTAAGTGTCCGTCGAGAGTTGAACGGATAAAGAAGATGTGGTACATATATATACAATGGAATACTACTCAGCCACAAAAAATAATGAAATATGCCATTTGCAGCAACATGGATGGACCTAGAGATTATCAAACTAAGTAAATCAGACAGAGAAAGACAAATACCATATGATACCACTTATATGTGGAATCTAAAATATGATACAAATGAACTTATTTACAAGACAGAAACAGACTCACAGAAGTAGAAAACAAACTTATGGTTACCAAAGGGGAAGTGGGGGGAGGGATAAATTAGTAGTTTGGGAGTAGCAGGTACACACTACCATATATAAAAGAGAAAAACAAGGACCTACTGTATGGTACAGGGAAGTATATTCGATATCTTGAATAAATTATAATGGAAAAGAATATAAAAACAATTTATGTATAACACAATCACTTTGCTGTACACCAGAAACTAACATGACATTGTAAATCAACTATACTTGAATTTAAAAAAAAATTTTTTTTAAGGCACACGTGGGGAAGTCTGTGGCTCCCACACCTGTCCCCATCCATCTTGCCCCCCCACACAATAAATATACAGCCACTTGGGGTACTTCTTTCTTCATCCTTCCAGTGTTTCCTTAATCAAATACACATAAATCCAAATACATAGTGCAATCCTCCTCTCTTTCTGACACTGTTCTGCACCTTGTTCTTTGTCATTTAACATATCATTCTGGGGACCTTCTCTATCAGGATACAGAGTGTGCCATTGGGGGGGGATTCCCTCACCCCCATCGGTGGAGCTGCCTACCCCTCTGGCCTAAAGTGACCTTCCAGAAATGAATTCCAACTGTGTTTTTCTTCTGCTTTAAAAACCCCTTCCACGGATTTCCATTGCTCTCAAGAAAAACGCCAACACCTCCCCCGTGGCCCCTGAGACCTTTCCTGACCTACGTGCTGACCTCTCCACGTCCCCCTCCACTTTCTCTGCTCTGGCCACGCAGGTCTCCTGTCCATTCCTCCAAAGACCCAGGCCGCTCCCCACCTCAAGGCTTTCCCCGAACCATGCAGTTCCCTCGGCCCGATCACTGTCCCACGCTCTCCCTTCCTTTGGCTGCTCTCTCCTACTCATCCTCCAGGTCTCAGCTCGAGTAAGCATTCCTCAGGAAAGTGTTCCCTGACCCCTGACCAAACGCCGCCCCCTCCCACATTGCCATTCTTCACTCCATGTGGTCCAAAGGTAATTTTATAAGTGATCCCACTTCTATAGCTGTTTAATGTCAGGTCTCCCCAGGTAGACTCAAAGCTGCGTGAGAGAAGAAACCTGTTCACCTTACTCATCACTGAACCCCCAATGCCTGTAAAGGGCTTGGAACTGATTTACAGTAGAAATGTTTGTGGAAGGAAAGGGGGAAAGTGGTGAGAAAGAGAGGGAAGGAGGGAGGGAAAAAGAAGGGAGGGAGAAGGGAGGAAGCCGGAGTTAGGAGGGCTTGGGAGGGAAGAAGGAGAAGAAACAGAGAGAGGGAGGGACGGAGAGACGCAGGAAGGACGCTGGGAGGAGGGGAGGGGAGGGGAAGGAGGGGATGGAGGGGATGGGAGATGAAATGGATTTATTCAGCTAACTCCCTGTACCTGGCACTACGCTAACGGATAAATAGAAGAAAAAAAAAAAAAAAAAACAGCCTGTTTGCCGTCTAGCTGGAGATGATTCATTTACACAAGAAAATGTAACTAGAGTTCAAGGCTACCTAAGATCGGGGCCCAGTGCCAAATGAGCACACCCAGCACATAAACACATGAGGACTGTGTGGCCTGTTTTGACCTATTTATAAAACATTTCTTCAAAGATTCCATAAACATGTAGTCCAAGTGCTGTATAATTAGAAACCCTAATTCCTATCCTAAACCTTTGCACTTTACCATTTCACTTTAAATGTAAACTATCTTTCTGGGCTTGGCTTTTAATCAAAAAAGCATCTTAATTCAAATTAAATACCATTATTTGCTTCCCCTGAACTCATATATAGAGTGTCTAAACTGTTCGTTTAAAAGTGAGTGTTCAGGGGCTTCCCTGGTGGCGCAGTGGTTGCGCGTCCGCCTGCCGATGCAGGGGAACCGGGTTCGCGCCCCGGTCTGGGAGGATCCCACATGCCGCGGAGCGGCTGGGCCCGTGAGCCATGGCCACTGAGGAGGCCACAACAGAGGGAGGCCCGCATACCACAAAAAAAAAAAAAAAAAAAAAAAAAAAAAAAAAAAAAGTGAGTGTTCAGGGCAGCATGAAGCCAAGAGCCCCAGGAGCAGGAGCTGGGAGGTCTAGGGTCTCCCGGGCTGTGAGCTAACTTGCTGGGTCATCCTGAGCAATCAGTCCCCCTCCCGTTCTCCAAGGGCCTCGGTTTCCTCTTCCACACAAGAAGCTGAATGAATTGATGAATAAAGGATGCTCCAGCCCTAACAATGATTGTCTCCCTCTCTGCCCTGGTTATTCGACCCCAAAAGAGAGGACCTTGTCTCTCAAAAGTCTGAGCCCCTTTTATTCACCAGCTGCCCTGAGATTCTCCTCCTCAGAAGAAAAGAAGGATGGGACCATCATTTCATCTGAGATCTCTAGAGCGTTTGCAAAGTCACAGCCTTCCCTCTGCTGGTGTGGACACCCCAGAGGATGCACCCTGCAAATGTTCTCTGAATTAGTGAAATGAATGAATAAATGAACAAACTGACTAATGAATGGATCTTCCCCAGAGAAGCCAACCAGCTTACCAACTCCTTGCCCAGAGTGGGACTGTACCCAGTTCCTCAGGTCTTGCACTGCGTTGCTTTCCCTGGGAACCAGATTCATTATTAATCCAATAAAATATTTATGGAGCATCTGTTACGAACACAGCACTGAAAATCTAACATTGAACAAACAAGTCCAAATAATCTTTCAAAACATAAATCAGATCACATCACTCTCCTACATAAAATCCTTCAATAGCTTCCCATTGCAGTAAATATAAGATTCAGAACCCCCGCCCTGGCCTTTAAGGTCATGGTCAAATCTTCCTCTATAACATTATCTGTTGTCACTATTCCCTTTGTCCCCTATGCCCAGCTACAATGGCTCAGCTGAGATCAGCCAAACCACAGCCAACCCTCAGACCCAACTGTCATGGGAGAATGAAAAAATAACTGTTGATGTAAGGTCCTGAGATTTTTTTTTGGAGAAGAGAGAGTTATTTGTTACACAGCATTATTGCAGTAATAGCTGACTAATACAGAGTGCCACCAGTTACTAGATGCGTAATCTTAGGAAAGTCACTTAACCTCTTGAAACCTCAGTATGCTTTAAATTTTTTTAAGATGTATTTGTCTCTTCTCCATTTACTTCCTGGAGTGATTGTGGCACAACAGATGAAAAGGGCTTTGAAAACTGTAAAAGGCTGTTGCAAATATAAGATAGCATCCTCGGCAGCAGTCTTGCCTGCCCAGACCCAGGGGAAAGTCTGTTGCTGTCCCGACAACAGAGTATGACTCAGCAGGCCAACACCAACCGTCTGTTATGAAGATATATTATGTCTAGCACATACACACTCTGAACAAAGGCCCACACCCCTGGCCTGCCAAACAAAGATTAGGGCTTCAGAGGGAAATTTCCACAAGCCAGCAATCAAAAGACATTTTTACTTCTAAGACAATCTGAGGGAAACGATCATGGGTACACACAAGATTGGAAATACAAAGATGCCCATCATAATTTTGTTCATAATGCAAAGCAGAAGGCAAGCTAGATGTCCAACAACAGGGAGCCAGATACAGCCATAAGATGAAATACAATACAACCATTTAAAATAATGCCAGATGTGGGCTTCCCTGGTGGCGCAGTGGTTGCGCGTCCGCCTGCCAATGCAGGGGAACCGGGTTCGCGCCCCAGTCTGGGAGGATCCCACATGCCGCGGAGCAGCTGGGCCCGTGAGCCATGGCCGCTGAGCCTGCGCGTCCGGAGCCTGTGCTCCGCAACGGCAGAGGCCGCAACAGAGGGAGGCCCGCATACCACAAAAATAAATAAATAAATAAATAAAATAAAATAAAATAATGCCAGATGAGGAAATTTTTTTGCAAACACTGCTCCTTGAAAAACTAGATCCACAGATTTGATTCAGGAGTCAATCTGAGCAAAAAACCAAAGCAACTAGGCAGAATTTCCGTTCCTGTACTTATGCTTCAATCAAAGAAGCTCTGCTTTCATTTGTTATGGACTGGATGCTCGTGTCCCCCCTAACTTTATTTGTTGAAGCCCTAACCCACAATGTGATAATATTAGGAGGCGGCGCTTTGGGAGGTGATTAGGTTTAGATGAAGTTATGAAGAGTGGAGACCCCATGGTGGGTTAATGCCCTTATATGAAGAGGAGAGACACCAGGGTTCTCTCTGTCCCTGCCATGTGAGGACACAGAAAGAAGGTGGCCATCTGCAAATCAGGAAGCAGCTGTCTCAGGAACCAAACAGGTGGGCACCTTGATTTTGGACTTCTCAGCCTCCAGAACTGTGAGAAATAAATATCTGTTGTTTAAGCCACCCAGTCTATGGTTTTCATTATAGCAGCCCAAGCTGATTAAGGCAATCTGTCTAATAAATTTCATTTCCAATGATGGTGCTAGCAGAAAGGGTTCAGAAGCTGCTAAAACAAATTTGAAAACCATCATTAGAGAAGAACGTCAAGGTGCCTCTGCTGACTTGTGAAAGGGAAATGACCAATTATGAAACAGCATGTACAGTATGATTTTATTTTGTAATAAGAAGGAGAGAGAGAGAGAGAAAGAGAGAGAGAGAGAGAGAGAGAGAGAGAGAGAGAGAGAGAGAGAGAGAGAGAGAGAGAGAGAAACACACAGACCAGATAAATACTCTCCAATATATTAGCAATGTTTATCACTAGGAGGTAAGATTAAAGGTTTCTTTTGATTCCTCCTTTTGCTTATTGAAACATTCTAAATGTTTGGTGATGAATATAACTTTAGGAAGAAGAAGCAATACAGAAATATACATTTTTTGTGTGTCTATAATAAATTAGTCATGCCATCACGAGGAAAAGTGAACTCAGGGTCTCTGGGATCCAGGAATTAGTCTCTGGGGATGCAATCCCTGCTCCCCCTCCCCAGCACCCCAGTGGGAACAGACACTCAGAGACACATGTCAGCCCAGAGCCTGGGGGGGCTGGTTATTCTCATAGGTGTGATGAGCACTGGAGAGAAGGCTGCTGATGGAAGGGGTCACCTGGAAAGGAAACCAGGAAGCAATGACCACTAAGTGAACCAATTCTAATGTGGCCATTGGCCAGTGCTTGCTGGGGAGAGTGTGGGCAAACCCACAGGAAGGAGACGTAGTTAAAGATGCAGGAGACTGAGGAGGCAGCTTACGAAGCCCTCAGGGAGAAACCAGTGGAAACACCAGGCGGGGGAAAAAAGCCAGCAACCCACACCTCCTGGATTCAGTTTTCTCATCTGTTAAAAGGGGATACACTGCATCAGGCTATTGTAAGGAAATAGCATCAGTAATATGCGCAGGACTTCCCTGGTGGCGCAGTGGTTAAGAATCCGCCTGCCAATGCAGGGGACACGGGTTCGATCCCTGGTCTGGGAAGATCCCACATGCCGCAGAGCAACTAAGCCCGTGCACCACAACTACTGAGCCCATGCGCTGCAACTACTGAAGCCCGCAGGCTCTAGGGCCCACATGCTGCAACTACTAAAACCGGTGCGCCTAGAGCCCATGCTCCGCAACAGGAGAAGCCACTGCAATGAGAAGCCCACACACCACAACAACCAGTAGCCCCCACTCGCCGCAACTAGAGAAAGCCAGCACGTAGCAACAAAGACCCAATGCAGCCATAAATAAATAAATAAATAAATAAATAAAAATAATATGCGCAGAGCTGTCCACCTTCATCTAGTGCATAGTAGGCACTCAATACGTGTCTTCATTCATTCCCTGCCCTCTGGGTATGAAAATAAGGGAAGTGTACTTGACAAAATGAGTCGATGAAAGCATTGTGCTTTATACTGTGGCCTCTGGAATTATAATCTCTGGGCTGTCATTCCTGCTTCACCAATGAATGGCTGTGTCATTTGAGATCCGCCATTAAACCTCTATGACCCTTGGTTTCTTCATCTGTAAAACAGACTCAGTGATATCTATTACATAAAATGTTTTTTAAGAATCATATAAGGTAAAAAAATTAAAATGTGAAGTACTCAGCATAGAATCTACTCAGCCCCTAGTATATGCCCAATAAGAATTAGCTACTATTATTATTCATTAACAAAAATAATAATTAAGGAGAAAATTCTATTTCCTCTGGGCTGATGGGAAGGTGTCAAGAAGAACCAAGTGGGTAACACGTCCGCCATCAAACCACCGCTGCACACACACACTGCTACCCGTGCGACCAGTTCTAACAACACAAATCCATCCACCTCACGCCTTACTTAGAATCATTCAATGGCTCCCCATTGCCCTCAGGATAAAACCCAGGTTCCTTAAGCAATCCAAACTCTGCCCACACTTCCTGTCTCATGAGCTGTTATTCCCCCAGGTGGACACTATGCTGTCTTTAAGGACCTCCCTCGGCATGTGCCCTGACTCTGCGCCTCTGCACAGTCTGTTGCTCCTGCCTGCCATGCCCTTCCTGACCCCTGTTTTCCCACCCTCTACATTTCCAGTCCAACGCTGCCTTCCTAAACTCATCCTTCAAGTCTCAATTCATCTTGTCACATCTGAACGGTCTTCCGTGATCATCCCTCCACTACCCCAGGCTGAGACCAGATCACGTGCTTATCACTGCAATAAGTTCTCAGCAAGCCGGAGCCCCGAGGCTGTCTCTACCCTGAGACAATCAGAAAGGAATAGGTCTTACTTATGTCTGCTTGGCGCATATTAGTCCTCTATGAGTGAGAGGTGAGAATAAATCAGTGAATCAAATATTCAATAAATCAATGTCCTAATGCCTCCTGATGGCTAAGAGCACTTGGAGCCAGGGGCCTGGGTTCAAACCCCATCTAAGCACTGATGAACTTGGCATCGTTGGGCCAATGACGTCATCTTTCTATACATCAGGTTCTCATCTATCAAGTGGGGATCGTTGTAGTTCCTACCTTATTGCACTGTCATGAAGATTAATCAGTCAATGTCTGAGAAGCACTCCAAACTGTGCCTAGCACAGAGTAGGCACCATATAAGCACTGGCTGTTTTAACTCTAATGTGTTGGCCTTCTTTCAAATGCCACCTTCTCAAAAATACCTCTCCTGCCCACCCTATCTGACATACCCCACGCACACCATCACTCTCCATTCTTTTGCCCTTTTTAACTTTTTTCACAAACCTTACAAAGTTGTATTATTTATTTATTTATTTAAAAATTGATAACCCTCCTACACTGTTGGTGGGAATGTAAACTGGTGCAGCCACTATGGAGGACAGTATGGAGGTTCGTTAAAAAACTAAAAATAGAGCTACCATATGATCCAGCAATCCCACTCCTGGGCATATATCTGGAGAAAAACACAGTTCGAAAGGATACATGCACCCCTATGTTCATTGCAGCACTGTTTACAATAGCCAAGACATGGAAGCAACCTAAATGTCCATCAGCAGATGAATGGGTAAAGAAGATGTGGTACATATATACAGTGGAATATTACTCAGCCATAAAAACAAGAATGAAATCATGCCATTTGCAGCAACATGTATGGACCTGGAGATTATCATACTAAGCGAAGTAAGTCAGACAGAGAAAGACAAATATCACATGATATCGCTTATATGCAGAATCTAAAAAAAAATGATACAAATGAACTTATTTACAAAACAGAAAGACTCACAGACTTAGAGAAAGAATTTATGGTTACCAAGGGAGAAGCGAGTTTGGGATTGACATGTACACACTGCTATAGTCAAGAAAAAATGTCTTTCCATGAAAACAACAACAAAAATAAATAAATAAAAATAAAAATTGATTATTAGCCTTCCCCACTAGGATACTAAGCCAGACAATACACGGTGCCTAAAACAGGCTTGGCAAACAATAGATGTTCAGTAAACATTTGCCAAAGGAAAAGAGGACAGAAAGGAGGAAGATTTCAATCCTGCCTTGAAGGAATAAGATTCTGATCAGAGGAGACTGAAGACTGGGGAGACCACCCCAATACGTCAATGGGTAAAAAAAATTGGGAAGAATCAACTGCAAACCAGATGAAGGGGGCTTTAGAAGATTCTCAGCACTTACAAGGAGGGGCAGGGCCATGGGGCTGCCAGAGGAAATGCACAGAACCAGTGGAGACATTTGAGTCCAGCCTAAACAGGTCACAGGAAGTTCTCTGGAGGCCAAAGAATCATTTTAATTGAGCAATTCTACCTTGGGAAAGCATGAGTTGCAGAGCTGTCATTTCCCCAGAATTCTGTATTGATTATTTCCTGGCCTAAGGCATTCTATGTTAATTGGTCTCAATCGGAAAATTTCATGTTTATGTCTGTATTGGCAAAAGCTGGGGGGCAGGGAGATGTGTCATTTTAAAAAATTACTTAAATCGTCAAGATGACACTGCCTTCACCTTCCAGGGTAGACCAGTTGTAAAGACCTTCAGAATACCAAGTAGCATCTTCAAATGCCATATTGACATGTATATGTTCCTCTCCTCCTATTCTGAGTAGGAAATAAATGTTTGGTCTTGTTTTCCTTCCTTCTGCATATTTCTCCATCTTTAGCCTCACAGTCTAAGCTCCCTGAAATAAAGTTTCCCCCCAAAGCTTCCTCCTTTAGAGACAAAGTATCTAGAGGTCAGTAGTAAAGCCTGGGGAAAATCATTTGGAAAAAGAATTATTTCCTAACCAGGAGAAAAATAGGAGCATAGAATGATACACCCCTCCACCACCACCATCCCCAGCTGGTATGAGCACTGACTGCTAACAGTTCACAGCTGATTTTTTTCTCTAGAGCAGGGATCAGAAAACTATAGCCCATGGGCCAAGACCAGCCCACCACTTGTTTTTATCAATAACTTTTTATTGGGACACAGCCATGCCCATTCATCATTTCTGTTTTGTCTACAGTTGCCTCCCCTACAAGTGCAGAGCTGAGTAGTTGCAATGGAGATTGTGTGGCCCACAAATCCTAAAATATTTACTCTCTGATCTTGTACAGAAAAAGTCTGCCAAACCCTGCTCCACAGCAACATTGTCCAATAGAAATATAACGTGAAGCAGTTGCAAACTATTATACATAGAATCAATAAACAAGGTCCTACTGTATAGCACAGGGAACTATATTCAATATCCTGTGATAAACCATGATGGAAAAGAATATGAAAAAGAATGTATATATATGTATAACTGAATCACTTTGCTGTACAGCACAAATGAACACAACATTATGGGACTTCCCTGGTGGCACAGTGGTTAAGAATCCGCCTTCCAATGCAGGCGACGCAGGTTCGATCCCCGGTCGGGAACTAAGATCCCACATGCCATGAGGCAACGAAGTCCGTGCGCCGCAACTACTAAGCCTGCACACTCTGGAGCCCATGCACCACAACTAGAGAACCCTGCACGTCGCAACGAAAAGCCCACATGCTGCAACTAGAGAGAAGCCCACCCGCCACAACTACTGAGCCCACGCGCTCTGGAGCCCACGCGCCACAATCAGAGAGCCTGCGCACAGCAACTACTGAGCCCGCACACTGGAGCCCACGCGCCACAACTAAAGAAGCCCATGCACCGCAACAAAGAGCCCACGCACCGCAACGAAGACCCAGTGCAGCCAAGATAAAATAAAAATAAATAAATACCTTTAATAAAATAATTAGCACAACATTGTAAATCAACTATACTTCAATAAAATAAATTAAAATAAATATAATCCAAACGCAATAAAAAAAATTTTTAAGAAATAATGTGAGCCACATATGTAATTTCAAATTTTCTAAAGGTCACATTAAAAAATAAATTTTAAAAAATAAATGAAATTAAATTTTTTTTTTTTTTTTTTTTTTGCAGTACGCAGGCCTCTCACTGTTGTGGCCTCTCCCGTTGCAGAGCACTGGCTCCGGACACGCAGGCTCAGCGGCCATGGCTCATGGGCCCAGCCGCTCCGCGGCATGTGGGATCCTCCCGGACCGGGACACGAACCCGTGTCCCCTGCATCGGCAGGCGGACTCTCAACCACTGTGCCACCAGGGAAGCCCTGAAATTAATTTTAATAATATATTTTTATTTAACCCGGTATATTAAAAATGTTATCATTTCAACATGTCATCAATTTTACAATTATTAATGATGTAGACATCTGTCTCTGCATACTAAGTCTTCAAAATCTGATGTGTATTTCATACTTACAACACATCACAGTTAAGACTAGCCACATTTGAAGTGCTTAATAGCCGCGTATGGCTAGGGGCTACCATACTGGAAAGGACTATTCAAGAAAGTCTCCTTTGGTTGACTAGGAGAGGTTTTACTCCAAAGTTTTACACCTGTGAAATAATAGAAAATACATATATTGGTCTCTGCCCCTGGTTCCTGGCACAGAGTTCCTGAAACCCTTGTAATTTCCTAAGTGATAAGAGCTCTAGGAGCATCTGGGTTTTTTTTCTTTTTCAGATTCTTTTCCGTTATGGTTTATCACAGGATATTGAATACAGTTCCCTGTGCTATACAGTAGGACCTTGTCGTTGATCCATTCTATATATAATAGTTTGCATCTGCTAATCCGAAACTCCTAATCCATCCCTCCCCCACCCCTCTGCCCCTTGACAACCACAAGTCTGTTCTCTGTGTCTGTGAGTCTGTTTCTGTTTTGTAGATAGATTCATTTGTGTCACATTTTAGATTCCACATATAAATGATATCATATGTATTTGTCTTTCTCTGTCTGACTTCACTCAGTATGACATCTCTAGGTCCATCCATGTTGCTGCAAATAGCATTATTTCATTCTTTTTTATGTGGCTGAGTAGTACTTCATTGTACATATGTACCACATCTTCTTTATCCACTTATCTGTCAATGGACATTTGGGTTGCTTCTGTCTTGGCTAGTGTAAATAATGCTGCTGTGAACATAGGGGTACAGGAGCATCTTCTGTTCTAATATTTGGTCTGTGACCCCAGGTCCTGACACAGAGTTCCTAAACCCTTTGGAACTTCCCTGGTGAGAGGAAAGTCTTTTGTTCTAATGAGGCAATGCTTGATGGGCTCCTGGATGGGGGCTGGTCACCAGAAAGACCAATCCATGATTAGAAGCTTGGAAGTTTCAGCCCCATTCCCTATCCTCCAGGAAGGGAAAGGGGCTGAAAACTGACTTAAGGATCCACCATGCTTATGTGACGAAGCCTCCATAAAACTCCCAATGGTATGGGGTTCAGAGAGCTTCCAGGTTGTTGAACACATGGAGGAGCTGGAAGCTCCGTACCCCTCCCCCTATACTTTGTCCCATGTATCTTTTCCATCTAGATGTTCATCTGTATCTCATCATATCCTTTTATAATAAACTGGTAAATGTAAGGAAGTGTTTCCCTGAGTCCTTTAAGTCATTCTAGCAAATTGTTGAACACAAGGAGCGGGTCATGGGAAGCCTGATTTATAACCAACTGGTCAGTCAGAAGTACAGGTGACACCCTGGGACTTGAGATTGGCATCAGAAACGGGTGTGACCTGCACTTGCTCCCCTTAGTGTCAGAATTGAATTGAACTGTAGGACGACAATCTGGTGTCACAGAGAATCGTTTGGTGTGGGAAAAATAACCCCACACATCTCGCGTGAGAAGTGGTGTGAGTGTGGTTGTAAAGGAGACGCACACAGGAGGAAGAGTAGGTTTTTCTACACAACGCCACAACCAATGACCACTAACATGGAGACGTAAAAGGTCGACCCCACAGCCTCAAGGTGGGACCGACCTGTGGTGCTAGTCGTGCTCCAGAGCTCCCCGTGGATCAGGATGTAGCCGGGCTCCAAAGCAGATGTGCTCTTTCCTCGCTCTCCTGCCCCCTCCTGCTACCGTCACTCCCTTCCAGATCTTTCCTGAGAGCACCCCCTCAAAAAAAGTGACCTGTGCAAGAATCCCCATCTCGGGCTCTGATTCTAGGAAACCTGTCCAAACATGGGAGGAAAGAATGCAAATATTTACTGAGTACCTCTCATGTGTCAGTCAGACACTTAATAACTGTTATCTCATCTCACCACAAAGCTATGAGGTAGGAAATATTAGCCACACTTCAAAGATAAGGAAACTTACAAAGACAGGATATATTCAGCCATACAACAACATATTATGGAGTTACTTAAAATTATACTTGTGAAGGTATGTGATAACATTTAAACACTTATGGTATAATGTTGATTTGGAAAAACAAAACCAAAATGTACTATGTGTATACATGTGTTTTTAAAATATGAACATGTTTTAAAAGCCTGAAAGGATATATACCACAATGTTGTCAATAACTTACTTTGGGCAGTCAGAATGAATGGCTGTTTATTTTTATTAATGGCTGTTTATTCCAAAACCAAACAGGACCCTGCAGGAACTCACCAGTATCAGACCTCCCGTGTCTTCCACTTCTTGTTTGTAAAAAAAGGCCTCAGGCTCCTAGGCCTTTCCCCAGTTCCAAGGAGCTGACTCAAGCAGTTAATAATTAGAGAGTAGAAAAACAGAAACAAAAAGAAAATAGGCAAGCAAAAAAATGTAATAATAACTTAATAGGTCAGCCATTAAAAAGAGTCACAGGACCCCAAGTTCCTCCTCAAAGGATGTAGATAACAGGCTGACTCATGTCCTTGAGCGCTTTTTCAAAAACCAGGACCCCACCGGACAGAACACATAGACCCCAAACTGGATGAAACTAGAGGGTTGATGATTGAGATTCCCCCAAAATATCACCCTATTACCTCGGCACCAAACAATCAGAAAAAAGTCCATGAGCTGATCACGTACCCTATGACCTTCGTCCCTAATGTTGCCTTTAAAAACACTTCCCTAAAAGCTATCGAGGAGTTTGGGTCTTCAGAGCACTAAACTCTGGTGCTCTTTGTTTGACACCCTACAATAAATGCTTTACTTTCCTTCACTACAGCCTGGTGTCAGTAGATTGGCTTTGCTCCCGTTGGGCAAACAGACCCAAGTTTGGTTCGGTAACACTTCCTACCATTCTGTGTTTCCCAGTTTTTCCAAGGTGAGAAATGTCTCCATTTTTGATGAGGTTTAGTTTGCCTTGAGTATGGTGTAGCATAATACTTAAAGAGCTTGGTTTGGTTTGGAAAAAGGGTTCAAATCCCAGCTCCACCACTCTGAAGTTCTATGACCTCGGACAAAACAGTTAACATCTCTAAACCTCAATTTTCACATCTGTAAAAGGGGGATAATGACATATCTCATGGGGTCATTGTGAGGGTTAAATGAGTGTTTGCATTTAAAGTGCTCAGTACGTTGCCTGGCACATAGTAGGCTCTCAGTAGATGGTAGATCCATAAATGGAGGTTGTCTAGCCCCAAGAGTCATGGTCTTTACCCTACTTCATGCTTCCTAAATGTAATCCCCAGATCTCCATCATGATCTTCCAAATCCTCTCACTTCAGGCTGCCCCAGGCTCTGCAGCAGAACCCATGATTGGCAATTTTTGAGTCAAGGAACAGTCCCTATGCAGGGGGGTCACTCTGGCTCCCATCTCTACATAATTATGCCACTTGAGTTCCATTTCCCAGCCTCCATTTCACAGCTATACACTAATAGCTTCAAGGGGCAGGGAGTTCTTTCCCTTTCTCCTGTATGTGATTAATGAGACTTTAATTGGCCCAGTGATAGATGAGTTATCCTAAAGCCATCGAATATTTAACACTGAATTCTCCTTTGACAAAAATAGTCCATGAGTTTCAAGAGCTGCTGTCCCGATGTCCCTGTTAGCAAGCACATGATGACTGCCAGTGCTGAATGAATTCCTGCTAAGCATTCCCCAATATCAAGCACAGAGATACCCTTTTCTCCTTTTGCTGTTCCTATGAAGGCAAAGTGTGTGCTTTACATCTTTATCTTAAGTGACCAGACTTGTTTATAGCTGCTCCAAATAATTACATCGGAATGCATTGGGTTTAGCACACCCCAGACCATGCACTCCTCTGATTAAGGGTTTGCAAATGGAATTCTTCCCTGGAAATGAGCCTTAAGTGGATTTCTTCCGTTAAATAAGCTACTGTCCCAGATATCCACGTGGTCTTTGGAGAAAAGTTTCTTTACCATATCATGCTCCCTTGTCACAGCCTTCCATCTTTTTCTGGGTGTATCTGCTTTCCCCGTGCCCACATTAACCTGCTTATCCTCGAACTTCTTCTGGTTTCCTCGCTACTAACCCAAGTCCAGAGAAAAGGGACCTCCACCATGGGGCCACTCCGGATTACCGTGAACTCCTCTCTCTTCTCTGAACCCCTGGACTGGTTGCTGGGAATAGTAAATATTTTAGCTTTGCAAGTCATATGGTCTCCATCACAACTACTCAACTCTGCCCTTATAGCACAAAAAGCTATAGACAATACATGAACAAATGAGCATAGCTGCGTTCTAATAAAACTTTATTTACAAAATCAGCAGCAAGCAGGATTTGGTCCGTGGGCTGTAGTTTGCTGACTCCTGCCCCAGAGACCTGTAGTGGCCATTCTCAGTGTCCTGCTCAGGTCCCCTTTACCAGCTGCCGATGGCTCATAGCTGACCCCCTTCTCCACCTCAGCCAGCAGAGCTTTCTCTCCTAGAAAGTTACTTTGCACCTACATCCATCCAGGGGGCAGCCAGAGCCAGTGCATGGGTGACTGATGGGAAAGTACAAAAGGCCAGCCACTGACCTTAAGGCAAGACCAACTTTGTGGTACAATTCATGCTCCAGAGTTCCCTCTGGGATCAGGCTGAAGTCAGTCTCCAATTAAGACCAATGCTTGCTTAGCTTTGTTCCTCTGCTCCATCCTGCTTCCTAATCCTCCTTCCCCTCAGAGCCTCCCTCAGTAAATTAAATGTTCCCAAATCCCTGTCTCAGGCTTTGCTTCTAGGAAACCCAACCTGAGATAAGACATTAAAACCCATCCTAGCTCCCTACTGGTATCGTCTTTTTCTCTTGGCTGTATTATGCTTCCCAGTTGTACCCTTCCCAATACGACTATGAAATTCTTGGAGGATGGGGAGTGAAATAGAGGATGTGCCTTCAGTGCAGTGGTATAGGACAAAGAACATAGGCTTTTTATTTTACCAGACCTGGGTTAAAATTCTGGTTCTGTCAGTGACTCGGTTTGTGACTTCATGAAAATAAGAATAACAGTAACAATAGCAGTAATAGGGGCTTCCCTGGTGGTGCAGTGGTTAAGAATTCACCTGCCAATGCAGGGGACACGGGTTCGAGCCCTGGCCTAGGAAGATCCCACATGCCGCAGAGCAACTAAGCCTGTGCACCACAACTACTGAGCCCGCGTGCCACAACTACTGAAGCCCACGCACCTAGAGCCCATGCTCTGCAATGAGAAGCCACCGCAATAAGAACCCCGCTCAACACAACGAAGAGTAGCCCCCACTCGCCACAACTAGAGAAAGCCTGCACACAGCAATGAAGACCCAATGCAGCCACAAAAAAAAATAGCAGTAATAGTGGTGACAGCAGGTACCACATCTTGGGCAGTACACTGTGTGGCAGGCACTATGCTAAACCCTTCTTGCTAGTTATGTCAGCATCCTCACAGCACCACTAAAAGGACCCCTAGGCTCAGGGACTGCCCAGGTCACTCATTTTACAGAAGAGAGCAAGTATGTCTACTTTGAAGAGTTGCTATGGTTACTAACACAAAGGTCTAAGTGCCCAGCAACCAGTAGACGCTCCCAAAATATTTCATTTTATTATCAGGTCCTATTATTAGTAGACTGGTATCCACACAGAAGGCATTCCTTTTACTTGATTTGATCCTTTTTCCAGCACCTTGTTAAGTACATTTGTGCCCCAAACCCCCTCTCAGATTTTCGCTTTTAATGGACAAAAAACTCTAAGATAAGAAAATCAAGTTTTGTCATGAGGTTCAACGCAGTTCTAGCCCCTGACTCAGACCCCTTCCTACGGACCAAAGATTCTTGCCCCCAGAAACAATCTGAATATCCTGCAACAGGAGGAGCATTGCATGATATCTACTCATTTATTTATTCAACAGATATTTAGTGAGTACCCAAAAACTTGCCAGGCAAGTGTAGCAGCCAGCCTCCGAGACAGCCTCCAGTGATTCTCACGCCCTGGAATTCACACTATCACCAAGACTGTGCCATCTAGAAAGTGGATCCTCCTGACCCAATCAAAACTTCAGATGATGGCAGTCCCAGCCAACAGACCTAAGCCAGAAACACCAGACTAAGCCGCTCCCAAATTCCTGATCCAAAGAAACTGTGTGAGATAATAAAGTTTATTGTTCTTTCAAGCCACTAAGTGGGGTAATTTGTTATGCAGCTTTAAATTACTAATATAGCACTCAATGGAATATTACACAATGGTTTAAAAGAATGTTTATGAAGGAATTCACTGACAGTCCAGTGGTTAGGACTCTGTGCTTCCACTGCACGGGGCACAGGCTCGATCCCTGATTGGGGAACTAAGATCCCGCATGCCGTATGGCACAGCCAAAAAAAAACAACAACAACAGAATGCTTATGAAAAGTTTTAGGTCCATAAGAACAGGCCATTGAAATACAGACATCCCTTAGTATTGGTTCCAGGGATTGGTTCCAGGAACCCCTGAAGATACCAAGATCCAAGGATGCTCAGGTCCCTTACAGTCAGCCCTCCATATCTGCTGGTTTCACATCAACCAACAAGATAAAAAAATACTGCATTCTTAGGTTGGTTGAATCTGAGGATGCAAATCCCATGGCTTCGGAGGGCTGAGTGTAATTCTAAATAAAACACACCAAAAAAAACAGAACAGGACACATGAAAAGATTGTATAAAGAACTGTAATTCACACGGGCACACTAATAATATTATTCTCATTTTGAAAAGGAGATAACTTGCATACACCACATCTAATGAGTGCTTACTATAAGCAAAGTACTCAACATACATTATCTCATTTAATTCTCAGAACAACCCAATAAGATATTATTATTCCCACTTTTCAGCTGGGGAAACTAAGGCTCAGAAAGGTTAACTAAATTTTTCGTGGCCACCTAGCTAGTAAGTGGTGGAGCTTGATTTGATGCCAGGACTAATCAGCTTTCAACTCAATTTTTCTAACCACTACTTACACTGCCTATAGACAGAATAAACAGGAAATGTACCAAATTGCGTGTTTTTCAGGGATTTTTTTCTTGCACTTTTCACATTTGCTACAAAGAGCACCTGTTCCATTTATAACTAGGAAAATAAGTTATTGTTTTTATAAATAAAAATACAACAGAAAGTGTTCTCTCTTCTAGGAATCCAAAGGAGAAAGGAAATATCCATTCTTGTGTTTCATGTTTCTCAAAGGGGTGTCTATTGACACTCAGGGTAGGATAATTCTTCCTGGTGCGTGTGTGCCTTGTGTGATGTAGGATGTTAAGCACCACCGCCCCTGTCTACCAAATGTGCCTCCCGTGGCAGGGCCCTGCCAATATCCATTCGGCATGCACCTCTCCACCCAGCGCTGCCAGCTGCAAACACCTCTGACTCTCTCTCTGATAACTTTTGCTCTGGCTGGAAAACACACATGGTCTCCCAGTTGCCCAGGTGATAACTGGGCGGAAAATATACCTTTTATTGCTTACACTCACCTAACAGCGTTTTCTAGGTTTTACCTCCCAAAACATAACTTGCCCTCAAATCTTGTCTCAAGGTCGGCTTCTGGGGGAAATCAAGCCAAGGCAGCTCCCCAGGCACCCCGACACTGAAAACGTTCCTACACCCTTTCCAAACACCCATACTGAAGTGTGGAGGGTGAGGACTTCCTATTCCTGCATAAGAAAATGTTTAAGTTCCACAGCAGCTTTCTAGCTAGAGCTCTGGCTATAAGAGAGGCGCATAACAAGGTCATCTCACAGAGAACTACCCCTAAACGTCCTTCGATTGCACCCTCTGTGCCTGTTCTACTCTCTCCCTCTCCAGTTATTTCCATCCAGTTCCTCCCTGCGGTTCAAGAAAGAGCAATGATTTTTAGGACAAGATAAGCACATGGCTTTGGGCTTAGCACTATTCCAGGAAGGAAATAATCATAATAATAGTAATGCCAGGAGCAAACATTTCTTGAATGCTTGTCATGTACCTGAAAGAAGGTGAAACTTTACACAAATTAGTTATTTTAGTTCTCCTAACAAGAAGAAATGTGGCTACTTGGAGGCCAAGAGTACCTAGAAATAAGTTCAAAGTGGGCCAAGTTCATTTAGTCAACAAAGAGTTAATTGGAAAACAAGATTTCTTGAGCATCTACTGAGTTCCAGACAACATGCTAGGTAGAGAAATTAAACAGGGACCAAGTCATACAAGGTCCCTCGTCTCTCAGAAGCCACATTCGAATAGAGCAGTGATTTTCAACCAGGACAATTTCCCCCCAGGAGTCATTTGGCAGCATCTGGAGACATTTTTGGTTGTCACAACTGGAGGGCACTGGCATCTAGTGGGTAGAGGCCAAGGATGCTGCGGAACACCTTACAATGTATAGGACAGCCCTTGGAACAGAGAATTACCTGGCCCAAGACGTCAAAAGTGTCAACGCTGAGAAACCCTGTAGTAAAGGAAGGAGAAGACAGAATAACAAACAAACAAACAACAAAAAAAAAGGAATTTAAAATTTGAGCCCTAAACTAGGGTTAGGAACTCGTAAAATGCTATTTACATTATATGAGCGCCTCATCAGTATCTACAAACGGACGCAGGGTCGTTTGTAACAGGCATAACAGCATGGAGGTCTTGGCCATAGACGGGTGGGCAATCAGAAACAAGTGTTCCACCTCCATCACGTTCCAGAGCTCAACGTGGGGCTGAGTTTGCTGACTGTTATCTCTCATCAACCCCTCCCTCCTTTTGTAAAGAGAGATGCATAAATGTCTATTCAATTAGTTTACACATCTTAGTTGTTTATTCTGCCTCATTTCACAAGGGGTTTCAGGCAGCGAAGCAAAATATAAACAATCATACTTCAAAACCAGGGACAATATAAATTAGAATAAGGGGTGTGTGGAGTTTTTTGTTACTGTTGTCTGTTTAGAATCTCTTGTCTGAAGAACCCTCCCTGAAATATGCCACGTGTATACACACACACACACACACACACACACACACACTCACACACACACACACACTCACACTCACTGCTCCATAAAGATGCGGCTCAGTCTGTGAATTTTGGATGGAATTGACTCCACCCATGTCCAACAGTGAACACATGATCCCAGACTAACCAATCAGAGCACCACTACCCTTGTTCAACATGATTGGTCAAGGGATGGTCATGTGACCAACCAGAAACCAATCACAGATGCTCCAAGTTTTTTTCCGAAGTTGTACAGAAATATGCTCTCTCCTTCTCTGAGGGTCTGGAGGTTAAGGACAACGTCAGATTAGGGCTGCTGGAAGCCATCTTGCCACCCCAGGGAAAAAGTCTGTCTGAAAATTAAGAGGAAGGAGGCACACAAAATCTAGAGATGGAGAGATGGAGCCCTGAGAACATTTGTTGAATCCTAGCTATGCCTGAAGGTCATGGACCACTAAATTCCTCTTTCTATTTGTATTAGGTTTCTGTCACTTGAACCTAAAAGGTCGTGACATATTACAGGGATTATGCCAAGAAGAGAGTGAAATGGAAACCAGGGAGCAGGAAATGAGGGTGACACCGGTTCGAACTTGGCTGTGTACTTCTGAGTAGATGAGATGAAAAGGGAAAGCCGGTCAGTTACATCGTTCTCATTAATGCAATGAGAACATTCAAGCTCCTTAGGAGAAGCGTCGCTTTTTCCTAGCACTGGCTTCTCAAAGCATCATGGGAAAGGAAATACTGAGATATGGAGGATGGTGTCCTCTTTTGATTGACACTCTCTGCCAGTGCAATAATGGGACTTGTAAACTGCTTTTTACAGATTCTATTACGGATGCAGAGGGGACTCACCCTTACACGGTTGGTCGACTTGATTCTGTGGGATTGTGGGATTGGGAGGGAGGCAGTGTGCTCCGAGGATGCACGTTGCTGTAGGTTCTCTCCACGTGTGAACCTGCCTAGAACTGGTTCCAGGACATTTTAGCCGCTACTAATTCTCAGCCCGTTTCTGCCCTTTCCTTCTCAGAAATAAACTCTTTTATGCCAACTTCTGAAGGTTCCACTCTCTCCTACCAAAGAGGGAAGTTCAAAAGAATTGGGAGCCTCCTGCCCTCCAGCCCTAAGGAAGATTGCACCAAGGTAGCTGCAGAGGTGAGGGGCTGTCCCCGAGAGCTTCCCTCTTCTTCACCTCCTTTAATTTAGGCCGTTGGGATCTCATGTGACCATCAGGCTGTCACTCCACTGAGGATTTCAAATGGCTCCAGTCCAAGTAACAGATTGTCCCAGGCTCTCTAACTTTACAAGCAGAAAAAAAAAAGCCACTGTGCCCCCAAACTTGTCTTGGAGAGGTGATGCTTTGGTGAGGCATATTCTAACGATGTGCCTCACTCAAGGAGCATAAACAAACGCAGGTTTGCAGCAAAGTACAATATTATAACTGTAACAATAAAGACGACAAGATTTGGTTGTCTTGTTTGCCTGTTTGTTTGTTTGTTTTCAGTACACTAGAAACTGTGCCAAGGGTTTTACGTGCATTATTTAATTTCATCTTCACAGTGATCCAAGGAGCCAGATAGTAACACCATTTCCCAGGAGAGGAGGAAGAGGTTATGTGCTTTGCCCAAGCCCACACTGTTAGGAAGAGGCAGAACCCATGAGTTTGAAGGACCCCTGAGCCCATGCTCTAGACTCTGCCTCAGACCCAGGAAGGTGGGCACCATGGAACCACAAATGGGCAGGAAAATCCCTTGCTCCTGAGGTTCATCCAACCAGAAATGCCTTCCTTCCCATCAGGGCCGTTAAATATGAATTACACCGTAAAAATATGATATCTGGGAGGAGTCAACCTTTAATTGAGTGTCTACCACCTACACCAGAGTACAAATTAGTTGACTGGATAATTAGGACTCTTAGACAGTATTTCTCAAAATATGACCCAGGACCATCTACATCAGAATCACCTGGGAGGAGGGTAAGGCTGTTAAATAGGCATATATCCACTGTCATGGGCTGAATGTTTGTGTCCCTCGCAAATACATATGTTAAAGCTCCAACCCCCAAGGTGACTGTATTTGGAGATGATAAAGGTTAAACGAGCGGGTGGGGCCCTAATCCAATAGGGCTGGTGCCCTTTTACAAAGAGTTAGAGACACCAGAGATCTCTCTCTCTCTCTCTCTCTCTCTCTCTCTCTCTCTCTCTCCACCAGGTGAGGATGCAGGGAGAAGGCAGCCTTCTGCAAGCCAGGGTGAGAGTTCTCACTAGGAACCGAATTGACCAGCACCTTGATCTTGGACTTCCCAGCCTCCAGAACTACAAGAAAATAAGTTTCTGTTGTTTAAGCAACATAGTCTATGGTATTTTATTATGGTAGCCTGAGCAGACAAAAAATTCTACTGGTAAGTGAAATAAACAAGGTGTAAAAGTATTTATAAATGTTAATAAATATCTTTGGTAGAACAAACAATAAGTTTATCACAGTGGTTACTTCTAAGGAGGAGAACTGGGGCCTTGAGGATAGGAGACATCTAGTGTTTACACCCTTTTGTACCACTTGATAATTTTTCTCCATGTACATGTTGACCTATTCAGGTAGATGAATACATTAATATTTTTTTAAAGTACTCTATGTAAATGGCAAGAGACACTGCCCAGAGGCTGGATAAGCTGTCCTTCTGAGGAAATCCCTAGCTCCACCAACCACCTAAAAATCAACCCCTAAAAGTCCAGCAAATATGCAATGCTAGAGTTATAGATACAGAAAACAAACAGGTGGTTGCCAAAGGGGAAGTGGGGGGCGAGGGGAAAGATATAAGTGAGGGAGATTAAGAGGCACAAAATTCCGGCTGCAAAATAAATGAGTCACGGTAATGAAATGTACAGTGTAGGGAATATACTCCATAACTACGTATTATCTTTGTATGGTGACAGATCATAACTAGACTTATCACAGTAATCATTTTGTAATGCACAGAAATATCGTATACTATGCTGTGTAACAGGAACAAACACAGTGTTGTAGGTCAATTACACTTGAAGAACAAACAAACAAACTCATAGAAAAAGACATCAGGTTTGTGGTTACCAGAGGTAGGGGTGGAGGAGAATTAGATGAAGGCTGTCAAAAGGTACAAACTTCCAGTTATAAGATAAATAAGTACTAGGGATGTAATGTACACATGATAAATCTAATTAACACTACTGTATGTTATTTATGAAATTTGTTAAGAGAGTAAACCCAAGAGTTCTCATCAAAGGAAAAATTTTTTCTATTTCTTTAATTTTGTATCTATATGAGATGATGGATGTTCACTACACTTATTGTGATAATCATTTCATGATGTGTGTAAGTCAAATCATTATGCTGTACACAAACTTATACAGTACTACGTGTCAATTATATCTCAGTAAAACTGGAAGAAAAAAACAAGTACTATAAATAAATGGCAAGAGACACTGCCCAGAGGCCTGGGTAAGCCGTCTTTCTGGGAAATGCCCAGCTCCACCACTACCTAAAAGTCAATCCTTAAAACTTCAACAAGGGACTTCCCTGGTGGTGCAGTGGTTAAGAATCTGCCTGCCAATGCAGGGGACACGGGTTCGATCCCTGGTCCAGGGAGATCCCACGTGCCGCGGAGCAGCTAAGCCCACACGCCACAACTACTGAAGCCTGTGCACCTAGAGCCCATGCTCTGCAACAAGAGGAGCCACCACAATGAGAGGGCCGCGCGCCGCAAGGAAGAGTAGCGCCCGCTCACCACAACTAGAGAAAGCCCGCGTGTAGCAATGAAGACCCAACACAGCCAAAAATAAATAAATAAATAAAATAAATAAATTAATTAATTTTTTTTTTTTAAAAACCTCCAACAAATATGCAATGCTAGGGCCAGGATGGGCTTGCATAACCCAGGGGGCAGGGCAGTGGTTCTTGGGAGGACCAGCTAATTGTATGAGGGTACCTGGTGGTATTTTCTGCTCCAGGTTATAACGGTATCTCAGCAGAGACATCATTGGGGTTAGGAACAAATAAATAAGCCCCACTACCCTCCAGCCAGTCCACACTATACCAAGGGGTGGGTGAGTTGGTGAGCCCAGTTCTATGGGATTATCCATGGCCACCAAGTAGGGATGTCACAGAACTATTCATTGGAGCCCCGTCTTGTGCAGGAATCTAAGGCCAGAGGGAGCAGCTAAAATCATGTTCAGCCAAAATTACCCACAATGGCTGTTTCTCTGGTTGAGCACCAGATGAAGTAACTGGCTTGTGTTTAGGGGCCAAGTTATATGAAAAATGCATATCTTTAAATGCTAGAATCACACTCAGGAGAAGCTCGTGGGAAGTGAGTCTGTCTGCAGCAAAAGCAGACTCCTGTCTCCCGTCTCACTCTGAGCATATGCTCGTTGCGTGGAAGGGTGAGCAGAAATTCACGTTATTTATGTTGCTCTCTCACGCTCCCTCTCACGCCCCCTCTCCCATTTGCTTCTTCCCATCCCTGACCCCGAGATCACAGAACAGAATTCACGGATCTTAAAGGCACTTCTGCCTCACTCTACTCCATCGTAAGGTAAGAAAATACGGCATTGGACTGACCTGGCTCTTCCTCCCACCATGGAAACTTAGAGAATTATTATCATCAGATCCCAACTGTTCAAGCATCCCCAGTTTCCTAGCAACCCTCAAAACACTTTGGTGAATGGTTAGAACAAGGACTTCACGGGTAAGGTAGTGGCAGCTGTGTCTGAGATGGCGAGGGAGTTTCCCCAAATTGTCTTAAACGGCCTTTCTCGCCCATCGTCCCAACAACCAACAAGACACCTGTTAGAGAAGTGATGCAAGGCAGCACATCCGCTCAAAACTCCCAGGGGCTCGGGTCTGAGTTCCTTCACCTGGACTTGGAGGCCTTCTGTTCATCAGCTGCATCACTCTTCCCTTCCAGTGGCAGCCCCTCTGCCCCAGCAAGGCTACTTCCTCTCCACCTGCCTCAGCAGCCTTCTGTGAGCGTGCTCCTCCATACGCCCGTTCTCTGCCCACATCTCCTTCCTTACTAACCACATCCCCTCCCCCCATCCCACATCTCACACTGCCCTCCTGAGGGCTTCATTTCCCTCCCCCGTGAATGATCTCCCCGTGATCACTTACGTCGACTTTTGTTGGAGACATTATTTAGGGTGCATTATTATGCCTAATTAGAGACACAGGGCAAACACATCCCAAAAGAGCTCAGCCACAGGGAAGGAAAACAATGCAGGAAAGATGGCCAGGCAGCATCTGGGTGCTGACAGAACTGAGTGGTATGGAAGGGACTAGGACAGACATCAGGGCATATGTAAATCCAGAAGAGAGATCAGGCAGAAGATGGGATTTGTTTGAACCTTGGTTTCTCTTTTGGAATACTCAGTCTCCATTCCTTCCATCTTCTGCCCAGAATCTCAATTTCATTTTGGAGACTTTCGTCTTCCTCACTATGTGCAATCTTGGTGAGACTGTCAATCAAGGTACCCACCCTCCCTAGCCAAGGCCGAGCATGTGACTCAATGTGGCTCTCAATGAGAGCCAGCCAGACTCTCCCCAGGACCTTATATTTAAGTAGAGTGGGCACAAAGAAAGAAAAATGGTTATAATGATTGATATCTGCAGGGGAGCTTTGATAAGACCGTAGATTAGCTCAAGCCACCAGCCATGATTAGAGCTGCCCTGGTTGTGACTATGTCAAGCTTTGTTCTTCAAATATTCCTTCGGTTCTATGAACCACCCCATATTCTTCAAAAGGGCACCCTTTTTAAGGCTTAAGTCACACAGCACTGATTTCTGTTACTTGTAACCAAAACACCCTGATACGGACTATTTACCTTGAACCTTGAAACATGACAGAGACTAGTGTGCACAGAAGGGAGGAAAGAGAATTATTAATAGCTTTGGCCTCCACTTCCTCTGTTAGGCCATTCTAAGGGGCGTGGCTGATAACTTTGGAATGGACACACTCGCTATCAATGAGTTCTGCCTGAAAGCAGAAAGGATTGCCTTGGGACATAATGAGTCTACCACCATGGAAGGTGATGAAGTAGGGCCAAGTAAACATTAATCCTGCAACATTCTTCAAAATTCGCTCTCCAGAATATCATTTCCTCTATATATCAATAATTGCTACACAAAAAGATGTTTAATAGATCTATCAGTTTGAAAAACATTGAAATGAATGCAATTATAAGTGGCTTTTGTATATTTTTACATTTTATTCTCAGTCTTCAGGGTGCTAATAATATGCATTGAAAATCTTCAAGAGGTTGAGAGCACGTAGCTATGCCCAAATTTATTTGGTCAAGAAATTCTAATTTTGCAGAACATCTCAAAGGACTAGTGTTCAGTGGAACACCCACTGGAAAGCCCGATTAGAGGGACAGATCAATCACTGGGACACAATATAACAGATGTAAAGCACCTAACACAGTGCCTAGTAGGTGCTCAAAAACGGTAGCTATAATCTATACAGACACACCTCAGAGATACTGCAGGCTCAGTTCCAGACCATTGCAATAAAGCGAATATTGCAATAAACAAGTCACACAAGTTTTTTGGCTTTCCAGTGCATATAAAAGTTATGTTTACACTAACCTGTAGTGTATTAAGTGTGCAATAGCATGATGTCTGAAAAAATGTACATACTTTAATTTTAAAATACTTTATTGCTAAAAAATGCTAACCATCATCTAAGCCTTCAGCGAATCGTGATCTTTTTGCTGGTGAAGAATTTGAAATAGTACGAGAATTACCAAAATGTGACACAGAGACACAGAGTGAGCAAATATTGTTGGAAAAATGGCGCTGATAGACTTGCTCAACACAGTGTTGCCACAAACATTCAGTTTGTAAAAATGCAGTATCTGTGAAGCACAATAAAGCAAAACAATAAAATAAGGTATGCCTGTAATTAGTGTCTCACTTTGTTCTCATTTCTGAATAGCATTTCTCCACATTTATGTATATAACCTCTTCCCCTCCCTCACCAGACTCTAGCCTCACTGGTCTTCCTTTAGTTCCACAGATGAACCTTCCTGCCTCGGGACCTTTGCACATTCTGTTTTTTCTGCCTGCCTTCACTTTCCCCCACACTTCACTTGGATGGTTCCTTCTCATTCATTCTTGGGTTTCTCATGAATTGTTACTTTCTCAGAGATGTTAGCCTTGTTATCCTTTATCCCATCACCTTCCTTGTCTCCTCCCATACTTTTCACAAGTAGTAACTCTTACACTTTTTTAATCTATTACATCTGAGAACAGTCTTACCCGACTCAAATATAGACTCTAGAGGTCAGAGACCTAGCTGGTTTTCACTCCATTAGCACAGTGTCTAACTAGATAACGCAAGAAAAAGATTTGATGAATAAATGTGTAATACAGAAGTCATTCCCTATATAAAGGATATTGAACAATGTAATATGCCCCATTTTCAACAGCAGATTTATAAGAATGCAAATGCATTCTTCATGTTGCCCTTTGTTATATCAACTATGATGTTTTTTAAAAAGATCAAAAATATTACTATTAAAATTCAGTCCTGGGTTGACATTCCTATGGCAAATAAAGGAATGCAGTTCTATTATGTACTTTTATGGTGGTATGACTTGATACATGTAAATAGCTTAGAGAACCTAGGAGAATAAAGGGTTGTAATATGCCTCCAACTATCCACTCATGTATTCATTCATTCATTAAACAAAGATATGCTAATCACCTACTATACAGCCAAACACCATATGTTAAGCACTATGCACTTGAGGCCTTCCCAATCCATCCAATGGGTTTATACTCCCTCATTTTATATTACATTTATCTTCCCTCATTTACAAAATCATTAAGTCCTTTGACTTAAGGGGCTTGTATCAAACATGTAGCAGAAATAGGAGTGTAAATACATGGCAAACAAGCACTACTCTCCTAGCTGGCTCTCAGAGCAGACATGGCTAATCAATCACAGCATTCATGCTCACTGAGCTTGAATCTAGCCTCAAAATCCCTTTCAACACTCTACCTCTAGTCATCAGTGACAGCACCCAAAAGGAAACCTCTGTGCCTACTCTGGGTGGAAGAAAAAGCTCAGGCTTTGGAGTCGGGCTACGTTGTACAATATTTGAATCCATGTATCAGACAGATACTGTGCCTACTTACTCGGTCAGATACAGATAATCCCACCCAACATGCAGGTTCATTAAGAGAATGAAATGAGATAATATATTTGAAACACCTGACACACAGCAGGTATCCAATAAATGCTAACCACTGATGTTATTACTTTTACCCCAAATAAGCCTCCTAGAGTGTTTCACATACAGTGATGCATAATAAAATAGGCTGGCATGAACAATAACCTGCTGAAGCAACGACAATGGGATACAAAGATGGAAAACCAGGCAAAGGGAACCAAGAATGATGTCTTCCCTCCATGCCCTCTACCCACCATGATATATCCCATTTCTTTCCTACACTTTTACTAAAAATATCCTGGGAGTCAGGGGATGCTCAGAACATTCCTGATGGAAAATTCAGGGGCTGCATCTTTTGTTCTTGAGTGTTTTTCTTAGCTTGACCTGATTTTGCTCCGGGAGTGAGGATTATAAGATCCAGTGGCACACTGGGGGCATTTTGGAATTCAAATTCAAAGGGTAGGTAAGTAATTGATCTTAACCATAGATAGGCCAGGGCTTATGGCTTGCCACTGGAGAACTGCCCAGTTATAGGACAGGAAATGAATCCATGGATCTGCTGTGTTTTTTTTTTTCTTTGTATCCACCATTTCCTCCCTCTGGATTTTAAGACTCCTTATTTTTTTTGGCTGCGTTAGGTCTTTGTTGCTGCACGCGGGCTTTCTCTAGTTGCAGCGAGCAGGGGCTACTCTTTGTTGTGGTGCACAGGCTTCTCATGGCAGTGACTTCTCCTGTTGCACAGCACAGGCTCTAGGCATGCAGGCTTCAGTAGTTGCGGCAAGTGGGTTCAGTAGTTGTGGCTCGCAGGCTCAGTAGTCGTGGCACACGGGGCAGTTGCTCCGCAGCATGTGGGATCTTCCTGGACCAGGGCTCAAACCCATGTCCCCTGCCTTGGCAGGCGGATTTTTAACCACTGCACCACAAGGGAAGTCCCAAGGCTTCCTTTTAAATATAATAATTAAATGTGGAACTGTAGCTGTTGGGGATTTAATAGTGTGCTTGGCAATACTTGAAAATCAATATTATAATCCCAAGCAGGTAATTATTAAGGTTACTTGGCATCACCAGAGTTAAGTTTTTTAATTGTGCACATCAACACAACATAGTCATTTCATAAATATTATACACACCCAATTCCCTTCTTAGTTTGCTTTCATGCTAATGAAATTGAGAGCCAAGATGGAGAGGGACATCATGAGGGGACCTAAGACACAGAGAAGCCCAAAGGAATGAAATGGGAGGAAACGCTATTGAAATAAATCAATTGTGCTCAAATCGGTGGACTGGAATTTGTGTGACATTTCAAAATTTCCAGGTAATGCTGCCATACTTATTCATGATTTTTTTTTAATGAATGTAATTTATTTTGGCATGTAACTTGGCATTTGCTAAACTTTGATAACCACACTGAAGGTTTAGTCCATAAGAATAAAACCCTGATGAGTCGACAAGAAAATGTAAGAATAGCAATTACTTGAGAAAATGTGCTCAGTGTTGTATTTTGACAGCATTCATTCAATAAATTTTTATTGAGCACCTACTATATAGGGAGAGAGCTCCAGGCACTGTGCTAGGCACTGGGAATGCAGTTCCTAGGAAATAAGACAGAAAAGTTCCCCTGTCTTGTGGAGCTGATCTTTGAGTGTGGAAGATACAAAAGAAACAAGTAAAACAAGATGATGCTTAGGTAGTGATATGAGCTATGATGGAAAGAAAATGGTGCCCTAATAGAAAGGGTGGTGGTGGGAATCTGTACATAGGGTGGGCTACTTTCTATAGGGAGGCTTCCCTAAAGGGAAAACAGTTTAGCCAAAACGTAAATGACGCAAAAGAATGGGGGAAGGCAGATGGAAAAGCAAAAGGAAAGCCCCTACCTAAGGTGAAAGCAATCCTGGCTTATTTAAATAAGAAAAAAGAGAGCTCACTGTGGTCAAGTGAATGATATAGCACTTGGGCCAGGTTATGTGAGACCAAGTAGGCAAGTGAGGAGTTTAATTGTTATTATTATTGCAATAAAAATGGGCTATAGCAAGCTCAATTGCAGAGTTTTAAGCAGGAAGTGATGTAAGGAAGTTCAGGTGAAGACCCACATGTCACTATGGCCCAAATTGCCCAATGGCCAAACACAAGAGCACTAGACCTGGAGTTTGGAGACTGGGGTTCTAGTCCTTGTTCTGCCACTTAACTAGCGTTGTTAGCTTAGACCGGTCACAACTAGTTAAAGTGGCTAGGGCCTTCCCTCATGGTGCAGTGGTTGAGAGTCCGCCTGCCGATGCAGGGGACACAGGTCCGTGCCCCGGTCCGGGAAGATCCCACATGCCACGGAGCGGCTAGGCCCGTGAGCCATGGCCGCTGAGCCTGCGCGTCCGGAGCCTGTGCTCTGCAACGGGAGAGGCCACAACAGTGAGAGGCCCACGTACCACAAAAAAAATAAAAATAAAAATAAATAAAAAAAATAAAGTGGCTGGGCTTCATTAGTTTATTCACCATGCATTTACTAACTGCCTACTGTGTGTTCAAGTCTAAATGCTGGAAACAGAGATACACAGAAAAGAACACAATCTCAGAACTCAAAGAGCTCACGGTCTGGTAGGATAAAAGTCACAACAGAGTTAGTACATTTCTGGATAAATCTGAGTATTTCTGGCTAAGAGGCTATAGCCCCAGGTGATTTTTCTAAGAACTAGATGAGATAACCTAAGTATTGAAAACTGTGGGCAATTTATAAATGGTGGCTTTTGCTTATAGAAATCAGCATCCTTTCCATTGCAAGTGACAGAAACCCAACTCAAGCTGATTAAATTTGAAAGAAATTCATTCTGTTACTGAAAAGGCCATGGCTTCAGGTATGGCTGGATCCAAGAACTCAAACAGTATCAGAAATAAACTCACTCTCTCCCCCTCTCCATCCTGCCTTTCTTCTCAATGGCTTAATTCCATGGCAGGATCACCCCCTTGCGATGGCAAGGTAGCTTCAAGCAGCTCCAGGTATGCATCCTATCCTCCTAGCAAGCCTAGAAGTTAAGTGATTCTTCTCTCCAACAGTTCAACAGCAAAATGATGTACCTAGTCATGTTGAAATAAAATGAAATGTTCTAGTTTACACAGACTTAATAGTTATATGACTGGAGATTATTTTGTATATATAAAGAGGCCATGATTAATGACAGAAGCAAGATTTCGATACCATATTATGTGAATATTTTCACAATTATATATATATAATACTCTTGTAAATAAAATAATAATGAATACATATTTTAAAGAACAATACCAGGATCTGAAACAAACCACCTCTAAGCTGATTAGCAGAACAAAAATGTTCATAAGGACAATTTTTTTTTAAATATGCTTATACAGTGGTGATCATTTTGTAATGTATAGAAGTGTCAAGTCACTATGTTGTGTATCTGGAACTAACATGGTGTTGTGGATCAATTATACTTCAATGAAAAAAAGAAGAAGAAGCGGGATCAGGGATTGAATCATATTTCTAGTCTTTTGATTTAGGGAAACTACCTCATTTGTATTTTCTTTTGACAAAGACAACATTCTCTCATGTCTTTAAGTGTACATTCTTTGTATATATATATGTATAACTGAATCACTTTGTTGTACAGCATAAATTAACACAACATTGTAAATCACATAAATTAACACAACATTGTAAATCAACTAACTTTAATAAAATAAAATTTTTTTAAAGTGTATATTCCTATCTTCACTAATATAATTTTTAACATATTAAACATGCATGTTCTCTCTTTTTAAAAAAAAAAACATGCTTATACGACGTCCTTGTCAGCTATTACCAAAGAATTGTTTGATGACCTTCCTTGACTTTGAATATATGTACTAAATATTTTTAAACAATGCCTCCGAAGAATGAGGTGCTTTCTCCATTCCTTGTTATTACTCAATAAAGGAAATCAAAAATCACACGCTGCCCTTGCACAACTTCCAATTCATGGGCTTTAGGCAATTCAATATTTTGTTAAAATGTCAAGAGTATCTGAATATTTCAAAGAGTTTCCTTTGGATAACAGGTAAGGCATCTAACTAAAGAGGAACTGCACCAATAGTTATGAAGTCAGTCCCTTCATTTCACATCCTTAAGTCCATTTCCAAGAGCTGCCAAGTATAAGTATTTGTGATCAATAATTGTGTCCTAAATAGTCAATGATGTTTTTTAAACAGTATTAACCTGACAAGTTTCATGGTTGTGTCACTTTAAAAAAAAAAAAGAAATTTCCCTGGACCTCAGTTTCATTATTTGTAAAATGCAGAGAATGGACTGACTATAAGCACCATGAAGTCATATATACATATATGTATATGCATATATGACTTGGTGCTCTGTATCCCTAGCACCAAGCCCCAGTGCCTAGCACATAGTAGGTACAGTGCTCAATAAATACTCATCCAATGAGCAAACCATTTAAGGAATGATCAGTAATTCCCCAAAATGCAAATCCATGTTCTCATTTTCAACTGACCGGAGGCCAAAAATAATGAGAAAATATAAGGATAGTGGAATGAGTTTTTTGTGAGTTAATTTCATTCAATTTAGGAATTGTATTTTATTTTGAGCTCTATTCCTTACCTAATGTTCGGTGTTATCTCATAGTTAACTTTTACATAATTTCCTTTCTTGCAAAATTGAAAGCTAGCACAGTATGTTGGTTCCCCAGTTCTTCTATTTTTTTAATTTTTAGTTACCTTTGAAACCAAAAATGTGGTAAACCAAAGGCAAAATGATTCCCAAAGTTCCCTCCAGCTCCAAAATTCTTTGAGATAGACTTTTCTTGCTGGGTGGTTTGAATAACTGTAATATTATACATCCAGGGTATGATTCGGCACCGTGGACAGATCTCAGATAAGAAGCCCGTCTCCCTGGACGAAGGATTGGATTTCAATGTGTGAAATCCAGGCCCTGCTTAGAGTGTGGCAGTCTTCATGCGAGCACACAACTCCAAGCCTAATACCTAAATTAATGAGTTTAAGTCTCCATTTAATGAAATATTCAGATTATGATTACACTTAGTTTCATTAACTGCATTCTCAGACTAATGTGATCGGATTTCCTTTTCAACTTATAATTAACTTTACTGAGAATCCTTACTGGGATTTTTTTCAGGTGGTTTCCTAAAGCCTTATTATAAATTATTTTAATATATGTATTATGGTATTGAACTATGTTGCTTAGTTTTATATTGGCCGTTATTTTTAAAAGCAGAAAATATTCAATGCTAATCTCCAAAAACAGCTAGCTGACTTGAACTCAAAGACTGTTCTGAAAAAAATCTGTATTCAACTCTTGAAAGCTCATCCTGAAGTTTTGTTCTTCCCGTGTCAGACACGGCATTTTAATTTTCCTACCAAAAGCAGTATGACCCTAACCGAACAAAATCCTCTTCCCCCTTTCTGTAATTTTTATAAAAGTAATCAGACCTGCAACAGAGAGCTGTATTCTAGGACTGATAGTTCTCCCCTCAATCAAAAGCAAGCAAAGTCAGTACATTAAAATGTTCTGCTTTCTTTCACTCTTTTTTTTTTTTTAAATAAATTTCTTTGTTTATTTTTTGGCTGCGTGGGGTTTTCATTGCTGGGTGTGGGCTCTCTCTAGCTGTGGCGAGCAGGGACTACTCTTCGCGGCAGTGCATGGGCTTCTCATTGCAGTGGCTTCTCTTGTTGCGGAGCACGGGCTCTAGGCACGCGGGTTTCAGTAGTTGTGGCATGTGGGCTCAGTAGCTGTGGCTCGTGGGCTCTAGAGCGCAGGCTGAGTAATTGTGGCGCACGGGCTTAGTTGCTCTGCAGCATGTGGGATCTTCCCGGACCAGGGCTCGCACCCGTGTCCCCTGCATTGGGGGGCGGATTCTTAACCACTGCGCCACCAGGGAAGTCCCTCTTTCACTCTGATTCCTGGAAAGTTATTGGGAAATATTTCTCTCTAAGAGCAAAATACCTATTTCTCAGGAAAATTTGTCCCAATCTCCCTTCCCTCCTCCTCAGCCCCAGGTGTTTTGAGGAGGCCCCAATTATGCTCCCATAGCATCCTGTACTTATTATCCCTATCATGCTGCTTTGCAATTACCTCTTTTCTCTTCCGTCTCCGCGATTGTATCATAAGATCCAAGAGGATATTTTTTATTTTTCACTCATTCATCATCATACCTCCAGTTTTCCTAGCACGTTGCCTGACACGTAGCAGAATTTTAATAAATATCAATTCAATGTTGATTGAGGATGTGGAAATATTAATGACAAGAAAGCAAACGATTGGCTAATATCTGAGTCCTCTAGGACAGAAATGACGGCTTTATCCAGTTGGTCCATTTTCAAAGATGAGTGTCATTTAATATAGTGATTCTTAGTGAGGATCAATAAATAAGGGGGAGAAGGAGAAAAAGAGACATAATCTGTTACATCACCAGGTGCAAGTCCTTGGGTAAGGCATGAGAAAAGTCATGAATAGAGTTCATGCCTGAACCCATGTCTCTGGTCTGAACTCCTTACTAAAAATCTCTATGGCCTGGGGCAGGTTACTTAAACTCTCTATGCCATAGTTTCCTCATCTATAATATGTAGATGCAGCACCTATTTCAATTATTTCATGGATTGTTGTGAGAAGAAAAATGCATGTACGTGGGAGGAGCAAAACAAAGCATGATTCTGTTTCATTTATTCCTCTTTTTTAATCCGCACTGTCAATCACATAGTAGGCATGTTGCATCTCTGAATCCCGATATCTAAATAGAAATGCTCTCCCCAAGGAACTGGATAGGCTTTCCCTAGAATGGAAGGAGCAGAACTTGGCATCTTTTAAACTAAACCAGACACTGCGATAAGCACTTAGGCTTTCTTTACAAATAGTCCTACAGCTGGTTGGAAGCACTTTGGAAAGGCAATGTAGATCCAATTAGGCAATGCCATGTGGCCAGCATTAGTAGCAATTTTTGAAAAGAGCCCAGGAGCTGACTTACAGACAGTGGGGATTTTTTTTTTCTTTTAAGGGCTCTGTTTCTGTTGCCCGTGCACGCACACACGTAGACACAAACACACACACAAATCTCATTTTCTAGGTGGAACTATAAGACATGTTGGGGGCCAGACAGATTCCTACAGGTCTGGTCTGCCAGTGTAAATAAATATTAAAATCAACACTCCTACCAGAACGAAAGCTCATGTGTTTCAATGAGAATAGAAGAAGAACATAAGACAGGAACAAATGGCTAAGAATGGGACAGCTGCTCCATCCCAACTATTTCCTTGGGAAGGAATTGACAGTTTCTTCAGTCCTCATTTGCATCAAAAACATTAGTAGTAAAAAAAACACATGCACACACACACACACACAAATGGGGTTATCAACAGGCACACAGAGTGAAAATATTTTCACCGTGAAGACAACTGCACAACAAATTCATACCAACGTGCATCACTGGCCCCTGGCGAACGGACCACCTTTACATTAATGCTCACTCATTCCACAAATAATAATAGTAACAACCAATGTGTATGTTACCAGGCATTAAGCTAAGTCCTTTAAATGTGTTAATTCATATAATCTCCACAACAATCTCGTAAGGGAGATGTTATTTTATTCTTTTCATAGAATGGAAAACTGAAGTTTACAAAATTAAATAAATTTTTCCGAGACTGTGCAGCTAACAGGTGACAGAGCCGACACCCAAGCCAACCATGTCCACCTCCCAAGCCCATATCCCCCACGCCCTCACTGAACCATCGCAAAGATATATTGTCTAATATCTAATGAGCATCATCACATGTCAGGATCTCATCTAGAACACTGAATACTTCAAGAGAAAACCAGAGCTCTTGATCTAAAACCACACAAAGGCAACTCAAGCTATGGCACTGAACCTAAAAATGTTTTTAGTGGATCCAGTATAGATCCACCCCTTAACTCTTATCAACTCTAAGATTTGCTGACCTGTGTGCCAAAACCATTACAGTCATAGATCTTCAGATGGAAAGACCATCCTGTCCAGTCATTTCAGGAACAACAGTGTTGGTAGCTCTCGCTTCTTAGAAGAGAGTTAAAGCCTCATAGGAGTTGGAATCGCCAAGTTCCCTCAAAACTCAAAATCCCAAGGGTCCTGCTAATGGGTTCCCCTGGATCTCTTATGGAGCTTGTGCTAGGCATTCATTCATACATGCATGTATCCCTTCATTTAACAAACATCCATTGAACACTGTGTAATTACTGGGCACTGGAGGTACAGGGGAGAGTAAGACAAATGTAAACCCTGCCCCTGCCCCAAGGAAGCTTAAAACAGCAATCTCCACCCTGCTACTCAAACACAGCCTTCTTGGAGACCTAGTCCCACTACAGTCCTGAGAAGGAGACCAAGACACTCTCCATCCCACCCAACTGATTAATCTGGGGTCAGAGAGCTGATCCAGGGAAGCCAGGCCATTGGTTGGTCAGAAACCAATCACATTTTCTCTCTCTGGATAAAGTGAACTAAAAGACACAGTGATTGAGCACATTAAGGACAGAAATGAGAGTGATGTTTTACCCGCTACACCTCCTGAAGTCCCTGAGGTGTCTTGATTCCTACCCTTCCTGAGCCTGGTTATTCACCAGAAGATAACCCAAGTGCATCCATTAAAGTTCAGGCTATGGAATCAGACAGACCTGGCTCCTGGCTCCTCTGTATATTAACTATGATATCATGGACAAGCTCTTTAATTTTTAATTTTATTATGGATATTTTCAAATATACACAAAGATCGAGAGAATAATGAATCCCCATGTATTTGGTCACCCAGCTACAATAACAATACTTTTCCCATTTTGTTTCATCTATCATCCCCCACAAAATGAAACCTCTTCCATAGGCTTTTTCACTTATTAGACAAAAATTTATGGAGCTGCTGCCATGAGCCAGCCCAGTTCCTGCTGTGGGGAGTACAGCTGTGACAATACAAAGCATTTGCTCTCGTGGAGTTTACATTGTAGTGAAAGAAGCATAAGTAAAATAATGAGTAAGACAACTTCGGAGAATACAAAACTTATGAAGAGAATAATGGGAAAATGGGGAACAGTGGGTGATTTGGGGGCCAAAAAGGTAGACAAGGAAGTCCTCTCTAATGAAGTGGCAATAGGGGTAAGAGATGAGATGGAAAAGGCCTGGGAGCCTGTGCTGTAGGCAGGAAGCACAGCATGTGCAAAGGCCCTGAGGCAAGAATGAGCCTAGGCAGTTTGAGGGTTGCTTTGCATATGAAAGGAGCTAATATATTCAAAGCATTTAGCACAATGCCTCCAGTTAGGAAGGGCTCAATAAATATTAGTCATTATCCCTAAGGGAGGACTCATCTCAAGACAGTACATTGGAGAGTATTTTGGAAACAGCTCTTTCCTGGAATGCCAACTGCTCTTTAGGTTCACTTAACGTATCCTTTCTCCCCCCTTCGGCAAACATCTGTACCACAGGGAGAGGTAATGTAGTGTGGCGGTTAAAAACACAGACTTTGGGATGTGACTGGCCCCATTTAAATCCCAGCTCTACTACTTAGTAACTGTATGAACTTTGGACAAGCCACTTAACCTCTCTGACTTCAGTTTATCCGTCCTTACGATGGTGAAAATAATAGTACCAACGCAATAAGTTCTGTAGGATTCAATGTGGTAGGGGTTTAGAATGCTGTCTGCTCAGTTTACTGTTACTATTACACCATCTCACATATTTCTTTTGTATCTATATTTATCTTTTTGCCTGCCCTGCTTAGGAAATTACCCCCAAATTTATTTTTTACTTATTTATCTATTTTTAATTTTTTATTTTATTTATTTTTTATTGAACTATAGTTGATTTACAATGTCAATGTTAGTTTCAGGTGTACAGCACAGTAATTCAGATCTTTTTCCCTTATACGTTATCACAAAATATTGAGGAAACTTCCCTGTGCTATACAGTAGGTCCTTGTTGGTAACTCCCCCAATTTTTAAAAAGTATTTGGGAATATCCCGTCCAGTATCTCCAAAAGTCGAGTATGGGACATCCCAGGTGCCTTGGTAAATATGGACAAATGAATGGAAATCCATTTGGCCCTAGGTATGAGCTGTACAACCTCTTCAGAAACTAAATCATGGGTTTACTTTTCATCTGATTTCTTGTAAAGCCACTTGGGAATGGTCCTGGGGGAGGAGAGGGTGTGAGTAGAAGCTGGAATAAGAACCTGGTCTTTCTGATGGATTCTGTGTCCTGAAATATCAAGTCAGCATTTCTCCAGAGTTTGGGGTGAGATCTCACTTGCTCAGATTATGCCGTGAAACAAATACTGTTAACATTAACCCCATTCCAAAGTGGGGTTGTATGTTTGTATGGAATGTGAGGGTCCCTTGTCCCGTGAGTATACGTGAGAGCACAGTCAGGACAGAAACTGGTTCCATTCCAACAGTGAGCAGGTGAATCATTTAACATGGATGTTTTCATAGACACTGGGAGACACTTTTTATACGGTGGCAATAAAGGTTTTGTAATTGCCGCTGACTTATTCAGTGTTGGCTCCAGCCATCACCACATCATTAAACAATATGGCACAGCCAAAATTCTACTATCAAGTTGGCTGTACTACTGTAATGTAGTGTCCTGGATTGGATCCTGGAACAGAAAAGGGACATTAGGGAAGAAACTAGTGAAATTCAAACAATATCTACCGTTTAGCTAAAAATAACGTACTGATGTTGATTTCTTAGTTTTGACCATACTATAGTCATGTAAGATGTTAAAATCAAAGTGGCTGAGGAATATACAGAACTCTGTGTACTATCTTTGCCACTTTTCTATAAATATACAATTATTCCCAAATTAAAGTTTTATTTCAAAAAAAAAAGTGTGCTTTTAACACAAACAAGTTGAGAAACGGTGATCCAGGTGATATGGTGTCCCCACAGCCCCTCACTCACGTCTCCCATTCTTAACACTAGGGACTTCCGTGGCGGTCCAGAGGTTAGGACTCTGCACTTCCACTGCGGGGGGCGTGGGTTCGATCCCTGGTTGGGGAACTAAGATCCTACAAGCCGCCGGCGCAGCCAAAAAAGGAAGAAAAAAAAGGTTCATCCCATTCTTAACACCAAAGGGAGCCTACATTTACCCTGGACTCTCAAAAGGGGTGGGAGGTGTCATTGGCAGGCAGGGAGGCTGGGGTTGGGGAGACAGAGCACGTTCACAGCACTTGAGGACAAAATGTGCCTTCAAAAGCAAACTGCAATTACACAGAAGCCTAGGAGCCTTTGCAGAAAATCACTATCTCATCTGAATCTACATCCTGTTAATCAAAGAGGTCCAAGCCCTTTTGATTATCAGACTAAATATTTTTAGGCAATATCACTGAATGCCTGGAAAGATCCTGAGCAGCATCTGCTGAAGAAAAATCCATCTTCAGATAAAAAAGGCAAGTCCTGCTTTAAAGTCCATACTTTATCACAGGAAAAATCAGCTTCACAAAACTAATAAAGGTTGGCAAAAAATTTCCCCATATTGAAGCCCTCTGCCCCCTATTTGCCTTCACCCTAGTCCTTCTCCACTCCCTTCCTTCCAAATATCCAGATTTCCAGACTGACTGTTGATTCTCTTAGCATTTGAACAAAGCATAAGGGAAAGATCATAAAGTGATCTAGCGTTAGTATCAAGAGGAGGAGAGATAAATACATGGAGATGATTATTCTCTTAAAGCAATGTCAAGCGGGTAATTGAACAGAGATGAAAATAACATTTAAGTTGGGCCTATCGAATTTCCAGTCAAATCTGGCAACTTGAATGTTTAGTGAAGAACACCCTAAAAATGGCACGATGTGTCCCTGCTTGTTGTGTCACAAATAGATGCATCTTTCACTCCGTTTTTTGTAATGGTAAATCTTTGTAGCTCCCATAATGTCCAGAAAAGGGTTTTATATTCAATAGGTGCATGCTAATTCTGGCACCAAGATCTGGTCCTACTTTCTGGTTATTAGGCAGAATTCTTTCTCTCCTACTTCTCTACTGGTCAGAGTGGGCTCTGGTGATGGCTTGGCTTCTTGTACATTTAATAACTGATAAATATCAGTTATCTAGTCCTATCTTCTCAATGAACTTCCCAAATCATTCTTGGTTCTGAACATGCAAATTTTCCCACATGTCTACAATATATAAAGAGCTCCTGTAAGTCAACAAAAGACAAACATGTAATTACAAGGAAACACAATTACTACCAACTACTGAATTAACTTATTATATCAATTAAACTTATTAATGTAAATCTGTGGAAAGGCTATATGCTTCTTATTTTCAGATAGTCCCCAAAACACTTGGAAATAAGGATTGAACCAACCTAGCAGAATTATATGAAATTAATATCTGTGGTAATTCTTATGTGAATGCAGTGTTTGTGACATAACACCTGGAATTCTCCCCTGTAGTTTGCCAGGAATGCTCTGGTGTAATTCTACCCAGTAAAATATTACAAGACACATTTTTTTTCTTGGTATAAAAAGACCATTGATTACTGAAACACAAATATAGACTAAAAGCAAGAATCATAAATAAACCAAGTTAGCCTGTCACAGGAGACTTTTGAATTGCTCAGTACCTAGACACCCATCTCTGAACAGTAATTTATTCTCAATACAACTTTAAACAAAAATCCCTTACTAAAGGGACTTCCCTGGTGGCACAGTGGTTAAGATTACACGCTTCCAATGCAGGGGGTCTGGGTTTGATCCCTGGTTGGGGAACTAGATTCCACATGCATGTCCCAACTAAGAGTTCGCATGCCACAACTAAGGAGCCCACCTGCTGCAACTAAGACCCAACACAACCAAAAAGATAAATATATTTTTTAAAATTCCTTACTAAAGCAAGATTCATTAATGTCACCTGCCCTTTTTGCCTGATGGAATGGTGAAATTTGAGTGCCTTCAATGATTTTGTTATTCCACTCAAGTGCTGATTCAAAATCATCCTAAAAATTGAAACTTCGAATGAGAAACTTTCAACGGCTGCCTTTTATAGCCAGGGACTCAATACCATTTCAGCTTTCTCTATTTCATGGTCACAATCACTCACTAATGATGTTTGGGACTCACATACACCTAGGTTCAACTTATTTCCCAGTGCATTCTGAAGGAGAATGTGCTCATTTCCATCAAAACCAGAATTGTATCATATGATTGCCATATCAGAGTTGGCGCAATTTACCATATCTTTCAGGGCTGTGAGATTTGGTCATAAAACTTCCCATGGCTGGTGTATTTTGCTCTGAAATGTGGCTATTTCTCATATCATTTTATGGTCCAGTTCACAAATAAATAATGTCAAATTATTTAATACAATGAAACCTAAGACCTTCTACTTAGTAACCCATTTTCAAACCATGTACACATTGACTTTGCCAACATACTGCTACATTTCCAAGGCCATGAACAACTGTCACCATGCAGAATCGGAGAATTTGCATCACCTATGTCAAATTCCACAGGCTTATTCCTCTACCTGTTGAGCATGAAAATTTGCAACCAGTCCAAAAGTATGATTCAGCAAATCAAACACCATTGCCGCTCCTGGTGCAGCTTTAGCAAAGGCGACCCAGACTAGAAAAAATGTGCACTGCCAGAAATGTTTCTGTTTTTAAGAACCTCCAGCCACAACTGAATGCATCCTTTAAATTGTCTGGCTTTTGTTATTTTACACCAAGTCCTCCACATTACTTTAATGTGGCGGTTACTTGAAAACATAATTGCTAGGAGTAACCACGGTAGTACACTACCGTCAAAAACAAAACCATCTTGTTTTCCCTACTCCCTGTAGTCAGTGCACCAGCTCCATAATGTATGTTGTATATACAGATCTTTGAAAGGAAAGAAAATCTCTGGGACCATACTAAGATCCCCAACTATGTTCCATCAGCTAAAGAATACCTATTGAAACACAATAGCAAATGCAGCTTTTTTTTTCCTGGAAGAACAATGGAACAATTTGCTACTGTTGAAACACACATACACACCGCCCCCCAAACCAACATAACCACAACTCAAAACTCCATACACATGCACACACGCACACACACATACACACACAAAGGGTTTGTGGATTATATTTCCGAAACTCTAGTTTTATGAAAAATAAATCTAGTTCTTCTGAACCAGTATCTGTTAACTGAAAGCAGCATGAAACCTAAAAGACACAACTGGTCTACCTCAGGAGGGAGACAGATAAGCAAATGAACCGTTGGTTAACAGATTACCCAATCAAGATGAACCAACAAAATGGGTTATCGGCTAACAGATTTACTATCTAAGATGAACCAACAAAGTAATCCATTGGTTAACTAAGTACCCAACCATGATGAACCAACCAAGAGGGCCATTAGTTAACAGACCAACCAAGATGAACCACCCAAGTGGTTCTGTTAATAGAAGAACCAAACATGAGAAATCCACCAAGTGGGTCACTCTTTAACAGAGAAACAAACCAAGTGAAATCTGAGGATGCCACACACAGTTTGATCCAGAAGAGATAAAATAAAACTTCTTATTCAACAAAGAGAAGCTCTTCATGGACCCAAACATACACCATGAAATCTGGGAGTGGTGTGACCACCACTTGGGTCACCACACAGGACTGGAATGGATCGCACAGCTGTACTTACGAAGATTATTTATGGGGGTTCTGGTATCCATGTTCTCATAATGCTGGACATGGACCACGATGTTGAGATCTCTCTCCATGTGGTCAGTGTTGCAGTGGCCCTGTGGCCTCATGACATCTGCAAGGGCCCTGAAAGGAGAGAAAATTTAAATCTGTTCATTCAAAACAATGATTGGCACCTACTTGGGCCTATGAACAAAAGACAAGACCCCTTCCTCCATGGAGCTGCCATTCTACTTAGGGGCAGAGGGGAAAAAAAGACATTAGTAATTAAATAAGATCACCGCAATTAGAGATTACATAAGGACCTCACGCAGAACAGTTCACATGCCTCTCACGATAGTGATATAATAGCAGTGTTACCTACTTTATAGAGCTGTTGAGAGGATTAAATGATGAACATATGTAATATGTCTGCACCCCACAAGTTTAGTTCCCCTTTATGACTAACCCTAGATACCAACACTCCACATACAGCAATGGCCCACTATTCCTAACAATAAGTAACATTTACTGAGTACTTACCATAAGCCAGGCACTATACTAGTCACGTTACATACTTTAATTCAACTAAGCAGCATGTAAACATCTTATGAGGATTATTACTCTTTGTTTGCAGATGAGTAAGCAAAGACTCAGAGAGGTGAATTGATTCCATTTACATGAAATGTTCAGAATAGGCAAATCCAAAGAGACAAAGTAGATTAGTGGTTGCCAGGGGCTGGGGGTGTGAGAGGGGAAATAGGAAGTGACTGCTAATGAGTGAAGGGTTTCTTTTTAGGATGATGAAAATGTTCTAGAATTAGACAGTGGTGATGGTTGCTCAACTTTCTGAATATACTAAAAACCAATGAATTGTACACTTTTTAATATTTTTTAATATTTATTTATTTGGCTGCGCCAGGTTTTAGTTGCAGCACGTGGGATCTTCGTTGTGGCATGCGGGATCTAGTTCCCTGACCAGGTATCAAACCCAGGCCCTCTGCATTGGGAGGGTGGAGTCTTAACCACTGGACAACCAGGGAAGTCCCTGTACACTTTTTTTTAAATCCTAAATATACTGAGATGGAGTGGTCTGGAAAAGCCTTTCTGAGGAGGTGATATTTGAGTAGAGCCCTGAACAGTAGGAGCTGGTCACATAAAGACGATGAAAGAACATTCTGGGCAGAGGGGGCAGCAAGTGCAAAGGTCCTGAGGCAGGAAAGAGTTCAGGTATCTGAGGTACAAGCAAGAAGGCCAATAAAGCTGGATTATGGCCAACAGGGGGGATAATGTTACAAGGTGTGGATTATCCATTCTCCAAAACAAAAAAATGCCCAAATTAACTCAGTTAATCAGTGGAGGGACTAAGATACAAATCTGAGTGTCTTTGAAATCAGAGTCCAGGCTCCTTCCTACTCTGTGCAGTAAGCAAGTCCTGAAACTCAAAGGGGCTGCAGGGAAGGAATGTTTGAAACATAGAATAGATTCCTCCCAAACCTAATTTGCCTTTTTTCACTTTTAAACAGGCTCTTCATATGAACTTCAGGGGATCTCTGAACTCCTCTGGAATTGAATGGAAATTTTACTTGTGTGTTTTTCTCAAAGAAGAAGCCATAGATCTCAACAGATTCTCTAAGGAGTCTCTCCAAAATTTCAGAATATTCGGACTTTCAGGAGGACAGCAAAGTAAATATTCAGGATGTCTATCCATGAACTCGGTCAGCACTGCCATTGGCAGATTCCCTGGGCTTCTTCTGAGTGCCAAAATTCATGAAATTCACCTAAAAGCCAAGCCATACTTTTTCCAAGGCAGCCCCTCCCAGAGCATACAGTGAAGACAGGGATTCTTAGAGCCCCCACATCCTGGAAAAGGAGTCTTCAAGATGTGGTCCACTCACTCAGGGACTGCCTAATATAATTTGGCACGGAGGAAGGAAACATGAGAACTTCTGTGTATGGTCTTTAGTCATTAAAAATAAGAAATAAATTTTATATGTGAATTGATGCCGGAGCCCTCATTTGGAATACCCACGTCAGATGGTGAGAACCTGGAGTCTTGGACCAAGGAGGGTGGCTGGCAGTGGTACCATCATTAGGGTGCATCACCTGTATTGCAGTTATGTGCACCCCTAAAGGGGATGTGCAGGCAAAGTAGCTAGTTTTACTAGGCTAACCAGCACTACGTGGACATGGGGCTTAAAAACGTCCCCCATAACAAAACCACAGCTTGGAGATAATACGGATGACACAAGCACAGGAAAATAACAGACTGGACTCTCCCCTCCGCTTCAAGAGCTTCTCACAAGGTTAAAACAATGATGGCCTATTCAGATCAAAATGAAGTCAGCCAAAAATAATCAAAGTTCTCATGAAAACTATTCAAACTATGGATTTATTTATGAATGATGAGCTCCATCCTCAACACACATTAGGCTTTGAGAGATGAGCTAATGACTGCACGAAGTCAGCACCACTGGCAACAAATTGTAAATATTTATTTCACCTTCAGCTCACTTTAATATTTCTGTTCTTATGTATGCTTTACAGTGTATCTAAACAACAAGGTCCTACTGCATAGCACAGGGAACTATGTTCAATATCCTGTGATAAGACATAATGGAAAAGACTATGAAAAAGAATATATATATATAAAAAACTGAATCACTTTGCTGTACAGCAGAAATTAACACACTGTAGATCAACTATTCTTCAATAAAATTTCAAAAAATAATAAATGCTATAGTGTACATAATAATTTTTGTTGGATGTTACAATTAGGGATGTGTTTTTAAAAATTAGTGAATTAGTGGAAAGAACCAACTACGTACTACAAGCCAAACAAATGCCCAAGGAATTGGTATTTATGTGTGGCACATACTTCGGGTGCTTCTCAAACTCGAATGTGCATTCAGATTACCTTCGGGGTCTTGTTAAGATGCAGATTCTGATTCGGGATGTCTGAGGCAGGGCCTGAGATTCTGCTCAAGCTCCCAGGTGATGGAGATGCTGCTGGTCCACAGGGCACAATCTGAATAGCAAGATCCTAAAGGTAATGTCATGGTAAGTTTTATGTGTCAACTTGACTGAAGAGAACAAAGATTTGGTCAAACAGTATTCTGGATGCGTCTGAGAGGGTGTTTTTGGATGAGATTAACATTTAGATTGATAGACTGAGGAAAGGAGATTGCCCTCCATGGGGTGGGCCTCATCCAATCAGTTGAAGGCTGGAATAGAACAAAAGGCTGACCCTCCCCCAAGTAAGAGAGAATTTCCCTGCCTGATGGCCTTCAAACTGGTACATCAGCTCATGTTTCTACGGTGACCTACAGGCTTTCAGACTCAAACTGGGACCTTGACTCTGCAGATTTTGGACCTCCCAGCTTCAATTATCATGTGTGGCAATTCTGCATAAATCTCTTCATAGATAGATAGATGATAGATAGATAGATAGATAGATAGATCAATCTCCTAGAGGTTCTGTTTCTCTGGAGAACCCTAACTAACACAGGCACCTTATTGAAGAAACTACCCTTTTCCTTGATATCCCTTAATCCAGTTCCAAATTGTTATGTTAAAACATTGCCATTTTTGAGGTTGAAGATGACGGAATATTGGCAATTTCATAAGGTTGAACTTAGTATCACTTCACTTGTATATTTACTTGTACATTACCTGTCTCCTGCCATTTGACCATGAGCTCTGTGCCTGCACTATTCGCTGCATTCTCAGAGCTCTCTGCACAGGGCTGGGTATACCATAGGTACTCAATAAAAACCTATTGAATGAATATATCAGTGAGCAAATGAATGACTGAATGAGGAGATACCTTATGTCATATAAACCAGGATGTCAGGAATCAGAACTCCTACGTGCCAGGTACCATACTAGGACTCAGGTGACAGATGGGGAAGAGACTGGTAGCATCCTTGCACTCCTTACTTGAAAGATAATGGAAGGAGACAGATAATAAACTAGTAAACCAGTACATTATTAAGTTCATTTTAGACTGTAATGTGAAATGAAGCAAATAACATTGAGTGATGGGCTGGAGGGGGCAAGGAGGGGGGCGTTAGTAAGTAAGCCTGGGGGGTCAGGGACAGCATCTCAGACAAGGTGACATTGAGCTGAGACTTGAATGCAGAGGAGGGGCCAGCCAGAGAATTTGAGGCAAAACAACACAACAACTCCAAAGCAGCAATGAGCATGGCATATCTGAGGAACAAAAAGAAAAGGCTGCATCCCTTTTCTTTCCAATTACAGAGAGCAAATAAAAGACCCCAGCATTACCTAACAGAGCTCAGAGTTCCAGCATCTTGCTTCAAAGCCTCCAGGGGTTCCAAGGTCTAAACTATGTCCTGACTTTTAAACACTTGAATGGGATTCCTGAGAATTTCCTCTTTTACCAGAAGCATCATTTATTTTTCAAGGATCTAAGGGCAATGGGCACCAGGTACCTTTCTGGAGTAGTGGTTATACAGGTGTAGACATTTGTCCAAGCTCATCAAACTGTACAGATGATGTGTGTGCATTTTATTGTGTAAATTAGACCCCAATAAAGTGGATTTTTTAAACATCTTTATTGGAGTATAACTTCTTTGCAATGTTGTTAAAGTTGATTTTTCAAATGTAAGGACTCAGTGCCCAGAGAGAAGCAAACATATTCTGCAAAGCAAAATAATTTAGACTTTTCCATGGCCAACAGTATATGCATTCATGGGCTTCTCCAGCCTGGGGAGCTGGTGGAAGCCACAAGATAATCATAAATGTGTAAGAAAAAGTGGAGGTGGAAGGGAAGCTGGAATAAGAGAGAAAAGGCAAGGGAAGAAGGGACATATATCACTTGATGCCATTTCTTTGCAAGAGACTCCAGCACTTGTGAAGCATGTTTGAAAAACACACAGGACATTGTGCTACATAATTTGCCACTTGGATTTCGGATTCTGTTTGAAGGTGGGCAAAATAATGACATGTGTTCCCTACTGGCTTCGAGTGTAGAGAGCTTCAAACACGCGTTCCTGCCCCCAGGGTCATTTCTTACAGATGCCTTTGCCAAGGGGCTGGCCCTGTCAGGGGCAGATGCAGAAAACATGCCTAGTCTTGATCTGACAGTGGCTCTGTGAACTGGTCCTGATGTGTGCACTGTTATTTGCAGGGCATCGAGCACCTCTCTGTGATCTGCAGATTGAAGTCCTGCATCTCAGCGATCCAAGGCAGTGCAGCCTAGTAGTTGAGGATCCGTGCTACAGTCTCAGACTGTCTGGGCCTGAAGTCCAACTCCTCCACTCACTAGGGGCTTGTGCATCCTCTTGGAAAGCAATCTGTGCCTCTGTGAAAGGCAGACTGTCATTAAGGCCGACCTCCTTGGGGTGGGACATGAAATTAAATGAGAATTTACACACAAGCTTATGGCAAAATAGTAAAACCAGCAAGTGTTCTTCAATATCACCCAGGCCAACTCTTTGCAATGCATCTAATGTTGTCACACTTGGATCGTCTCTCCTATTGTGAACCTGCCACTCCTTCTGTTAAAATTAAATGCAAGTCCAGAGAGGTTATGAGACTTGGCCAATGTCACACAGCTAAACAGTCATAGCAGAGCAAGGGCTAGACACAGAGTTCCAGACTATAACTTCACCCACTTCGGTAGATAAGGGTTAGAAAATTCCAGTAATAAGGATGATGATAAAGGGTAATAGTCACTGAGCAGTGACCATATGGCAGGCCCTGCACTAAGAGCTTTCTAAGCCCAGTCTCAGTGAATCCTCACACAAGCCTATGATACAGGGACCCTCATCATCCCATTTTGTAGGCAAGAACCTGAGAATCAGAGAAGTGACATAAATTTCCCAGAATCACACAGCTATTAAGTGGCTGAGCTGGGACTGAATCTGGAGCCATCTGACTTGAGCCCATTTCTGTTAAGATCAGCCTGAGGACCTCTCTGGGGACTGCAGGTAACATAACTGAGTGAACGGGGCTGGGGGGCGGGGGGCTGGAGATTAAACCTGAGAGGGTCCTAAAGGGAACAGTTGCTGTTTGAATGTGCAGGTCCAGTATTACCAGACCTATCAATTTCTCAAGAGAAATCAGAAATCTGGAATTCTGTGTGAAATCTCTCAGTTTTTAAATGTTGGCAATTGGTTCTAAGTTGGTTTTAAAACACCATACTTAATAGAGACTAAAGAGATTTCACAGCCAAAGGCAGTGAGCTTTGACTGGATCCTGGTTTGAGAAACCAAGCTCTAAAAGACATTTCTGGTACATGACTGGGAAAACAGTAATACAGTTGGCTATTTGATGATGTTACAGAATTTTTGTTCTTTTCCTTGGGTGTGATACTGGAATTGTGTTATGTGGGAGAATGTCCTTGTTCTTAAGAGATCCACACTGAAGTATTCAAGGATGAAGCGTCATGTCTGCAACTTATTTTCAACTGCTTCAGCCAAAAAACAGAGGAAAAAAAGAGAGGAAGGGAGGAAAGGAGAAAAGAAGGAAAAAAGGAAGGGAGGAAAGAAGGGAGAGAGAGAGAGATAGCAAACAGGACAAAATACTAATAATTGTTCAATCTAAATTGGTAGTTCTTGACTGGGAGTGATTTTGCCCCTGGATGACTTTTGGCAACACCTGAGGACGTTTTTAATTGTCCCGAATGAAGCGTGGGGTGGGTGCTACCTGCACCTAGTGGGTAGAGTCCAGGGCTGCTGCAATGCTCAGGACAGCGCCCACAGCAAAGAATTATCCAGCTCCGAATGTCAACAATGTCAAGGGGAAGAAACCCTGCTCTAGATGAAAGATATACTGGACTTCGTGTTTATTCTTCTTTCAAGTTTTTTGTATGTTTAAAATGTTTCACAATAACAAATTGAGGAAAACTTAAAAATAAGAATACATAAATAGAAATACCTTACAGACCAAACAAAACATGTCTGCATGGTTTGGTACCCATAGCTGGCCACCATTTGCAGTCACTTCTTCCAATAAATTGTGCTTGAATGTGGCAGCTGTTACAGCTGCTGAATGAGCATCTGTACAGTTCTCCCAACATCACAGGCAAGGTCCATGCACGCTCCTGGAACTGCTGTCTTTCCCCTTTTTCAGTCCTAATCAACCCAAAAGGAAGCAGGCAATGTGCCCAGGACTCTGAGCCTGGAAACTGACATCCTCAAACACAAGCACCTGGTCATCAGGAGCAGTCAGGGTGTGATGTGGGAGCAGCACGTGCTGTTAAGTCTTTGAAGAGCAGATACTTTCAGATGAGGTTAAGAACAAACTCCCCATCCCAGTGACCCTAGCAGCTGCAGACAAAGTAAATGAAGAGGCTGCAGCCAGCAGGTTAATTTCACCTAGAAGCCACAGTATAGTCTCTCTGATGCCGAGCTTGGTGCGCTGGCCCCACCCAAGCATCCCATGGCCCGTGCAGGCAAAAGTGGATGAGGCCACTGCCATGGCTGGGACTTGAAATGATTAACCGCATCAGCAGAGCAGGATGCGTTTGGTGAGAACCTGGGGCGGCCCCCAGCACCACAGAAATACACATAAAGGCTACACACACGGGGAAAACCACCAATAGAATGTAAATAAATAAGAGTCACACTGGATGAATTCATCCATCCTCAATCCTGTAAAATATTCCCAAATCAAGACCAGCGTTTCTCCAAGTGTGGACCACTTTACGTGAGTCATTCAGGGAGGTGGTGAAATGCAGATTTCCGAGGCCCAGACGGATGGATTTAGAATCTCTCTGGATCGAACTCAAGACTGTGCATTTTAGGAAGCTCCCCAAATTCTGACGCTCTCTCAAACTGAAAACATCTGCCCCAGACACAGCTGAAACCAGGGGACTAGGGATTGCACAATTTTCTGTGTGACCTTGAGCAAGCCACCAACCTCAGCTATGATTTGCTCCTATGTAAGTGGGAATTAAATTAGCACCTGTCTCATCGCTGTGCAAACTAAACGAGAGAATGTTTACACTTACACACACACACACACACACACACACACACACACACCTAGTATAGTGCCTGGCACCCAGAACTGTGCTCGGCAAATGTTACTTCCTTTTCCTGGACAGTGATTGGCTGAACACTGTAAAGCCTGGAGAGATATACATAAGTATGGATGCTCAGGCCCCACCCTAGAGGTTCTGATTTGAACCATCTAGGGTGCGGCTCCCGACAAGAGGACTTTTTTAAAAGCATTCCAGGTGACCCTAAACATCAGCCGAGGTTGAAAACCACGCTTTAGGAGTTGCAAGTAAAAATCAACCATCCTTTCTCTTCAGGAGTACATAGTTTCACTCCATTCTGGAATTCCCAAAATGCATGCAAGGAGAGCCTGTGTTGAGGCTCTGTTACCCCAGGACTGGGTACCCCTAGATTTCACTTCCAAGCAGACCTTTTCTAATACCTGCAGAGGAATGTGGCTGCAGCCTGCTGGGCTGAAGTAAACAGAGCTGCAAGGGGGCAGGAGCAGGAAGTTGGGTCCCTGCTGGCCTGAAGCTAGCATCTTTCTCCCACAGATGCCCAAAGGTTACTCCCCTCTCCACCTTCTTACCTCCCTCTTCATGCCTCTCCACCCCCATCCCAACCAAACAAGGAGGAGGGCTCCTGTAAGCGATGGTTTGCAAGGCAAAGGCTCCGAGGAGATTTCAGCAGAGGAATTAAGCCGAAATCTGCAAGGCAGCCTACCTATCCCTGGGTGAATCTCCCTAGCAAGGCAACAGTCGCTGCCGCAGCCCTGCTTCCGTGTCTCACTCTCACCTTAATACAGACCCTTGGCGAGGACAGCGGGGGAAGTGAAACCACCCGGCCCATGCGATTGGCGATCGGGCACCTTGGGGTTACGGGGAGGTGGGCGGGGCCTGCTCTTGACTCTTTTTAGTAGGTAAGGCTTTCTTGAATGCCCTCGGAGCTTACTTCTGTGCCTCCAGACCTCAACATCCATCCACACCTCCCTGCTGACCCAAACCGAGAGGAACTTCCTCACCTCTTCCCCCAAATTCTTCCCGTCTGGAAAAAAAAAAAAAAAAAATCATCGGATAATCTGAGTATAAATAGAAAATAATTACTAGTGAGGTGGTGATGTTCCTTCGCCTATTTTTGGTGGGTCTCTTTGTTGAGATTTTTTAGGCGGGTACACAGGCACCCGGAGGTGCGGGGTGTGTATGTGTGTGTTGGGTGGGGCGTGGGGGGAACACATGGCGACTCGGTTGCCCATATTCGGAAAAAGAATAAACCTTGCGCCCCAGTCATCCAGCTGTTCGCAGGCCACCCGGCGCTCTTCAACCCCGCCCGCCCGGACCTCACACCAACCCCAGGCCTCTCCCCGGCCGGGGGCTGCGTCCCCGCGTCTGCGTGTTCCGCCTCAAAGTTACTGGGTTGTGCGAATCGATTTAGATACTTTAAAAAAAAAAAAAAAAGCAAAAGGCAAATAGCTCCATTAATCCCAAATGCCTTCTCCCATCTGCTGAGACTTGCTCGTGCTGGGACTTGCATAATGAATAAGGCAAAAGGGGAAGTTGACGAATCAGGGTGTCTGGGGGGTGAAGGCACGCGGGGAGGGGGCTCCGGTCCTTGGAGGCCACGCCAGCCCGGGCAAGCGCGCAGCTGAGGTCGCTGCCCCAGGCAGGGAGAGGTGGCGACTGGAGAGGGGGACGAGGGGGTTAAGCGGAGGGGTGGCGAGGTCCCAATTCCAGGGACCTGGCAGCTCGGAGAAAGCGAGGCGGCCGCTCCAAGCACAGCTTTTGTTCTCGCCCTCCCCGCACTCTCCACCTCCCTCGCCACATTTTCGCGAGTCGTACGAGTTGCGGGCGGCACACACTCCTTGCCTCCCTCCCTCCCTCCCGCACACACGCGCGCGCGCGCGCGAGCTCACACACGCCCCCCTTCCCTTTCGGGCTCGCCGGCCCCTGTTTACCTAGAGGCTAGTATCTGGAATCCGAAGGCTGGACCCCCTCCCCAAAACCCAAGACTTCGGAGCCACGGGTTCCCTGGCTGTGTGTCTCAAGTCCGCTGCAAGCCTCGGCAGGAGGGGGCGGGAAGAGGGCGGGGGAGGGGGGAAGATACCCCTAACCCCCACACATGCTCATGTCCGCACCTGTGCTGAGCGCAGCGTCCCCTCTCTGCGCTCCCAACCCAAGTTGGCTGCCCGGGTGACATACCCCCGCGGAGAAGCCGGGGTCGGGGGGAGCGCCATTGCCTCCAGGAAGGTGGAGAGGGGAGAGTAGGGAGAGCGGCGCCCGGAGGGGACGGGGGGGGAAGGCAGCCCACCTGGACATGTGCTCCCTTTGGGGCCGGTGCGCTTTCTCCAGCCCCAGCTTGGTGAAGATGCCCACGAGCACCATGACGGCCACCACCCCGCAGATGATGTAAACGATTAGGTTGGTCTTGTCCTTGGTGGGGTCGTGCAGGGGGTCGTCCTTGCGCGCTGGGGGCTTGCCGGTGTTGAGCCAGAGTGGAGTGTCGTAGTTGGTGCAGGTGCTCTGGTTCAGTCGCCGCTTCTTAAACGTGCAGCAGAACCGGAAGCCACAAGTCCCGCAGCAGAAGATGAAGTCGCCCGAGCTGCAGTTGAACGGCGGGTCCCACTGGCCCATGACATCGAAGTAGCCCCGGCAGAAGTCCGGCGTGGGCGCCCGGGTCGGGGGTGCGTCCGAGACACCCACGCCCTCGGCGACCTCTCCGGAGGCGGCCCCCGAGCGGTTGGCCCCCGCCAGCACCACCACGCCGCCCAGCTGCGCCAGCTGCCCGTGCCCCGCTCGCTCCTGCGCCCGGCACACGCGGGCGCACAGCTCGGTGAGGAAGCAGCCAAGGAGCAGCCGGAGGACGCGGCGCATCGTGTTTCCCAGCCCGGGCTCGGCCGCTCGGCCGCCGCTGGAGCCGCTGCAGCCGCCTCTCGAGGCGCGGCCGAAGCTGCCGAGGCTGCTGCCGGGGGCTGCGAGCCGCCGCGGGCCGCACATGCAGGGAGCGGCGCGGGGCGCTCGGTGGTCGGCGGCCACTGCGCTCGGCTCAGCCCGCGTTCGCCTCCAGCGCGCAGCGCGCCGAGGGGCCGGCCGGGGAGGAGCGCGCCGGCCGGGCGGGGGGAGGAGGAGCGGGGGCAAGCGCGGGGTGCAGGTCCGGCTGGCCACAGGGGGAGGCGGGGGCCGGAGAGCAAGGGCGAGTCGGTCTGTCCGTGCCTCCCCTCGGCCGGCGGCTCGGGACTCGCCGCCCCGCGCCCGCTCGCAGGATCCCTCTCACCTCTCCAGCTGGCCAAGTGCGCCGGAGAGAGAGAAGCAACACTTGTGGAATGAAGGGAGGGCGGGAGGGAAGGGGGAGGGGGAGGAGGGCGGGCAGAGGAGGCGCGGGGGGTGGGGAGGGGGCGGGAGCGAGCTGGAGAGGGGCGGGGGCGCGGGAGAGGTGACTCGGGCTGGCGGGCGGCAACTGGGGGGCGTGCAGAGCTGAGCCTGGCTGGCGGGCGGAGAGGAACGAGCTCCGGCAGCCGCAGAGGCTGAAGCACAGCTCGGATTTCCCGGCAGGTGGAAACGGCTGCGGGACCTCCCGCGCCCTCTCTGGAGGGGAGCTGCGCCTCAGACCTGTTCTGGTCGCAGAGGCGGCTCCGCCCGGGGCTTTTTCCCGGGAGCGTGCGCAGCAGCTGCGGCTGGAGTCGGCCCACCAGGGAAGGGGTGACTCGAAGGGTTGAGGGACAGACCAGGTGGCTTCGGCGCGGGGGGTGGGGAGGGGGCGGGAGCGAGCTGGAGAGGGGCGGGGGCGCGGGAGAGGTGACTCGGGCTGGCGGGCGGCAACTGGGGGGCGTGCAGAGCTGAGCCTGGCTGGCGGGCGGAGAGGAACGAGCTCCGGCAGCCGCAGAGGCTGAAGCACAGCTCGGATTTCCCGGCAGGTGGAAACGGCTGCGGGACCTCCCGCGCCCTCTCTGGAGGGGAGCTGCGCCTCAGACCTGTTCTGGTCGCAGAGGCGGCTCCGCCCGGGGCTTTTTCCCGGGAGCGTGCGCAGCAGCTGCGGCTGGAGTCGGCCCACCAGGGAAGGGGTGACTCGAAGGGTTGAGGGACAGACCAGGTGGCTTCCATTCCAAGACAGACTGGGGCGCAGTCTGATCAGGATTACCCCTCCCAGGTGCGCGGGGCCGCCCTGCCCTTTCCCCGACTGTGCCCTCCAGCCAGAGCCACCACCCTTTTGGCTCAACTCCCCGGGGCCCAGGCGAGGACCAAGGTTGAGCTGGGAAGGCCGGTGGCAAGCGCCTGGGCCCGGGGTAAGCACCCCCGGGAGAGGGGCTCGGGATGAACTAAAGTCAAAGAAACGCAGGGGTAAGGTGAGGAAGCGGCCAAGGCCGAGGCAATGGCCTGTCCCAGAACGTCTTTCCTTGGGACTCTCCCAGGCCCCTAGACCTGCCACTCTGTCCCTCTTCGCCGTCGCCGCCTTCCCTGCGCTCCCCAGGAGGGCACACCGCGGCGCCGCCTCTGCGCGCCAGATCTGGTGCAGCGCAAGGCCTGGCGCCCGGACTCAGCTGCCCTCCGGTACCTGGAGCCCGCGCGCATCGGTCTCCCGGAGCCGGCTGGCCCCTGTGCCCACCGACCCTCCACCTCCCTGGATATCCTCACCGGGAGCTGCCGAGCCGGGCCTTTGCTTCCTCGGCTTTCAGTCTCCCGTCGTCAGTCAGTGTTTCCAAACCTACCCTCTCTCAAATCAGCCGGTTCCAGACATCCGTCGGCCCTCTCCCATTTCTCCCACTTCTTCCTCTCCTCGGCTTGAATTTGACTCCAGTAGCCCCTAAAACAGGATTTGTACCAAAGCTGCTACACCAAATTTAGATCCCCACACGCCCCAGCGTTTTGTTTTTTAATTGCATTAACTAAGTATACACTTAGCAGTAGGCTAGGCGATTTGCAGGGAAATGTTTCCACCACCCTTCTCTCCGTTTGGCTGCAGTCAAGGGCTTCTCAGGGCATTTTCAAAGAACCAAGAGCTTGGGCCACATATAAAATGACATACGGCAGGGGCGGGGGTGTCCCCTTAATTGAAAAAGCATGGGGTTTTATTGGGACTCCGTTGCAAGTTTTCTCAGAATGAGACGCAGTTCGGCTAATTGTGCCTTCTCTTTGAAGAAACGGTCACCTACTGTCTCCCCCAAAGACTTGCAGAAATGACCCTATTCCAACAAAAACACACCAGGGCAATACTGATAGAATGTATCCAGGGGTGTACCAGCCCTGGAAGACTCACTGAATGATGGGCTGTATGATGTACTAAACCCCTCAGGACAAGGCGTGAGATTGTGTAGTCTGAACTCATCGGATTCATCATAATGGGATCCCCAAAACAGGACAGTGTGGACTGTCTGTCCACCCACACACACCAGCACTGTGTAAGTCTCTACAAACACAGGCATTGGTGTGGGAGAGCTGACCACAGCTGACGTTTATTCAATGCTTGTAACATACCCACTAAGCTTGCTTGTTCTAAAATCACCTCCTCGAGAATGCTTAGAGCCGTGCCTAGCATCTAGCAGACAATCTGGGACTATTTGCTGAACCACTGAATGACTGACTTCATTTAACTCACCTGTTAGGTAATCTTACCAAGCTCACACACCAGAGGGAGAGACTGAGGCCCAAAGCAATTAAACCAGGTGCCCAAGGAAGCACAGCAAGGAAGTGCTGCCATTGGCATTTGACCCAAGAAATTTGACTCAGGTGCCTATGTTCTAATCACTGCAGGTAGTGCCTTCCTAAAATAGGCCTCCAGACTCTCCATCCACCTGACATTATGGGGATTTTTTTTCTGTCTTCCCACATTGAAATGTAAAGTCCACGGCAGAAAGGGCCTTGACTCTCACAGGGTCCCCCAGCATCTAGAACAATGTGGATATGGGAAACACTTGAAAAATATGTACAGGCTGTTTTAATGAACTAAGACCTTTTATGCAAGACCCTGTCTTAAACTGAGAGAGGAAAGGAACACCTAGGGCTGAGACAGATATGCGGAGGGGTTGGGATATTTCCACATACTAATTGAGAATTAGGAAGTTCTGCTCCAGCATGTTTGCTACAGTCCAGGAAGCTGAGGCTCAAATAAGGGCTTTGTCCAAGGTCATATGGCCAGCAAATGGGAAATGCACAGCTGGATGCAGAGCGCCGGGCTCCTAATCCCAGGTCTCCTGCCATCCTACCCCACTGCACCCCCACGGGACTCTTCCCAACAAGCATCAGGGCAACGACCCACTGAGGGCTAGGTCACAGACACCTTCCCGCAAGAGTTGGGGGTTTGAAGGCCCTTCTAAATTTGATTTTTTTAAAAAAGAACAATCTTAGCGAAAAGAGACAGAATCTAGACAGAAAAGTCCATTTCAGAATCTGCCTCCAATCTCTGTAAAATATTGCCTGTCACCAGGACATTTGAGTCTGGTCCTCAGAGGAGACTGGCTCTGGCTGCTGCTCCCGGCTTTAATTAACAGAGACTGCCCCCTGTTTGTCACAGGGAGAGTGCAGGGATCTTGCTTTGGAAAGAAGCGGACCTAATCCACTCTGCGTGGCTCATTTACCACATTCCATACCTGAAGCCCCGTGAGCTTTGCCCAAACCAAATTCCCTTCCTGCTCCTGCCGGCCATGGCCATGGCTGTCACTGCCCCCTGGAATACTGCCCGAGCCTATTTCCCAAGAATTTGAAAAATATGTAGAAGAGAGAGGAATAATCTTGGTTCTTTTTACTCGTCAAGGGAAAAAAGTTGATTTCCTCTGGGTATGTCAAGTCAGTAAATAGATTCATTACTTCGTACTAGATGTGTGCTTATTGGGAACATGCGATTGAGAATATATTTCTTTCAGGGCTTTGGAGGCTGGGGGGTGGGGGGGCATTGAAATACCTGGCAAGTTAATGGAAGATGAAAAATCATTAGTAAATGCCACCCCCTACCACTACCCAAATGAATTCGTGCAAAAGTGTTGAAATTAAAATGTAGCTCTTAATGAAAGTGCTTTCTATGAAAGGGATGATAACATTATTATTTACAACACAGGGGCTTTTAATATCTAAAGAAGAATTTCATTTGCTCTAGCCTTAATTATGTCAGACTGCAGTGCATGTAACAGCGAGAATGCAATTGTACTCCCCAACAATTAGGGGAGACAGCAACGAAACGAAGGATGTTCGCTTACCAGGACTTGCAATCAATGTCCAGAAGCAGCTCAACAAATTAGATTATTTGCGCTGTGGCCCTCACTCCAAGGAGCTGTTTGTTAATTGTCCCATCAGGTGGTCCTTAGGGTTTCAAAGCAGTTTCTAAGCAGCTGTTAGCCTTGAGAAAAAATAAAAGAGTTGAAACAGAAGCTTTAGTTTATAACCTCAGGGAGCTTCCCCGGTGAAATTCGAAACTGGCCGATCTCAGGAGAGAGAGGGAAGAAAGAAGCAGCCACTCCAGATTGGCAGAATTAATAAACAAGGGAACTTATAGTAGAGTTTGTCTTGGGTGGCTGCAAGAGGAGTAGATCGCTGCACCCATCTGCCAGAATCTTAACAGTTTATTTAGGTTTTTGCCTCCTTGGAACAGCTTCTAGTGAGGGAACAGTGGGTGGAATGTACATTTCAAGGACAGAGGAGCCTCAGATTGCCCAGGTCCAGCTCTCTGGTCAATGGGTGGTCACATCCTCTCGAAGACTTTCCCCAACAGAAGCCAAAATGTAGCTAGTACCTTGCCAGCTTCAAGCAACACACTGATTTGATGTATTTTAGTCTCTTGTTCTGAAAAGATAAGAGAAGCCTTATAACAGAAGTGAAGCAGGTCTGCAGTAAGGTTCTCTCAGACTAGAGGTGGTGTGTGAGATGATTTTTGGTGGTACCCCAACAAAGATTTTTAAAATAGTTTTATATTTGTTGAGGAAAAAATGCACAACCCAAAAGCTGAGAATTATGTTTTATTTGGTTGGACAATCTGAGGACTTCAAGCCAGGGAGACAGGACTCTCAGACCGCTGTGGGACTGCTCCAACGAGGTAAGGGAGGAGCCAGGATATACAGGAGTTTTGCAACAAAGACCAGGCAGTCGGAACATCAAAACATTACTGTTAATTGGGGGCTTCCCTGGTGGCGCAGTGGTTAAGAATCCGCCTGCCAACGCAGGGGACACAGGTTCGGGCCCTGGTCCGGGAAGATCCCACATGCCGCAGAGCAATTAAGCCCGTGCACCACAACTACTAAGCCTGCGCTCTAGAGCCCGTGAGCCACAACTACTGAAGCCCACGCACTCTAGAGCCCGTGCTCTGCAACAAGAGAAGCCACCACAGTGAGAAGCCCACGCACCGCAACGAGGAGTAGTCCCCGCTCTCGGCAACTAGAAAAAGCCCGCATGCAGCAACGAAAACCCAACACAGCCAAAAAATTAATTAATTAACAAAAAGATTACTGTTAATTAAAGAAAACCAGATATCTCAAGTTAATGAATTTAGCGCTTTTCTATGTCTGGGAAGATGGAAGAGTCTGGGCTCACTGAACTCATTCTTTTGATATGGTCCTCAGCTGTCTGGGGCCGGAATCCCGCTTTTCTCCATTCTGAATCCCCTCAGGGTGCACCGTTTGAGTTGACTGCAATGGCTAAGGGCTTGGCAGTGGGCAGCGCATTTGACTCCTTCCTGAGTTCCTCAGGGTTCGTTGTCCAGGAAGTCTGTAGTGGCTTGATGGCTGCAACGTCCTTTGTTTACTGGCATGGCAGGCAACATTTTTTCATTGACATTTATTTCAATGTGTATCAGAAAAAAATGACCCATCAAACACATGGCTTAAATGTTGAAGGTATAGTTAATTCTTTCAAGTACAACAATTTAAAGTCAATTTTTTAAGAATAATAAATATATTATAGTATTTATTAATGAAGTGAAATACGAATAAATAATATAAAGTGGCTGGTACTGAAAACCAAAGTTTAGGAAGCTTGGGCTTTGGTATCAGGATGGGGTTTCTCAACTTCAGCACTGCTGATATTTTGGAGCGGTTAATTAATTCTCCATTGGGGGGCTGTCCTGTGCACTGTAGGATGTTTAGCAGCATACCTGGACTCTACCCACTGGATGCCAGCAGCACCTCCTAGTTTTGACAACGAAAAACTGCTGACAAGACATCCCCAGGGGGCAAAACTGATCAAGAACCACTGAGTCTTGCCTATGTTTAAATCCCAGCTGTTTCTCAAATGAGGTTTATGACCTCGAATAAGTCACTTAAGCTCTCTAAGCCTCAGTTTCCTCATCTATAAGACGGGGATAAGAATGGTTCCTCTCCCCAGGCATATTACAGACATTCCATACCTTGTGTGGAGAGATCAGCACAATGAAAGTAACCTTACGTTGACCTTAAAAGTAAAGCAGCCAGTTATTTTACCAGCAAAATGGGTTAATTTGGGAATATCAGAGAATTGCAATTTGATACAAGCGAAAGCTCTACTCAAGTCCAGCAAACAAAGGAGAGGAGTGTTATTTTATAGCGAAAAGGAGGAAGTTAGGAGTCAGTGCTTTGAACAAAGGTCCCCTGGGAGGATTGCGAGATTTCAGGGTGGTGATGGCTTCCCATTGGCTGAGTTTGGACAGTTCCCATTGGATGGGCTTGTTGCTGGGGTGGGGGGAGGAAATCTTCCTTCCTCCTGCTGGGGTAGCAAAGAAGTGACACCTTCAGACTGGGAATGCAAGGTATGTTTCTTTCTGTTGGGGATCTGTAACTGAATGGAGTGGTAGTGCCTGAGAGTTCCCCCTTCTGGCCTCCAGACTCCATTTTAAATGAGGTTTCCTTTATTCAGTTTCACACTTAGCAGTGAAACACTCACTCTTACGACAGTAAACCTGAAGAGTATACAATGTGTCAGGCACTGCACTGGACACTGAAGAGACAGATGACTGAAAAAAGATTCTTGCTTTCCAGGATCGCAACATCTCCAGGTTGAGATAGAATATAGAGGCAGGGCAGAATTTTCCTGGGCGTGCAATCTCTCCAGCCTTACAGAGACCCATGCTCCAGAAGGCTCCATGCTTGGTTTAATGCTCTACAGTTGCCTTCTTGAAATTCCAAATGATTTTTGAACACATGGTCCCACCAATTATGTAACTGGTCCTGTATATAGGTAATGCAACTCCAGCAGAAACAGAGGTCAAGCTTATGGAAACTTAGAGGAGGATGTTTAGCTCCACCAACCCAGGAAAGGAGGACTTCCCAGAGGTGGTGACATTTGAGTTAACGTTAAGTTAATTTAAGTTAAATGTGTGTAAGCATTCTCAGAAACATAGCAGGCAGAATTTTGGTAGACCCTCTTTAAAAGTAGTTCTCAAAAGCTAGTCCACAGAACAATACCAGTATGTGTCGAGGTTTTCACTAAGCCATAGAAAATTGAGAAAAGTAAGGCTGATGAAATGTGTTCAAAAAACACCTCTTTTAATTGTTATATATTGTATTTGTTTTAACATTTTCTTTCTAAGGTAATGTTGTTGGAGTTACTCCATCTTAGTTTCATATTTATAGTGTGTGTGTGTGTGTGTGTGTGTGTGTGTGTGTGTGTGTGTGTTATTTTTAAAATATTTCTTACCAGCAAAGAATTGGAAACCTATCCTTCCCAATTTTGGTCATTTTACTATAAATGAAATCCCAGAGTCTGGGACAACTAATTTAAAAACATCATAGTAGCTTCTGTTTACAAGTAAAGTGGTAGGTTGAAGTAATTTTCTGAATAATTTAAGTCCCTTCAACTCTACTTGAGAAATCAAAATAGGTTTTGGGGTCATGAATTTTCCAGCTAGCTACACTGGTTAAAAGAACTAGCTTTATCCCTAGGAATCAACTGATACTAGATGAAAAACCCACAGCTGTTTACTCCCCAGACCCTGTCTCTCTGCTCAAATACCTATAAATACAGATTATATTAGTTAGTTTTTAACATGTAACAAATCATCCCAAAACTTAGTGGCTTAAAACAACTGCTATTTATTTAACTAATAGTTCTGTGAATTGGAAACTTTTAAATTGGCTTCAACTCAGTGGTTCTTCTGGTCTTGGCTGGACTCACTAATGGATTTGCTATTAGCTGCCAGGTCACCAGGGTGCTGGTTGGTCTGGGACAGCCTTCGGCTGGGACAGTTCCTCTCCACCCCATGAGGTTTCGCATATGCCATCAGGCTAGCCCAGGATATTTCACACGGTGCCTGGGCAGGTTTCCTAGAAATTGAGAGAAAGCATGAAAGCCCTATTGAGACCCAGGTCAGAACAATCACACCATCACTTCTGCCACATTCTGTTGGCTCAAAGCAAACCATAAAACCAGTCCCTATTCAAGGTGTAGAGAAATAGACTTCTTCTCTTGATGGGAAAAGCTGCAAAAAGTCACATTGAAAAGAGGCCTGCATACAAGGATGTGTGAATGACGGCAGCTATTTTTTATATCAACTGTCTCAGTCTGTTTGGGCTGCTATAATAAAATACCTTAGACTGGATGGTTTCTAGACAACAGAAAGTTATTTCTCACAGTCTGGAGGCTGGGGAGTCTAAGATCAAGGCAGGAGCATGGTCACATTCTGGTGAGAGCCCTCTTCCTGGTTCATAGCCAGCACCTTTTCATCGTATTCTCACATGGTGGAAGGGGTGGGGGGATCTCATTTGTATGAACAACAATCCCATTATGAGGGCTTCATGCTCATGACCTAAGCACCTCCCACAGGCCCCACCTTCTAATACATCACATTGGGCGCTGGATCTCAACATATGAATGTGTTAGGGACACAAACGTTCAGACCACAGCATCAACCTACCACATAGCTCAAATCCCATTACGACCAACCACAGTAGACTAAAAAATCTCCATATCACCAAGATTGCCCAGCCAGCAATATTCAAGGAGAAACTTATATACATGAATTGTGCTGCAACCAAAGAAGCAACAGTCACATAGAGGTGTGTTTTCACCTACATGTTCCCTTGGACATTTGAAAGTTCAGTGCATCAATGTCCAGCCATGTGTCCAAACCAGTAAACTGGAAGGTCTTTGATACCATCTTTTATTTCAACTTCCATGTCCTATTAATCACCAGGTTCTGTCAATTCTCCCTCCTAAATAAATATCAGATCCTTCCTCTCCTTTCATCCCCATTGTCACGGCTTCAGTTCAGCCCTCATCATTTCTCACAGTGACAATTACACTTTCCCCTAGTTTCACCTAACGCCCTATGTCCTTGTCCTGAATCCAACTGCCTTTCATTCACTTAACAGCCCTTTATTGAATGAGCACTTTGTGCCAAGCACTGTGCTAGGGACAGGCGGGTACAAGAAGAAATAAGAGAGAGCCTATAGTTTGGTAAAGAAAAGAAGCAAGAAAACAAATTTATTAGTCAGGTTAGGTCATCTGCTATAATACACAAACCCAAGATCTCAGGGGCTTAACGTATTAAATGATGACTTAGGAATCCAAGTCCCTCCCATCACGTAGCTCCGCCATTCTGAAATCATTTACTTTTAGCCATGTGGATACCATGTGGAGCCATGTATGTGGATGAAAGAGCAGATTGATTGAGTGAGGCAATTTATGGCCATGCCTGAATGGGGTATACATCATTCCCACCATATCTCATTAGCTGAACTTGATCACATGGTCCCAACTTAAGCACAAAGGAAGCTGGGAAATGTAGTCTTCCCATGTGCTCAGAGAAAGAAAGAGAATTGGTCAGTATATAACCAGTCCTTGCCTCAACAGATCATTGTAATACGTTTAATAGATGTTATGTGGTTGGAAAAGTGTAGCATCCTGTGGGAGCCAGGGGAGGGTTTAATACATTTAATATATCCTGGGATTCAAGAAGGTATGGTGGTGGACTGAATAATGGCCCCCAAAGATATCCAAGTCCTAATCCCTGGCACCTGAAACCCAGTATTTAGCAAAAGGGACTTTGTAGATGTGATTAAGTTAAGGATCTTGAGATGGAGAAATTACCCTGGATTATCCAAGTGGGCCCTAAATGTAATCACCAGTGTTCTTATCAAAGGGAGACAGAGGAAGATTTGACTACAGAAGAGGAAAAGGAAATGTGATGACTGATACAGAGATTGGGGTGATGCTGTTTGAAGATGAAGAAGGGTCCACAAGCCCTGGAAGCTGAGAAAGGACACTTGAAGCTGAAAAGGCACAGAATAGATTCTCCCCTGGAGTCTCCAGAACAAATCAGTCTGGCTGATACTTTTATTCTAGCTCATTCAGACTCAGTTTGGACTTCTGGCCTTCAGAAAAGTAAGAGAATACATTTTTCCTGTTTTAAAACATTCAGTTTGTGGTAATTTGCTACAAGAGTAAGAGGAAACTAATACAGTTATGCCAACACTGAGTTCCAGATAGGTATCACTCATTAATGAGTTAGGCAAAGAGACAGGAAGGCAGGGAGGGGGTGGAGGTTAAGGCCGAGAGGTAGCCAAGGTCCAGATCTAATAGGATTTGGTAGGAGGGTTGAATTTTAAGGGCACTGGGGTGGCCTAGAAGCAGGTGTGACCTGACCAAGATTCACATTTTTGAAGGATGACTCTTCCTGCTCCTTGGAGAACAGACCAGGGGAATCAATGCTGGAGATGGAAGTCAGTCATTTGCTTTATTCCAGAAGAAAAGTAGAAAGGCAGTAATCCAGCGTCATGGCAGAGGACTAACTGAATATGTAGGGGGACTCAGCAGGAGTTGGTGATGGACTTCCTGGGCTCCACCTGTTGACCAAGGCACAAGGGACATCTCCTCCATCAGTATAAGTTGTACCAACTCTGATGACCAATATTATCTTCAGAGGCCCTAACCAGCTTAGCCACCTATTCAGGACAGAGATGAAACAGGGAGGACTGAAGGAACAGGGAAAGTGCCTAGGAAACCCAGGTACCACCCCTTGGATGTCCTCCCCCAAATCCTACTGCTTACCAGGGCCACCATGTCCTTTGTAATTTGAGTAAAATAGCTCAAATACCATCTCCATACAATGGGAAATCCAGCATTAACCCCACCTCCACCACCACCCCCATGATCAATAGAGACTGATATTTCTCCTAATCTCTTCTGACTCTGATTTGCTGCTTCTGCTTGTACAGTTTTGCCTTACTGATCCCCAGGATGTTAAATATATATATTTACACACACACACACACACACACACACACACACACACACACACACTTTTCAAGATATAGTAAAAAAGAAAAGAAAAAAACAAGGCAAAAATAAAAGCATACTTACTGTTAGACTATATGGACCATTTCTGGAAAGATATACTAGACACAGTGGTGGCCTCTAGGGATAGGAACTGGAAGGGAAGAACAATTATTATACTTTCCTCCTTATACTTTTGTGTACTGTGTTTTAAACCATCTGTATGCTTTACCTATTCAAGAAAAGTAATCAAAGTGTGTTTAAAAGGAAAGAAAGAGGAGGAATGGATGAGGGGAGATGAAAAGAAAAGAAAGAGCATCAAACATCTCAACAGCAGCAACCACCTGAGTTCCGTTCCTAATGCCTCTCTGACCACAGATCCTTGACCTTGACCAAATCATTTTCCTTCTTTGGGCCTTGGTTTTTTCCTCTGGAAAATAGGTCAGCAGAATTTGATGCTCTCCAAGGTCCCAGCTCCAAAAATTCACCAGCAGAGCTAATTGCTCTGGCAGAACTTTCAAATTAAAGCAGTAATTGTGCTGGCTTCCCACAGCCACCTATGATGGAACCATCATAATATGAAATGGCCTTTTCTTTATTAGATCATCTTTGGAATCTGGAGCCTTAAAGGGTAGAAAATGAATCAAAAATAATATATTTGCAAATCCTGTAGAATAAGGATGATTTTTTTTTTTTACAAGAGGCACCTTTGAGTGTCTGACCAGCCCCTGACCCTCTTCAGAGAAATCTCTGCTTTCCTGCCCTCTGTAACCTGGTCAGAGGTGGCCCCAGATGCCCAAACCAGAAGGATCCAGTCAGTTATAATGCTGCCCAAAGCCAATTAGATTCCCCCTCAAGAACTTGAACTAAGAAACATAGATTGGAGGAGGATGCAGGTGAAGAGGACCATTACGTGAATGCTTAGCAACCAGATTGAAAGTAGCATGAGGGCAGAGATCGTGACAGTCTCATTCACTGCATGCCTGGGGTCTGCCACCATTCTGGCATACAGTAGGTGCTCAGTAAATATTAGTCGAAAGAAAAAAATAATCACTAGCCAAAAGGTCCATAAATTCTTATTGCTCCAGATCCCTGGTACCACCCTAGCTCGTTTCCTTTTGAGAACTAGATTTCCAGCTTTTCTTGGAATTCTAAGGGATTTTTATCTTTCTTTAAAAACCCACTTACCCCTAAGCTAATCTAAACAGATTTTAGTTTCTTTCACCCAGAAGAACCCTAAGGCAAGTTTTTTTTTCCCCAGTAATATGAATCAATTTTTTTTTTCCTGAGATAACTTTTTAAAATTAAATGTTACCAAAATTCATAGTAGGACTTCCCTGGTAGCGCAGTGGTTAAGAATCCACCTGCCAATGCAGGGGACACAGGTTTGAGCCCTGGTCCGGGAAGATTCCATGTGCCGTGGAGCAACTAAGCCCGTGTGCCACAACTACTGAGCCTGCGCTCTAGAGCCCACAGGCCACAACTACTGAGCCTGCGTGCCACAACTACTGAAGCTCGCACGCCTAGAACCCATGCTCCGCAACAAGAGAAGTCACTGCAATGAGAAGCCCGCGCACTGCAACGAAGAGAAGCCCCCACTCACCGCGACTAGAGAAAAGCCCACCTGCAGCAATGAAGACCCAATGGAGCCAAAAATAAATTAATTAATTTAAAAAAGAAAAAAAAATTCATAGCATGTTCACGGTTCAAATTCAGTTCAGCAAACACATATTAAGCTAGGAAGTACAGGACAACTGAAAGATGAGTAGGGCAATGTCCCTACCATCAGGAAGCTCACATTGAGATGGAGAAAGACAGACACACAGTTAAGTCATTCCAATAGCAGATCACCTGAAAGAGGAGGTTTAAACAATGCCCTATGGGTATAAATGGGAGAAAGGAATCAATATCAAGGAAGACTTCACAGAAGGGGTGACCCTGAAGATGGGCTTTGAAGAATGAGTAGGATGTCCCAGGGAAAGTGTATTCTGGGCAGAGAGAACACTTCAGATAAAGGCATGGAGCCAAGGAACACTGGTGCTTAGTGGGGCTACATGGTAGAATGAAGTGGAAAACTAGGCTAGAAGGGTAAGAGGAAACTATGAGAGTGAACCACGTTTTTTCACAAAGATCCCAGCCCAGGGTTTTAAATTATTCAGGCCAATAGGGATTCTTTAAGAAGAGTAGCACATTTGGCAAGTCTCCAAGTGCTGAAAGGAGCACATGAAGTCTTAGAAACTCCATAACACAGAAGGGGAAAGATCATCAGAACTCTAATCTCAATAATGGTCACTTTTTCTACTCAAAATGTGCATTGTTCCTTCCCCAAAACATCCAATAAGCAGGAGATGCTCACTCAGTACCACATAAAATTGGTTAACAATGATTCTCTTTGGAGTGATGAAAATGTTCTGGAATTAGAGAGCTGTGATTGTTGTACAACCCTGTGAAGGTACGAAAAGCCAATTAATTATGCATTTAAAAATAGCTGGGAAAAAAAGGACTCAAGCCTGAGCTTAAACAAGGGGGGATTCTAAGACAGATGATACTGACAGGGCTGAGGCTTGATGCCTGACAGCTGGTTTATACACGGGGCCAATTCAATAAATACAATGATATATATGGATAACCTTTTAAAATTTTTCTTCATTTAAGAGTAAAATAACTGAGGAAATGGGCATTTAATCCCTGTTGGTGAAAGTATATGAGAGCACCATTATTTGCAGGGTGTGTGCTGGGGGTGGTGGTAGTGCTGAACATTTGACTCCATCTTCCAAAATATTTACTGAATGAATTTTGGTATCAAGGATTCTCCTTCTAAAAAAAAAGTTTTTTTGTGTTTTTTTTTTTTTGCGGTGGGTGGAGGGTATTCTCTGGCGGTCCAGTGGTTAGGACTCCACGCTTTCACTGCCAAGGGCCCAGGTTCGATCCCTGGTCAGGGAACTAAGACCCCACAAGCCACATGGTGCAGCCAAAAATAAAAAAAATAAAGTTTTTTAATTGAAGTATAGTTGGTTTACAATGTTTCAGGTATACAGCAAAGTGATTCAGATACAGATATGAATACACTTTTTCAGATTCTTTTCCATTATAGGTTATTACAATATACTGACTAGTTCCCTGTGCTATACAGCAGGTCCTTGTTGTTTATCTATTTTATAGACAGTAGGGTGTATCTGTTAATCACAAACTCCTAATTTATCCCTCCCCCCTTCCCCTTTGGTAACCATAAATTTGTTTTCTATGACTGTGAGTCTATTTCTGTTTTGTAAATAAGTTCATTTGTATCATTTTTAAAATTCCACATATAAGTGATATCATATGATATTTGTCTTTGACTGACTTACTTCACTTAGTATGATAATCTCTAGGTCCATCCATGTTGCTGCAAATGGCATTATTTCATTCTTTTTTATGGTAATATTCCATTCATCTTCTTTATCCATTCATCTGTGGATGGACATTTATTTAGTTTGCTTCCATATCTTGGCTATTGTAAATAGTGCAGCTATGAACATTGGGGTACCTGTATCTTTTTGATCAACAATTCTCCTTTAAGAACCTATCTTTGTGCAAGATACTTCTATCCTTGTATACAAGACTATAGACAAAAAAGTTTATTGTAACATTGTATTAGTGAAAAATTGGAAACCACCTAAATGTCCATAAATAGGAAACTGGCTAAATAAATTGAAGAATAAATAGGATACACCACTAGAATTTGGTTACCTCTAAGCAGTGCTACTTAAGAGGGAGATTTTTCCATTTAATATTTTCATTTCTTAGTTGATTTCTTGTGGCATGCCTTACTTTTGTAACTTTAATAAATCCACAAGTTTTCTTTAATCAAACATGGCTTTATTGAGTCCCACGGAAAATATGTGTATTCTTCAACTTAGATTACTCACTTTATTGAATGGAACAATGTTAATGGAAAAAAAACAAAGTCTATGCTTATCTTATGCACATTTGGGGCACAAAAATATTAAAAGCTGGGCGTGTTTTAGAGATAGCCACCTGAAGGATACTTCCTAATCTTGCATTCTTAAATTAGATCAGGGCCATGTTAAAAAAAACCAATGTCTGTCATCTACTAGTTGTCCCTTGGTGAATTCATAAAATGCATAAAAATTACTAGATTTGTCAAGTCAGCAACAGAATCAGTGTTATTGGACCAGGCACTGTTGGTGCTCCACCCAAATCCCCTCGGATCCCTTTGACCATGTCTTGTGACCCTTGCCTGCACTGATGTGCTTTTGCTCCTGGTACCATGCACAAGGAAGTCTTTAGAGGAGGAAAACTATCTCAGGCTACTGGAGCAGATTTTCTTGGATGTTCCAAACCAGAAGTACTCAGAGGTTACCTCCCTTTGGTCAAGGACTTATGAGTGCAGGAGTATGAAATGCCAGCTCTCTTGCCTTGGGTCAGAACAAACTCTGAGGTATACCTTACACTCCAGAGTCCCCTGCAGAATCAGGCTGGAACTTTGCCTCTGTGGAACTTTGCCCACAATCACACTTTTGCTTGGCTTCTTGTCCTTCCTTTATGGGAAGTGCTTCCTTAATAAAACAACTACATATGAATTCTCACCTCAGGGTCTTCTTCTGTAGAATTCAGCCTCAGGCGATCATTCATATAATTTTAAACTCAAAATCAGAAACCAAAAGCACAAAAACCATTGATCCAAGACCAGCTTCAGAAAGACCCAGTTCCACTACCATACGACCCAGCAATCCCACTACTGGGCATATACCCTGAGAAAACCATAATTCAAAAAGAGTCATGTACCACAATGTTCATTGCAGCTCTATTTAAAATAGCCAGGACATGGAAGCAACCTAGATGTCCATTGACAGATGAATGGATAAAGAAGATGTGGCATATATATACAATGGAATATTACTCAGCCATAAAAAGAAACAAAATCGAGTTATTTGTAGTGAGGTGGATGGACCGAGAGACTGTCATACAGAGTGAAGTAAGTCAGAAAGAGAAAAACAAATACCGTATGCTAACACATAAATATATGGAATCTTAAAAAATAATTGGTTCTGAAGAACCTATGGGCAGGACAGGAATAAAGACGCAGACGTAGAGAATGGACTTGAAGACACAGGGAGGAAAAAAGAAAAGAAAGACCCGGTTCTAAGTTTTCACAAAACGGGATGATTCAAATCATGGCTGATATAAGGACAGTTTCTCACAGCTTCAACTCTTGTATCTACTACTGAGACTCTAACCTGCTAATGATTCTGTCTATTGAAAGATGCATTATCTTCTCTTGCCGATGTGCATAAGACGAGTAGGTTCCATTGAAGAAATCAATTAAGTTCTCCTAATTACATGTATCCTTGGGATTATCAGCACCTGGAGAAAGTCAATGAAAATTTATTGGGCTCGTTTATTTCTTGCATCTATCTGCCCTTGTTTAAGGAGTAGAATTGCTGTTCTACTTCAATCCAAAATCATTTTGCATGTCTAAGGGGAGAGATCTTATTTCTCTTTGGGGGGACCTCACTAGGTTGTTCTAGGGATTAAATGAGGTTAAGTACAGAACCTGGTCCAGAGTTATGGCTCATGGTAAGCACCCAATCAGTCACCTTCCTACATTCTGAAGCTATAGCCTATGAGGTTATTCTAGTTCTGTGATTCCCAAAGTGCGGTCCCATGTGAGAATCACCTGGATTGCTTAGCCAAAGCATATTTCTGGGCTTCATCCTTCTGAATCAGAATCTCTGGGAAAGACCCAGAAATAGCATTTTGTAAAGCCCTCTGTCTCAATTGCACGCATTCTAAAGTTTAGAAATCGCTATCTCTCATTCAGTGGCTTCCAGCTAGAGTGATCATGAGAACACAAGTGTGTTAATCAGAATGACTTTGAAAATGACAGAAACTCAAGTAAAACTAACTTAAGCTAAAGGAAAAAAAGAATTGGGAAGATTTATTCACAAAACTAAAAAGTCTAAGGTTAGGTTTAGGCCTGGCTAGAGCCAAGGACTCAAATGCTGCCTTCAAGATTCTCTCTTTCCTCTATCTCAGCAGTCCCCAACCTTTCTGGCACCAGGGACCGGTTTCGTGGAAGACAATTTTTCCACTGACTGAGTGGGGGGCGGGGGGGACGGTTCAGGTGGTAATGCGAGCGATGGGGAGTGATGGGGAGCAGGCTTGTTTGCCTGCCGCTCGCCTCCAGCTGTGCGGCCTGGTTCCTAGTAGGCTGTGGACCAGCACTGGTCTGCAGACTGGGGGTTGGGGACCCCTGCTCTATCTCCTGGCTCTTTATCTTATCATTTGGCTTCATTCATGGGCTCCCCGTATGATGAAACGATAGCCACCAGCAGCTCTGTCTCACCTTGCCTTTATGCTAGTGATCCATAAAGATAAGAGCGTATATCTTTTCTGGTGGTTTCAGCAAAAGTCTCTGGGAGCTATCTGATTGGCCTAGCTTGGGTCACATGCCCATCTTTTAACCAATCAGTAGCCAGAAGGATATAGTGCTCTGATAGGTGAAGCTTGAGTCACGTGTCCATTCCTGTGGAAGAGATGTCAGTGTTGACTCCACCTAAGTCATGTAAATGGGTGTCCCCCAAGAAATAAGTGTCCTGTTGCCAGAAGAAGGGGGGAGGACTGTTTGTACAAATAGATCTCATGTTCACTAGCAGTAGAATCTATCTTCATTAAAAGCCCTCCAAATGATTCTACTGATCACCCACATTTGGGGACCAGAGTCTGGCTGCTCTCATGAGTCAGCAGGAAAGTGCCTCTCACCAATAGTGAGGGAATGTCACATATGTCTGTTTTTGTTTTTCAGTGCTAATATAACTAAACTTGTGAATATGTGTCTGTGTGAGTATCTGGTTTTAAGGTAGTAGCCTTTTCTTCCCTCCTGGAATGAACAAGGGTAGTTGTGGTAAACATCAGGGATGCATTTACCTTAAATTGACTCAGAAAATCTCAAAACCATTTATCTGTCCTCACTGGAGAGTTCTCCAGTTCAGCTGTGGGTTAATTTTCTGTAAACCATGTTAGCCAGAGAATACAAGCCTGGACTGTCACCATTTAACAGAGAGCAAAAAGGTTGGCATTAGAAGCAACTTGAGAAAAATGTGTCTGCTCATCCTACAGGGAGACAACAGGTTAGTGTAACATCTACCAGGCAAACGTGCTGACAGGAATAAGGGCCAAATGGCAGATTGTTGAGAAGGGAAAATCCAATATAATATAGATGATTTCTTTTTTTTTTTTTTTTTTTTTTTTTTTTGCTGTACGCGGGCCTCTCACTGCCACAGCCTCTCTGGTCACAGAGCACAGTCTCCGGACGCGCAGGCTCAGAGGCCATGGCTCACGGGCCCAGCCGCTCCGCGGCACGTGGAGTCCTCCAGGACCGGGGCACGAACCCGCGCCCCCTGCATCGGCAGGCGGACTCCCAACCACTGCGCCACCAGGGAAGCCCTATAGATGATTTCTTGATGCAAAAGTGTAGTACCTCAGTTAGTGCAATTAGATACGAACCCGCGCCCCCTGCATCGGCAGGCGGACTCCCAACCACTGCGCCACCAGGGAAGCCCTATAGATGATTTCTTGATGCAAAAGTGTAGTACCTCAGTTAGTGCAATTAGATTTCTCCCTTGCTATTTGTCAACAGAGGAGAATCTTTGCCTTGGACTGAAAAAAAAAAAAAATCTAGTCCATTTGTATATGCTTGTTTATCAATACCAGGGAGGGCAGAAAAAGAAAAGTCCATGAAATAAATCCAGTGTCATCTTCTGCAACTGGCTTGCCCAGAATCGTGGCGCTCCTATTCCTGAAGAAAAAAAAATTGAGACAAGACCCAAAAGGACTTGGGAGTCTAATTTGAAAAGTACATCAAGACGTTGGGAGAAGATGTGGAAATGTTGCTGAGAGAAGGTCCTGGTTGTATCTTCTTGTGGTCAATTTGCTTGCATCAGCATGTCATATGTAAAGAGCAAAACACCGTCTCATTTTAATAACACACTTAACTGCCTACACATACACAGGAGACCGTGGTGTTAGCCAATTTAAAAAAATTTAATCTCAAAGGCAGGTAGAGCAAGCCAATATGTTTTAGACCATACAGCTAGAAGAAAGCTGTAGTTCTTAACACAGTATCTGAGGCAAAGATACAATGATTTGGATATCAAAACCACATTTCGGGGAGGGTTGTGACAGGAGGATGCTTAGAAGAGAACGACTCAGCATCTTATTGGGAAGTGTGGGAGATAGCAGGAAATCAGGGTGTGTGTGTGTGTGTGAGTGTGTGTGTGTGTGTGAGTGTGTGTGTGTGTGTACACGCTCCACCCTCACACTTCATCCACCTAACAGCCAACTGGCCTCCTTAGTGGTAGTTTTATGACTTTCATCTTGTGCAAGATTTAAACCCTCACCAGATGGGATTATTACTCTGATTTGCTTTGGTTTGCCCTCACTGCTGCTTTTAAAGTGCCCTACTTTAGGGACTTCCCTGGCAGTCCAGTGGTTAAGACTCGCACTTCCACTGCTGGGGGCGCGGGTTCCATCCCTGGTCGGGAAACTAAGATCCGTCACGCAGCGCTGCTCGGCCAAAAAATAAAATAAAATCAATAAAGTGCCCTACTTTAGACAAGAGTGCCCTTCCTCTCCCTTACAAATAGAATTGGATGTGCACTTCATCATTTACTTTAAAATATCTATTAAGGGTCTACTGTGGTTTATGCATACATGGTATTAGGCACTAAAGATACAGCCATGTGAAAAAACAGACCCTCGTGGATCTTATGTTCTAGAACTATACTGTCAAGTATGGCAGCCAGAAGCCACATGGGGTGTTGAGAACTTGAAAAGGAGTTAGTCCTAAGTGAGATGTGCTGTGTATGTAGAATACAGGATTTCTAAGACTTACTTAGTATTAAAGAAAAAAGAGAGTATAAGGTACGTCCGTTTTTCCTATTGATTACATATCAGAATGATGATATTTTGGATGCTATTGGGTCAAGTAAAATATGTTATTAAAAGTAAACTCACCCGCTTCTTTTTACTTTTTACTTTTTTAAAATTACATATGTGGCTCACATTATATTTCTGTTGAACAGAGCTATTCTAGAGCAGTGGTTTTTAGTGTAGCTACTAGAAAGCTTAAAATTACATATGTGGCTCACATTATATTTCTGTTGAACAGAGCTATTCTAGAGCAGTGGTTCCCAAGTGGGGATGATTTTGCCCTCTCTTCCAAGGGACATTAGGCAAACATAAACATGTTTTCCTTTTATAGCACTGAAACTATCATCACTTTGGAAGTTTGAATTTTCAGGACCAACCTTGAGAGGGTTTTAGGCACTATGCCTTGGAATTCATGGAACTGCCTGCCCCTGATCCCCAGGTAGTGTCTAGATTTCTCTGCATAGTTTAAAGAGTTGAGATTGCTACACACCTAGACTTAAGTCACATTATGGAGGCCACAGTTCTATGTGTGTGTGTGTGTGTGTGTGTGTGTGTGTGTGTGTGTGTGTAAAACAAATTTTGAGGAAGAAAGTGTGACAGCAAAATAAATCACTGTGATACATTATAAACAAACGTGATACAAATTTTTGAGCAATGCTTTGGCATGTAAATCATACCATCATGCTGTATACCCTAAACTTATACAGTGATGTATGTCTATTTTCTCTCAATGAAACTGGGGGAAAAATGCCCCGGCATATTGTCAAATTTCCCTCCCCTAACCTTTTCCCCTATTACTACTTTATTTTATCTAATGTGATCAAAATTTCTTTTTTTCTTTAATTGAAGTATCGTTGATTTATAATGTTGTATTAGTTTCAGGTGTACAGCAAAATGATTCAGTTGTATACACATATATATCTGTTTTTGTTCACATTCTTTTCCCTTATTGGTTATTACAGAATATTGAGTATAGTTCTCTGTGCTAGGTCCTTGTTGGTTATCCAAATTTTCTTTTCCTACTTTCTCTACCTTTTTTATTGCGGGATATGTTCTTTTGTTTGCTTGTTTGTTTGTTTGGTTTGGTTTTGGTTTTGGGTTTTTTGGGGAGGGGGGTTTTTTGGTTTGTTTGTTTGTTTTGGGGGGTTTGCTTTGATTTGTTTTGTTTTGGTTTTTGGCCTCACCATGAGGCTTGTGGGATCTTAGTTCCCTGACCAGGGATCAAACCCAGGCCCACCACAGTGAAAGCACTGAGTTCTAATCTCTGGACTGCCAGGGAATTCCCTGGACAGTGCAATGCTAGGGAGTCCCATTCAGTATGTCTCAAATGACTGTGTTACAGATAACCTGTCCTAGAGCTGTGCAGTGTGCAACCCTGCTAACCTCCCCCCATGCCTCTTGCTATTGTTGTTATCTAATCAAGAAAAAATTTCCTCCGCGTGACCCACTTCTCTTCCTGATTTCTGTCCTCTAGCACATAGAGTTGCTATCTTAAGTTAATTAGAATCAAACACTTTAGAATCACCTAATACCACTCTGGCAAGTAACTATATCCTTAAATGAGTGTTCCCTTCTTAATACAAGTAGATTCTCAGCCAAGAACATATATTTGCAACAGAACGCAACTTGGTATTTATACAGATATATAGTTTATCCTTACATTATCCAGGATTTTTTGTACCTCGAGTCATCTTTCAGAATATAAAGGAATCAACTTACAATCCTCTAAATAAAGCACAGGATATCAGTTTAAAATTTAACTAGCGGAACAGAAATGTACTGGAAGATTCCCCTTTTGAATAATTGTTTAACTTTTCTTACGTGTCTCTGTCCTAAAAGTCAAAAGCAAGATGTGAAATCCAGTTAAAGATTTCAGCTAGTTGGGTGTATGAAAACAAAAATGTTATTATAATTTGCCGAGAAAAGTATGGAAGAGAGAAGTCATACATGTAGGATAGTCTTCCTTGCTCCTCCCATACCTGTGGCAGACATCACTAATTGATTCCAGCACTCATTTCCCCTGAGAGTGTCAGAGACTCAAAATCCTTTTCAAGATAGCACTCCAAGCAGAATTTACCCAACAGGTAAAACACATTTGCTATTTCAGATTGAAAAGATTCCAAGAAATGTTTAGGCAAAGGGTCATCTCTTTGTTTTTCTAAATTAGATAAGGGTATATTCTACTTGATTCTAAGGATGGCACTAACATACTGAATGTCAGTGTGAAGCTGAATGTTTTTCTCCTCCACTGGTACTAACTTCTCCCTGAAGGTCTTCCTGGTTTCTCCAATCTATGCTGGTTTTTCTCTTCTCTCACTGTTAATGGTCTTTAGAATTTGTGCCAGACAGTTTACGGTCCAGTTAAACTTCTAAGTTCCTTGGGAGAAGGAGCAGCATCTTAACTTATGGAAAACATGGCAGAATCCTGCACACATTCACCATTCTTCAAGGCTCACTGAATTAGTCCCTCTTTTTAAAATTTATTTATTTATTTATGTATTTATTTATTTTGGCTGCTCCAGGTCTTAGTTGTGGTATGCGGGATCTTTGTTGCGGCACGCAGGATCTTTAGTTGTGGCATGCAGTCTTCTTAGTTGCTGCACGCAAACTCTTTAGTTGCGGCATGCATGCGGGGTCTAGTTCCCCAACCAGGGATTGAATCTAGGCCCCCTGCATTGGGAGCATGGAGTCTTACCCACTGGACCACCAGGGAAGTCCCAAAGTAGTCCCTCTTTTGATTTTTAATGTATAAAGAGAGGAAAGCAGAAGGAAGAAGGTCTTACCTGCTCCATACGGTTCAAGAAAAAAATATCTAAATAAAAAATTCAGGTGAGAGATTAAACTAAAACAACAACAAAATATTTCCGCTACCCTTTCAAGCCGAACATCTTCAAACTATTTCTAGTCAAATGGTGGAGGGAAATCAATTCAGAGACCACACTACCCAAAATTCAGGAGACATTCTGTTAATGCTGGGTTGAATAATTTAGTATTTCAAATAACCTTCCACACCTCGTGTCCAACAACATGATTAATGCTGGATCTTCGTAATGCTCTGAATTTAAAATTCCACTCCAGTCCTTCCCTGGAACACTCTCTTCTGTCAGTGAAGCTACTGCTCTTCCTGAGGTTTGCTTGCTCCCTCACCTTTGCTCAAGTTGTTTCCTCCACCTGAAATTCTTTTTCTCTTCTGCTGCCACGTGTCCCGATACTGCCTGGCCTTTGAGGTCAACGAAGGGACTCCCTCTTCCATAAAAACTCTCCTGACTCGCCTATGGAATGGTGAGGTTTTCCCTCTGTATGTCCACACTTTCTGCACCACATTTAGGGTGCAGATCCCGCAACACACAAGAGTGTGGGCTTCAGGGTCTGGCAGACACCTGGGGCAGAATCCTGGCTCTGCCACTGGCTGGTTAAGTGACCTCCGGCAAAGCTCTTATCTTCTTTAGGCCTCAATTTCTTCATCTATAAAATGGGCATTAAAAAGAGCACTGGGACTTCCCCGGTAGCACAGTGGTTAGGAATCCGCCTGCCAACGCAGGGGACATGGGTTCAATCCCTGGTCCAGGAAGATCCCACATGCCGCAGAGCAACTAAGCCCGTGAGCCACAACTACTGAGCCTACACTCTAGAGCCCAGGAGCCACAACTACTGAGCCCACCTGCTGCAACTACTGAAGCCTGCATGCCTAGAGCCCATGCTCCACAACAAGAGAAGCCACCACAATGAGAAGCCCGCGCACCACAACAAAGAGTAGCCCCTGCTCGCCACAGCTAGAGAGAACCCGCTTGCATCAATGAAGATCCAATGTAGCCAAAAATAAATAAATAAAATTAAAAAAATTAAAAAAAAAAAAGGAGCACTGACCCCAAAAAGTTCCTATGAGGACTGAATGAAATAATGAATGCAAAGTACTTCACAGCCAGGCACATAGTAAGTGCTTATTTAAATATTAATTATTATTATTATGCAATTTGAGAGTGGTTTATAATTTTACTATCTGGCCTTATACATTACAGAATTTTTATGTTTAAGAGTATGTTGTCTCCCCTGATGAACTTTGAGCATCTCAAGGGCATTGGTGAGCTCCTCTTCCTCACCTGTATTAGTTAGCTTCTGCTGGGTAACAAACCACCCCAAAACTTAGTGGCTTAAAATAACACCATGTATTTAGTGGTTCTTAAACTTTAGCATGCATCACAATCACCCAGATGGCTTGTTTAAAAAGGTCACTTGGGCCCACTCCTAGAGTTTATGATTCAGTAGTTTAAGATGAGTCTGAAAATTTGCATTTCTAACAGGCTCCCAGGTGATGCTGATGCTGCTGGGCTGGAGGATACACTTTGAGAATCGCTGAGTTCATGATCGTGTGGGTTGGCACTTTGGGCTGGACTCAGCAGGGCAGTTCTTCTGGTCTGGGCTGTGCTCACTTATGCATCTATGATCAGCTGCTGGTTAGCCATTCAGCTCTGTTTCTCGGGTGTGGTTTGCTGGCTGCCAGCTAAGGTGACATGTGTGACTGGGCCATTTGTCTCTCATGCCTTGGCTGCTGAGCCCAGGACTGTTCCCATGGAGCTCATAGTGTTCCAAGGGAGAGCAGAGCTGCAAGGCCTCCTGAGGTCTAGACTGGCACTCTGTCATGTTGCAAAGGGGTGTGGCTAAAGAGGAAGGATGCATGAGAGGCCAGGTTTGCAATCTACCTCACCACCACTGGGTCTTAACATCTAATTGGTGTGCAGAAAATACTCATTGAATGAGTAAATAATTCTCCTAGCAACTGAGCTTTAAAATTTTATATGAATGGATAAAGAAGATGTGATACATATATACAATGGAATATTACTCAGCCATAAAAAGGAAAGAAATTGGGTCATTTGTAGAGACGCGGATGGACCTAGAGTCTGTCATACGGAGTGAAGTAAGTCAGAAAGAGAAAAACAAATATCGTATATTAACAGATGTATGTGGAATCTACAAAAATGGTACAGAAGAACCTATTTGCATGGCAGGAATAGAGATGCAGATGTAGAGAATGGATGTGTGGACACAGCAGGGGAAGGGGAGGGTGGGATGAGCTGGGAGATTAGGATTGACATAAATACACTACCATGTGTAAAATAGGTAGCTAGTGGGAACCTGCAGTATAGCACAGGGAGATCAGCTCAGCGCTCTGACGACCTAGATGGGGGGGTGGGAGGGAGGTCCAAGTGGGAGGGGATATAGGTATACATATAGCTGATTCACTTCATTGTACAGCAGAAACTAACACAACATTGTAAAGCAGTTATACGCCAACTAAAAAATCAATAAAAAAATAAAATAAAATTTTGCAAATGGTAGCAATTTATCTGAGCACTGCAGTTCAGGATAACATGCCTAGGAGACTGCTGATGAGTCCTAGATTTCCCACTTACTGGCCCTGCCTGTGACCTTTACGCTCAAGACTCAGGATTTTCATGCATAAAATGGAGATTATGATTCTCATCTCCCAGAGTTCTGGTAACTTGAGAAACAGTACAAATTAACCTCTTGGCACCTCAGTTTCCTCATGTGAAAGATGGGCACAAAACATCCCCATCTCACAGAGCTTTGGGGAGAATTCAAACCAGATGGTGTGTGCAAAGTTCTTGCCTTATAAAGTGCTCACAAGTATTCTTAATTGGATCACCTTGCTTAGCACTGTGGCGGCAACACTCAGTAAATGCCAGGTCCAACATAGCACTCTGGCTATGGAAATCCCAGCGTCTGTTCAATTTGCTACCAAAAGAGCTGCCCCTAAAATGCTCCAGGTCAAGAACTCCAGGTGCATGAATGCTGCCCAAGAGGGCAAGCTTTGAAAATCTACACCTGCCAGCAGCCACCAGCAGCCTGGCTGGATAACCCTTGGGGCCCCGACTCTCTTGCCAGCTGGACGCCTCTGCACGCCTCTGCCCACTTCTCCCATTCACCTGGCCCACAGCTCCACGGCCTCCACTTATAAAGCGAAAGTAGCTCACCTTGATATTTCAGATTTTAGAGGCAGGTGAGATACAGGAGGAAAGGATGGAGTGGGTAGAGCCAACAGCTAGGGCTCAGAGGTGGAGAGCTGGAGAATTCACAGACCTTTTGTAACTTTCTTAGACTGGGAAGGGAGGAAAGGAAAGAAGGAAGAGAGGGAGGGAGGGAAGGAGGGAGAGAGGGTGGAAGGGAGTCTGATAGGCAGATGGTTGATTTGCAGGCAGCAGGCACCAGCCATCTCCAGCAGCCTCTGAGCCCCAGAGGCTGGAGATGCTAAGGGAGCAATCTTGACGCTGCCCAGTTAATTGCCTGGGGAAACCGCAGTGAAGGAGGAGGCCCAGCTCGCTAAAGCTTTCTGAGTGGTCCCTGGGGCTTCACTCCCTCCAGGCGACTCCCATTGAGGCCAGTGTTAATGGGTCCCCTGCCAAGAAGCCCTTGTTGGGAATGTGCAGTTAAAAGTGCCTCATTCAAATAATCACCATCAGAAAAAAAAAAAAAAAAGCCTTCTGGGCTGGGAAGGTGAGCTCAGGCTGCCAGTTTCAGACAAGGCTGGAGCAAGGCAGCTTCTCAGCCAGTAACCCAGGCTCTTCTTACCCTCCCCTCCCCAGGGGGACAGCAGGGCTGTGCAGACTTGTGGGTCGGCACAGTGAATAATGCTTAGTACCAACACAGGATCAGATTTCAGATCAGGTCCATGATAGCAGGAGGGAGTGAGGAATCTGGAATTTTTCCCCCAGGGAGGCTCCAGGCTAATACAAGTGGTTCAGTTACTATGTACCAGGTGCTTTGCAGGTGCTGAGGATGCTGTGGTGAGTGTGCCCAATGGTGAGGCCCTGCTCCCAGGATGCTGAGGTCCAGCGCAGGGAGACAGAGGCTAAGTGAACCAATGAGTAACTGAGATGATTTCAGAGAGTGAAGAGAATACATAGGTTGATTGTGGTGGATTGGCCTGGAGTGGAGGCCATGAGGAAGAGCAGTATTAGAATGATTAGGAAACACTTCTCTAAGGATAAGTCTAGAGCCAAAACCTGAACGTTAGGAGGAAGCAAAGATCAGAGGAAAGGGTATCCAACTGGAAGGAAGAGCTGGCAAAGGGCCTGGGTTTGGAACCAGTGAAGCACGTTAGAAAAACAGAAGGACGGTCAGTGTCGTGAGAGTAGAGTGAGTTCCCGGGAGTTAGAATCAGAGAAGTTGCTCATTGTGGTAATGTTACTGAACTCAAGTTCATGTGCCTGACGCACAGTGAGGCCAAATAAACCGAAATGTCGGGAGTTTGGAGCAGAGAAAGGTTTACTGCAGGGCCAAGCTAGGAGAACGGGCAGCTCGTGCTCAGAAACCCTGAACTCTCTCTTGGCTTGGTGGGGGGGAGAAGTTTTTATAGGCAACAACTGGGGTGAGGACTACAGGGTGTGTGACTTTCTTCTGATTGGTTGGTGGTGAGGTAAATGGTGGTGCTCCAGGATCTTGTACTCAGCCTGAAGTTACCCTCCTCCACATGGGTGGAGGCCTTACTTCTGCAGAAGAACTCAAAGATATTGTTATGCATATTCCTTTGTTGTTGTTGTTGTTGTTGTTGTTGTTGTTTTGGGCTGTGCCACACACGGCTTGTGGGATCTTAGTTCCCCGACCAGGGATTGAACCCAGGCCCTCGGCAGTGAGAGTGCAGAGTCCTAACCACTGGACCGCCAGGGAAGTCCCTGTATGTTCCTTGAGGAGGAAACAGGACCCTGCCCCAAGGCTGCACTATTGTTTCTTGACGGCTCCTCCCTTATTTCTGCATCCCTTCCCTGATTAACAACTGTTTGAATCTGCCCTTTGGAACGCTGGGAAGGTCTAGGAGGCTGAATGAAGGCCATTTCCTATAAACAAGAAAGGGGGATGAAGAAAGGGTTTGCGCTCAGGAGCCCCGCCGGATCCTGCTCAGTTTCCATAGCCAGCCTCCAAGTTGGCCCCCAGTGACCTCTGAAAAGTGATTCATGCCCCACTCCCCACCCACCCCGCACCCCCCAGCTCACATGGGTGGTCAGGATCTGACCCTGATACCCCGAAATGACCAGATTTCTCAAACTTGAAAGCAGCCAGACTTTCTCTACCACCGCAGTGCTCCTGAATCCTGAGCCTCACGTAGCCTGGAAGGATATTCTGTGTTTCTTAATTAGTGTTAATGGAACACACAGATTTCCTCCAGGCACAAGGACTTTCTGCATCTTTCCGATTATTTAACCACATTTTCTAATTGACGTCTTTCCCCCCACCCAATTTATTTACTAATGAAAACCGTACAAATGAATCATGCTTGAATCAGGACTTGCCTTTGCTGGTTTACAGCAAACTTCAAGGAGGCTCCTGGGGAATCTTCTTTCTGGTAGTACCCAGTCTGGGGGTAATTGTAGGACCTGTTCTTTATATGACCTAAGGAACAGGTCAGGCTGCCCACAAACAGGGTTGGGACACGGTCTCTGAATCAACAGCTGGCAGCACTCAGCGACGATGACCTGCTGTGTGCCAACACAATGGCAAGCGTGAGGAGAAAGCACGTGTGATAGCCCAGACAACCGAGCACGGGAGACAACACAGCTTCTCCATCCGGCTGAGCCTTTAATGAGGAAATTTAGCTTCTCCTAAACCTCCTCTGACTCTTCCACTATAAAATTTGTTTAATGACAACAAGGACCTACTGGATAGCACAGGGAACTATATTCAGTATCTTGTAATAACCTATAATGGAAAAGAATCTGAAAAACTATATATATATATATATATATATGCACACAAACAGTTGTGTTTAACTGAATTGCTTTGCTATACACCTGAAACATTGTAAATCAACTATACTTCAATTAAAATAAAATAAAATAAAATTTGTTTAATGAATTTCACATTCTAAGTAATATGGAGAGAATAAAATGAATTCCTTAATGCATCTCAGAACACCATTGACAATACATAGTGGTCACAGGTGAGGGCTCTGGAGCCTGACCACCTGACTCACGTCCTGGGTCACATCCTTTATTACCTTTCTCCAAAGGGCATAACTTCTCTGTACCCCAGTTTTCTCATTTGTATTATGGAGGTAATGACAACACCTACCTCATGAAATTGTTCTCGAAATCAAGTGAGATGGTAGAATAAAGCACTTTGGAACACATTAAGCACTCAGTAAGTGGTAGCTATTATTATTTTAATGTACCAGAGTCCCTGAGATTTACTAAGCTCTAGCTAGATTGTTGCCATTGTCATTAGTAGAAACAACCAACCAACAAACAGAAAACTTCAAACTTAACAGCCCTAGGAGACATACAGTCTCTCTCTCTCTCTTTTTTTCTTTTTTAATTGAAGTATAGTTGATTTACAATTTTGTGTTTGTTTCAGGTGCACAGCAAAGTGATTCAGTTCTACATATATATATTCTTCTTCAGATTCTTTTCCCTTATAGGTTATTACAAAATATTGAGTATAGTTCCCTGTGCCATACAATAGGTCCTTGTTGTTTATCTTATACTTGGTAGTGTGAATGTGTTAATCTCAAACTCCTAATTTATCCCTCCCCCGCTTCCTCTTTGATAACCATAAGTTTGTTTTCTATGTCTGTAGGTTTATTTCTGTTTTGTAAATAAGTTTATTTGTATCTTTTTTTTTTTAGGACTCCACATATAAGTGATATCATATGATATTTGTCATCGTCTGGCTTACCTCACTTAGTATGATAATCTCTAGCTCTAGCCATCTTGCTGCAAATGGCATTATCTCATTCTTCTTTATGGCTGAGTCATATTCCATTATATATATATCATATATAATGATATATATAAGATATATATCATATCTTCTCTATCCATTCATCTGTCGATGAAAATTTAGTTTGCTTCCATGCCCTGACTATTGTAGATAGTGCTGCAATGGACACTGGGGTACACGATTCCTTTCAAATTAGCATTTTCTCCAGATATATGCCCAAGAGTGGGATTTCAGGATCATATGGTAATTCTACTTTTAGTTTTTTAAGGAACCTCTGTACCATCTTCCACAGCACCAATTTACATTCCCACCAACAGTGTAGGAGCTGTGGTCCCTTGAGAGCCGCCTCCGCTCTGAACCATTAGGCATGGATCGGATGCAGCTGTTCTTAAGTTGAAGCAAGCATCACCATCACCTGGAGTCTTGTTAAGACAGAGAGGTGGGCCTCGCCCTCAGGGTTTCTGGGTCAGCTGGTCTAGGGTACAGGCCTAATGACTTGCATTTGTAACGAGTCCCAGGGGAAGCTCATGCTGCGGGTCTGGGAACACACTGTTGTTTTTCCTTTTTTTGGCCATGCCGCTGGCACACGGGATCCTAGTTCCCTGACCAGGGATCCAACCTGCACCCCCTGCAGTGGAAGCTCGGAGTCCTAACCACTGGACCGCCAGGGAAGTCCCTGGGAACACACTTTGAACCATCTATTTAATAGTCTAATTCTCAGGGAGCCATCTCATTTCCAAGCTCTGGCCTCATTAGCCAGCCATCAACCCTGGTCCCGTCTCACTGCCCCATACGGCCCTCTCAATGTGGGAGCCCCCCTGGAAAGAGGCCACCAGAATGCCTTCTCACATCCTCTCCTTTGATGCTAAAGGCGACCCTGTCACCTTACAATCACCAGATAGCCAAGGAATTAATCTAAAAAGACCAAGCCCTTCTCTGCATCCCTGAGTTGAGAGGTAGAATTTTTCAGAGATACTTTAGCAGCTGTTCCGCCTCTGACCAGCTCTGGTTCAGAAGGAGTTAATCATTTTTTTTTTGTTTCAGTGGACCCCAAATGTGAAGGGGTTCCTCTGGCTCCTACCCTCAAATTAAATCTTTCTCTCTAGAGAAACATAAAACTAGAAGGATTCAGAGCTACATCGTTTCATTCACTAAAAACAAAACCAAACCAAAAGAACCCTTCCTTCTGAAATTCATTAGCTTTGTGTTAATATTGTGACCAAAATTAATTTTAGACCAAAGTCAAAGCCATTATTCTTTATTTTCCCTAAAATATATTTTACCTTCAGGGACCTGGCAGGTAGGAAAGTACAATTCACTATTAAAATGGGCTTTGCTAACTTGCAGTATAATCTTTGGAGAAGAGTTGAAGAAAAAAAGAAGTAACAGAATTATAGAGAAAAATTTAGAGGAAAAAGATGAGACAGATATGCAAGAAAAAATAACACTGCAGAACTAAAGGAACAGTTGGAAAATATTTTCTGTAAAAGGCCAGATAGTAAATATTTTCAGCTTTGTGGGCCGTAGAGTTTCTATTGCAACCACTGGACTCCATCCTTGTTCTGTAAAAGCAGCCGCAGACAATATGTGAATGAGTGTGTATGACTGTGCTCCAACAAAACTTCACATATGGATGTGAAATTTGAATTTCATGTAATTTTTACCCATCGCCAATATTATTTATTTTTTAATTTTTTTCCCCAACTACTTACAAATGTAAAAACCATTTTTAACTCATGGACTGTATAAAAAGAAATGGTAGCTGGATTTGGCCCACAGGTTTTAGTTTGCTCACCCCTGACCTAAAGAAAAGAGTTTAACTGAAGCATCATCTCTGCTTTCAAAAATGTTATCGGGGACTTCCCTGGTGGCACAATGGTTAAGAATCCACCTGCCAATACAGGGGACACGGGTTCGAGCCCCGGTCTGGGAAGATCCCACATGCCGCAGAGCAACTAAGCCCGTGCGCCACAACTACTGAGCCTGCACTCTAGAGCCCGTGAGCCACAACTACTGAGCCCACGTGCCACAACTACTGAAGCCTGCGTGCCTAGAGCTCGTGCTCCGCAACAAGAGAAGCCACCACAATGAGAAGCCCGCACAATGAGAAGCCCGTGCACTGCAACGAAGAGTAGCCCCCACTCTCCGCAACTAGAGAAAGACCGTGACAACAAAGAAGACCCAACTCAGCCAAACAAATAAATAAAATTTTTAAAAATGCTATCAGTTATTTTTTAATTGAAGTATAATTGGTTTAAAATATTGTGTTAGTTTCAGGGGTACAGCAAAGTGATTCAGTTATACATATATGGGTCTATTCTTTTTCAGATTCTTTTCCTTTGTAGATCATTACAAGATACTGAATATAGTTCCCTGTGCTATACAGTAGGTCCTTGCTGTTTACTTATTTTATATATAGTGGTATGTATGTGTAAATCACAAACTCTTAATTCATCCCTCCCCCAACCTTTCCCCTTTGGTAACCAAAAGTTTGTTTTCAAAGTCTGTGAGTCTGTTTCTGTTTTGTAGATAGGTTTGTTTGTGTCATATTTTAGATTCCACATATAAGTGATATCATATGATATTTATCTTTCTCTGCCTGACCTACTTCACTCAGTATGATAATCTCTAGGTCCATCCATGTTGCTGCAAATGGCATTATTTCATTCTTTTTTATGGCTGATAAATATTCCACTGTATATTATATATACCACATCTTTATCCATTCATCTGTCGCTGGACACTTAGGTTGCTTCCATGTCTTGGCTATTGTAAACAGTGCTGCAATAAACACTGGGATGCATGTATCTTTTTGAATTATATATTAAAAAAAATGATATCAGTACTTTAGGGACACAGTGAACAGGCTTGTTTTTCTCTTGCCAACATGATAGTGGTCAAGAAGTGGTTAACCCGCTGGGCTGCTGGGGCAAAGAGGTGGCAAGGAGAAGTGAGCATTAGAAATACGAAAGACTCTATATATCTCTGCCCAGTGGGAAATTTCTTGTCAGCCCAGATACCACTCAGATAATGGCAAACAAAAGATGTCTAAACGTCTTCTTCTGGCATTTTGTCATTCTATGTTTCAGTGCCAAATGAACACACCCTTAGGCAAGTGATCTCAGTTTCTAGGAATTTTAGCCATAGATGCAAAAGCAAAAATACTTGTACAAGATATTCCTGGCCACATTGTTTGTCCTAGAGAAAAACTGGACAGAGCCTAAACATCCACATTCAGGCACTACTTAAGAAATTTATGGAAAAATCCATACAATGGAGTAGTATGCAGCAGTAAAAAACAATGAGGGCAGCTTTTATACACAGATGTTGCTCAGTGGTCCAAGATGTATTGTAAGGAAAAAAAAGGATGTTGCAGAATAGTGTTTGGTATTATCACTATATTTTTATTTTTGAATATGTATAGTAAAACATGTCAGAAAGGAAAAAGCCCACACTACAAATAGCAATTATCTTTGGAGAATGAAGCTAAAGGGTGAAGACAGTGATGAGTGTCAATAGTTTATTTGAAACATTTCTGTACTCCAAATTTTTTGCCACCAATTTTTTTGGTTACTTTATGAGATGGTTAATTTTATGTGTCAGTGTGACTGGGACATGGGGTATCCAGATATATGCTTAAACATCATTTCCAGGTGTGTCTGTGAGGTATTTCCAGGTGTGTCTGTGCGGAGGTTAACATTTAACTTGGGGGACTGAGTGAAGTGGATGTGGGTGAGCATCACCCAATCTGTTGAAGGTCCCATAGAGCTAAATGGCAGGGGAAGGGGGGACTCACTCTCTGTCTGAGATGGGACATGCATCTACTCCTGCTCTCGGGATTCCTGGTTCTCAGGCCTTCAGACTCGGTATGGATTCTACACCACCGACTTTCCAGCTCTCAGGCCTCTGAATGAAACCACTGGCTTTCCTGGGTCTCCAGCTTGCAGGCGACAGATCATGAGAATTCTCAGCCTCTATAATTGCATGAGCTAATTCCTTATCCTAAATCTTGTTCTAGATATAGACATACATATACATATAGACACAGATATAGATATAGACACAGATACAGACACAGATATAGAAATAGATACAGATGATATAGATATAGATACAGATTTATATATATATACATATAGAGAGAGAGAGAGAGGTCTATATCTATCTATATATCTCCTATTGGTTCTGTTTCTGAACCCTGACTTTTGTAATAAAAAATTAATTTAAAAAAACCCCTCTCTTCACAATAAGGATGGAATCAAGGAAGGGCTGACCCAGAGCCCGCATAATTTTGCTCAAAATTATTGACTGAACAAAGAATCTGAGTAGTTATTTTTTCTTGAATTTTCATCCAGTCAATATCTATCATACAGTTTGTATAACAGGGTTCATGGGAGAATTCTTCAAATATATCTATTCTTTCAGTCCACATTTACTATAAAAACACTCTGTGTTAAGCATTGGATTCTAATTTAATGAGATTCATGTGACTTTGAAGTTATTTATTTATTTATTAAAATTTTTTTTTTTTTTCAGAAATGAAACTGAGTTATTTGTAATGAGGTGGATAGACCTGGAGTCTGTCATACAGAGTGAAGTAAGTCAGAAGGAGAAAAACAAATACTGTATGCTAACACATATATACGGAATCTAAGAAAAAAAAATGTCATGAAGAGATTAGTGGTAGGACGGGAATAAAACACAGACCTACTAGAGCATGGACTTGAGGACATGGGGAGGGTGAAGGGTAAGCTGTGACGAAGTGAGAGAGTGGCAGGGACATATATGCACTACCAAATGTAAAATAGATAGCTAGTGGGAAGCTACCGCATAGCACAGGGAGAACAGGGGGATCACCTCTGTGCTTTGTGACCACCGAGTGGGGTGGGAGGGAGGGAGACGCAAGAGGGAAGGGATATGGGAACATATGTATATGTATAACTGATTCACTTTGTTGTAAAGGAGAAACTAACACACTATTGTAAAACAGTTATACTCCAATAAGATGTTAAAAAAAAAAAAATTTTTTTTTCTTGGCCATGCCCTGCAGCATGAAGGATCTTAGTTCCCGGATCAGAGAATGAACCTGGGCCACAGCGGTGAAAGTGCTGAGTCCTAACCACTGGACTGCCAGGGAATTCCCTAAAGAGTTTTTTCCAAAGATGTTTGAATGTTTTAGAACTTATGATGTAAGGTGCACATATCAGGATCCAGAGTTTTACTATTTTACAGAAATACTTCATGGAAGTTAGGAAGAAAGACCATAATAACCATAAGAGCTAGATGGTATCATCCTTGTATTAAAATGGAGGCTTAATTGTGTCACTTTCACAAGGTCACAGAATTAATCAGTGCTAGATTTGAATCTAGATGTTTCTGACTTCAAAGACCACGTTCTTTCTGCTAGTGGCAGAGACCAAGATGCCTTCTCCCCTTTTCTTGTGGGAATAAAATCCCAGATTTTTACTTAGGCACATTTTATTAATATATAGTCACCAAGAACAAGGATTACCCATCCCAGCCTCCCCTGTAATTAGGTATGGCCATGAAACTAAATCCTAGGTGTGAGAGGAAGTAATCTATAGTAATATATAGTAATCTATAGTGGCTTCTACGAAAGCTTCCTAAAAGATAGCTACCATGTATATTTTGCCTCTTCTTCCTCCCTTTCTTCTTCCTGCTGGCTGGAGCACCAGCAAACATCTTGGGCAATGAGGTAAAAGTCACGTGTTCTGTATAGAATGAGCATGAGTCCCTGAGAACTATGGCGCTGCCATACCAGCATCAGGCTACCTGCCTCTAGGCTTCATTTATAGGAAAAAGAAATACATTTCTATTGTTCAAGTCACCATCATTAGGGTTTTATTGCAGCTGAACTTAATCCTATTATATTACTATAACAAGATGCCTTCAAATCTGTCATCACTTGAGGAAGAAGTCCTAAAACTACCTCAGAAAATCTTGGAGGAATCAGATTGCATAAGGCAATACACATAAATACATAGCTCACTCAAAGGGAATGCATAATGGAATTCCTCCTGAAACAATTGGTGTTGATCTCTGGTTTCAGTAAACACTGAGATTCAGTGCTCACCAAAATCAAATACTGACTTCCCCTTCGCTTTGCTCAGCATTCATCCTCAAAGCAATAAACTAAGATGGAATGCGGGGAAGAGAGGTCAAGAGAAAGTGCTTTACCTGCTTCTCCATAAGTACAGTGCTTGGGCTAGCTCTCAATAAGGCTATTAAAAAAGATCAGAATTGAAGCAAAGTAAATAGTTTGGGATTATAAACGTATTGAGGGCATGCACAAAACGTCTTTTATAAACATTATTTTAAATGTACTACATTTCTGTAGTATTTACTTAAAACTGTATTTTCTGGGCTTCCCTGGTGGCACAGTGGTTAAGAATCCGCCTGCCAATGCAGGGGACACAGGTTCGAGCCCTGGTCCGGGAGGATCCCACATGCCGCGGAGCAACTAAGCCCATGCGCCACAACTACTGAGCCTGTGCTCTAGAGCCCGCGTGCCACAACTACTGAAGCTGGCGCGCCTAGAGCCCGTGCTCTGCAACAAGAGGAGCCACTGCAATGCGAAGCCCGTGCACTGCATTGAAGAGCAGCTCCCTCTCACCGCAACTAGAGAAAGCCCGCACGTAGCAATGAAGACCCAACACAGCCAAAAATAAATAAATAAAATAAATAAATTTATAAAAACCAAAAACCTGTATTTTCTCTCCTTGAGAAAGTCAAGGGACTTTACTAAAAATATTCTCTTGTCCATTTTAGGTAAACATAAACTTATATCTGAGAATTTTTAAAGTAAGTCTAACCTGGAAAAACAGCAAGAGAAATGCTGAGGTTTACAGCCTTTTTCTACCTCATTCAAAATCCTAAAAAAAGTACCCTACCTAGCATTTAGAAAACAGAGGTATAATACTATAACATCAATGGACAGTTCCTACTAAAATTGTTTTTTTTTTTTGCGGTACGCGGGCCGCTCCCTGCTGTGGCCTCTCCCGTCGCGGCGCACAGGCTCCGGACGCGCAGGCTCAGCGGCCATGGCTCACGGGCCCAGCCGCTCCGCGGCACGTGCTCAGAAAATCTTGGAGGAATCAGATTGCATAAGGCAATACACATAAATACATAGCTCACTCAAAGGGAATGCATAATGGAATTCCTCCTGAAACAATTGGTGTTGATCTCTGGTTTCAGTAAACACTGAGATTCAGTGCTCACCAAAATCAAATACTGACTTCCCCTTCGCTTTGCTCAGCATTCATCCTCAAAGCAATAAACTAAGATGGAATGCGGGGAAGAGAGGTCAAGAGAAAGTGCTTTACCTGCTTCTCCATAAGTACAGTGCTTGGGCTAGCTCTCAATAAGGCTATTAAAAAAGATCAGAATTGAAGCAAAGTAAATAGTTTGGGATTATAAACGTATTGAGGGCATGCACAAAACGTCTTTTATAAACATTATTTTAAATGTACTACATTTCTGTAGTATTTACTTAAAACTGTATTTTCTGGGCTTCCCTGGTGGCACAGTGGTTAAGAATCCGCCTGCCAATGCAGGGGACACAGGTTCGAGCCCTGGTCCGGGAGGATCCCACATGCCGCGGAGCAACTAAGCCCATGCGCCACAACTACTGAGCCTGTGCTCTAGAGCCCGCGTGCCACAACTACTGAAGCTGGCGCGCCTAGAGCCCGTGCTCTGCAACAAGAGGAGCCACTGCAATGCGAAGCCCGTGCACTGCATTGAAGAGCAGCTCCCTCTCACCGCAACTAGAGAAAGCCCGCACGTAGCAATGAAGACCCAACACAGCCAAAAATAAATAAATAAAATAAATAAATTTATAAAAACCAAAAACCTGTATTTTCTCTCCTTGAGAAAGTCAAGGGACTTTACTAAAAATATTCTCTTGTCCATTTTAGGTAAACATAAACTTATATCTGAGAATTTTTAAAGTAAGTCTAACCTGGAAAAACAGCAAGAGAAATGCTGAGGTTTACAGCCTTTTTCTACCTCATTCAAAATCCTAAAAAAAGTACCCTACCTAGCATTTAGAAAACAGAGGTATAATACTATAACATAAATGGACAGTTCCTACTAAAATTTTTTTTTTTTTTTGCGGTACGCGGACCTCTCCCTGCTGTGGCCTCTCCCGTTGCGGAGCACAGGCTCCGGACGCGCAGGCTCAGCGGCCATGGCTCACGGGCCCAGCCGCTCCGCGGCATGTGGGATCCTCCCAGACCGGGGCACGAACCCGCGTCCCCTGCATCGGCAGGCGGACTCTCAACCACTGCGCCACCAGGGAAGCCCTTACTAAAATATTTTAAAGGAAGATACAGAATTTCATTATTATTGCTTTTGTGCTGACTTTTTAAAACTGTATTTTCATTATCATGTTTTTGTGCTACAGGAAATAGCACCCTGAAATATGAAATTGACATTTAACTTTGAAATTTCCTTTTTAAAATATTAAATTAAAAGATTTATAAAAAGCCAATAACTATCTACTTTAAGCTCTACATTTATTTCTGAAGCATGGTTCTTCCAGCAATTTCTAATTAGTGAGAACCCCCAAATGGGTCATTTTGACTTGATTTAATCTAATTTTTTTCTTTATGATAGTTGTTAATTTTCAATGTAACTATGAAAAAGAAGAGGGTTTTTTTTCAATGACAGCTAACAAATAGAAACCAACTATGGGCCTATGTATTTCAGAAGGTCCCTAAACTATGTACCCTAGGACTAGATTTAATTACTAGATCACATTATAGCTGTTCAATCAATTTTTGTCATAATGGCTCTTGAAAATTTATGCTACTTTTTGGACAACCACTCTTTTTATTTATTTTTTAATATCAATGCTTTTGCCCCAAAACACATTAAATAAATATACTATAAGAAGTGATAGTTTGACACTACGGTTTCCGGCAAAGACACACTTTCCAATTTACCCAACACAACAGTTTCAAGTCAGAAAATACTAAGTGGAATAAATTTGAATTGCAAGCCATGTTTGGAACGAACTCTGAAGATTTTCCCTGCATATATACACCAAGAGTGAGGGATAAAAAGGCAGCATCTTCTATAGCTCTCCAGTGTACTTTGCACATGTACTATTCCCATGATCACTCTCATGTTCAGTGTTGTTTTGTCCTAAAGGTGTTTATCTGAGCTCTACGGTAATTTTTTGGTACAATCTGAATACAAGATAACCAACCCATCAGCCCCCAGATTGTTCAGAAATTACTGAAGAACATGGTGCAGAAAGAAAAATTCACCATTCCCTTGTGTATTTCCTTCTCAATTAAGTTTTTTTTTTAACATCTTTATTGGAGTATAATTGCTTTACAATGGTGTGTTAGTTTCTGCTTTATAACAAAGTGAATCAGCTATACATATACATATATCCCCATATCTCCTCCCTCTTGCGTCTCCCTCCCACCCTCCCTATCCCACCCCTCTAGGTGGTCACAAAGCACCGAGCTGATCTCCCTGTGCTATGCGGCTACTTCCCACTAGCTAGCTATTTTACATTTGGTAGTGTATATAGGTACATGCCACTCTCTCTCTTTGTCCGAGCTTAACCTCCCTGTGTCCTCAAGTCCATTCTCTAGTAGGTCTGCATCTTTATTCCCGTCCTGCCCATAGGTTCTTCATAACTTTTTTTTTAGATTCCATATATATGGGTTAGCACACAGTACTTGTTTTTATCTTTCTGACTTACTTCACTCTGTATGACAGACTCCAGTTCTATCCACCTCATTACAAATAACTCAGTTTCATTTCTTTTTATGGCTGAGTAATATTCCATTGTATATATGTGCCACATCTTCTTTATCCATTCATCTGT